>NC_086192.1:6855000-7155000 GCF_023053635.1 Elgaria multicarinata webbii | reverse complement strand
AGATATGAAATCCACAACTCTCTCTCTCTCTCTCTCTTCACTCTAGAGACGAAACCTGCCGTTGCCTAATCCTCTTCCTCCGCCGTTCACAGATCTGCTTTGTTCGCTCCCCGATTTGGCAGGTCTTTGCCGCTGCGACTGGCAACAGCTCTCAAGGGATGAAACTGACGGCAAGGCGTATCTTTTACATGTCGGTTCCTGCGAGCGCGAAGCCTGCGTTCGGAGTTCGTTGCAGCCAGGGAATAACAAGGCGGTTTGCCTGCAGCAGGCTGGATTGCCTGTGATTTCGCTGACAAATTGGGCGGCTGAACTCCTGGCTCGAGACGATAAATGTGTCAGGCTCTTGGCGGAAAAACAGAGCTTGCTAAGCATGGAACGCCCGCTGCTTGGGACTACTGTTTTGATTTGAAATTGCATATTCATCGCTCTCTTTCCCCTTAAGGAACCTTTTTCGTATACTGGCTGTAGGGGTGGAAGGCCATCTTGGCCTCTCTGCGACAAGAAGGAGATCTGATGTGGTCCCAGCAGGTCATCAAGTATTGGCTTTGGACTGAAGGAGCCAGACAGCTGCGTTCATTTTCAGGGACTGGAGCCAAAATGGTGTACAGGTTTCAGGCTGTGCGTTTTGCTGGTGCCCCGTGCTGCGGCCTGGGTTGGAGGGATCTGCTACGGATCGCCACACCTAAAAGAAGAAGAAAAGAGAGACCTTGCAGAGCTGGGAAAAGTGCAGAAAAGGGCGACTAAAATGATGAAGGGGCTGGAGCGTCTTTCCTAGGAGGGAAGGTTACAACAGCTGGGATTGTTCAGCTGGGAAAAAAGGAGGCTAAGGGGAGACCTGACAGAGGGGTACATAGAGGAGAATGTGGCGAGGGAGACATATTTCTCCCATAATAATAGAACCCGGGTCATTCCATGACGGCCACCAATTTGGATGGCTTTAAAAGGGGCTTGGATAAATCCCTGAAGGAGGAGGCTATCAATGGCTACTGGTGGCTAAGTGCCACCTCCTGTATCAGAGGCAGTAAGCCTGTATACACCAGTTGCTGGGGAACATGGATAGGAGGGTGTTGTTGCACCGTGTCCTGCTTGTAGGTTCCTGGTTGACAGCTGCTTGGCCACTGTGTGAACAGAGCACTGGACTAAATGGACCCTTGCTGTGATCCAGCAGGGCTCTTATGATGTTCTTATGATTTAGATGTAGGGAAATACCTACCAAAATCTCAGAAGGTGGAAGGGTGGCCAAGTAAAAAAATATATCAGTGATTGAGTGTCTGCGTAACTCCTTGCTTCCTACACACACACACACACTTTTATTTTAACCTTTGTAAACCACTCAGAGAGCTTCAGCTATGGGGCGGTATATAAATGTAAATAATAATAATAATAATAATAATAATTATTATTATTATTATTATTATTATTTTATTGTTGCAAGCTTTCTGAGAATTGTACTGTGTTATATTTTATATCATTTTTATGTTATATCATATATTATGCTGATGGTATAAATCTAAGTACAATATACTTTTTTTAAAAAAAGAGAACAAATATTCAACATAATAAAAAGCGCAGAATAAATTAAGCCAATTTGTTCAGTTTCTATTTTTGATCCGGTTTCCTGATTCCAACTTTTCTTAGTGCAGAACTTGAGAGAGCCCCATTGCAGAAGAGTTGTTGTGGTTGTTGCTGTGTGCATGTGCTCCTACACACACCTAAGGGTTCGTCAGAGAGTGGGACTCTGCTAGTTTAGCATTATAAAACCTGGGGGGCGGTGGGGAAAGGTACCGCCAGGAAAAAAGGTACCAAGTAGCACAAGAGTTTTGCACAGCTATCATTCTTTCAGCTTCTGCTAAAACGGTCGCTGTTCCCCTGCGGCCTATGACTGTTAAGTGTGCTGAATCAGCTTGTCAGTCACTCAGAAACCCCACCCCTGCAGCTGGAAGCATCTCTGTTCAGCGATACAGAATTGTCTCGTGAGCTAAAAGGGAATGCAGGGTGGTTTTGTATTTCAACATCATATGGAAGAGGCCCCGGGACCACACCTCTGCAGCCTCAAGGCTAAAGGCTTGGCAAACAGTCTGAGTACGGAAAGATGAAGAGGCCTCCTTTACATGGAATGGCAAAAGGCCCACAAGCGGCAAACACACACACAAAGATGGAGTGGGATAATTAGCCGAAACGCCCTGGGTCCTGTGCATGTCTCTGCATGAATTTCAAACTGCACATGAAAGCAGAAGGGATGAAGACATGATTGGGTTAGGGCGTGTATATGAGAGTCCCGAGCGCTCAGACAGGAGAAGTTGTGCTTCCCAAAATCATTCCCTCCTCCTCAAAATTCCATTATTTAGAGCAGTCAAAAGTGTGGTGCGAGCATGGTAGAGAGGTTAGAACACTGGACTAGGACTCAGGAGATCCGGGTTCTAGTCCCCGCTCGGCCATGAAAGCTCACTTGGTGACTTTAGGCCAGTGTTTGAATCTCAGCCTAACCTACCTTGCAAGGTTGTTGCTATGAGGGCAAAATGGAGGTGTACATCGCCTTGGCTCCTTGCAAGAGCAAAAAGGCGAGATGTAAATTTAATAACATATAATAAATGAAAGAGCAGTGGTGGCCGGCAACGGCTGTGGCTGGTGGGGCGGAGCCTAGGGTTTACAGTAGGCGGAGCTTGCTACCCGTCCTCTCTTGTAAAGAGCCTAACGCACGTCTTTGGGCTCGCACATAAACAGCTGGTTTTATTTGCTGATCACGTAAGGTAGCCATGTGTCTTACTTTAGAGGATGAACCTGTCTTTGAGGAACTGTCAGAAGATAGTCCTCTATTTTGAACGTATCCTCTGAAAGGCTGCCTGGTCCAAATCCAGTTTAAAGAACCGCAAGGAGAGGAAGCAGCCGAACCTAGAAGTTAGCAGACTGAGTACGTGGGTCACCTGCCTCCTAGGCTTCCCCACCATGGAGAGATATGTTGTATTTGTATTTAAATTAGTCATTATTTTGACGTTTTCCTATGTATCTAACAAAGCAAACTAATTTATATTTAAATTAATAGATGTACATTTCATGCAGACCCGTTTCTTCTTTGATGGCAATGCTACATTTCTTCTTTGGGGCCATGCGGAAGTGGCCACTCTATAGCCACAGGATGTGGTGTCAGCCACTAAAGCTTTAAAGATAAATGGGCCAAATTAATGGGATCCACCCTGAGTACTCGTGAGCTTTCGCTTTGCGCCTTCTCCTCTGCATTTTAGCTAGACGGGCATTTTCGCCCATCTAGCAGAGGCTTCGGGGAGGGGGAGGGAAAGAGACCGGGGCTTGTATCCCCACACCCCAGTCTCCTCCCATTCTTACCCACTGACACGCCCCCTTTTACCTGTTCAAGCTTGTCTTTGCCAGCTTGTAGCAGTAGCCAGCATGATTCTCTCTGCTCCAGGTGGGAGAGGGTGCAGGGAGTGCAGATTGCTGGCTCCAAGGTCGGAGCCTTGTCTCTAACCTTGGAGTCAGGAATCAGAACAATCCTATGTCCCCCAGATGTTGGCTATGGATCATAGGATTGCTCTCCCCATCATTGGTACTTAGTTCCAGGCAAGGAACAGCCAAAGGCTGGGGGAGAAATTTGCTTTGCATTTTAATGAGCTTACCTCATTTTGCCCTTTTGAACAAATATACGAATTGAAACTGGTCATCCTTCGAAATTCGCCCTTCTACGAATTTTGCAGTGGAGTTCTCCAATTAAAAACAGTGCACAAAAATGCACTGGGGAAACTGCACACAAAAAAGGGTCTATTAGTAAAATATCATTCAAGAATTCATTATATTGCATGCAATCAAAAAAGTGCATATCGGTAAAATTGCATTCAAGTGCACATATTAGGAGAAACGCGCACAAAAATCGCAACTCTTTTCATGCAAACTTTTTTCTGTTTTTTAAGTTCTCATAATTTGGGATGAACTATAGTTAAGATTGGGAAAATGAGACACCGAGAGCAATTGAGGTTAGTATCCAGATGTGTCATTCCGCTAATGAAAAGGACATTGCACTAGCAGAAACTAGGTTCTGAACAACACACAAAAGGAGAATCCAACTTAAGATAGATTTGTGAAAAAAGGAAAGAAGAGAGAGGGTCTTCTCAGTGGTGGCCCCCCAATTATGGAATTATCTCCCCAACGAGGCCTGCCTGGCGCCAACATTGCTCTTTTTTCGGCGCCAGGTCAAAACTTTTCTCTTTTCCCAGGTATTTAGCAGTAATCAATGAGTAATCCCAGAACTGTTTTTAGGTTCAGCTGACAGCAAATAGTTGTTTTTAGTTGTATGTTTTTCTGCATACTGAATATATTTATGGTTTTAAATTTTGTGTATCTTTTTAAATTGTTTTAATTAAACAATAGAATCAGCTACAGGGCGGTATAGAAATGTATTTAATATGGTGCAACAGGAAGATTTGGTGGAGCTTTGCCAGCGTTATTTGAGTTTGAGGAGCGTCATTGTTTATTTATTTATTTATTTAATTACATTTATATACCGCCCCACAGCCGAAGCTCTCTGGGTGGTTTACAACAATTAAAAATAGTAAACATTAAAACATTAAACATTGAACATTAAACATTAATTAAACATTGTTGGATACTGCCCCAAAATTGACCAATTTGCCCACCCCCAAAATAGCCCCTCTCTAATGATTCAGCATGAGAATACATTGATGTTGCTGTCTTTGTTGTCCATGTTATGTGTTTGATGGACGAACTGCCTACAAGATGTATACCTGTCATGTAAGATGATCCATTTGTATGGATCTGATCACATCCACACATTCACAGGACGACAATGGAATCAGTTACCTAGGGAAGTTGTGGGCTCTTCCACACTAAAGGCATTCAAGAGGCAGCTGGACAACCATCTGTCAGGGATGCTTTAGGGTGGATTCCTGCGTTGAGCAGGGGGTTGGACTCGATGGCCTTGTAGGCCCCTTCCAACTCTGCTGTTCTATGATTCTATGATTCTATGACTGTTAGAGCAGTACAACAATGGAACCAGTGACCTAGGCAGGTGGTGGGCTCTTCCACACTAGAGGCCTTCAAGAGGCAGCTGGACAACCATCTGTCAGGGATGCTTTAGGGTGGATTCCTGCGTTGAGCAGGGGGTTGGACTCGATGGCCTTGTAGGCCCCTTCCAACTCTGCTGTTCTATGATTCTATGAATCTATGACTGTTAGAGCAGTACAACAATGGAACCAGTGACCTAGGCAGGTGGTGGGCTCTTCCACACTAGAGGCCTTCAAGAGGCAGCTGGACAACCCTCTGTCGGGGATGCTTTAGGGTGGATTCCTGCGTTGAGCAGGGGGTTGGACTCGATGGCCTTGTAGGCCCCTTCCAACTCTGCTGTTCTATGATTCTATGTACCATTTGTTGAAAACGGGCACTCGCTTACAACAAAAGACTAGCTAGAACACCATCTCAGTATGTAAACTTCTCCCCGGGCTTGGCTCAGTCTCTTGCGGCAGTCATTGCAATATGTTCTTTCTTTCTTCTTCTTTTTTTAATAGCACATGAACTAATCTAGGCAAAACTGATTTATTTATTAAAAGTTGGCTGGAATGTTTCTGCCTCTTCCCACATAAACACAGAGGCTCTATTCAGGCGATGCTGTCATGGAACGCCATATGCTGCTGCTATTGTCAGCGTGCCGACTATTTGTGTTAACCAGAGTTTTCACTGAAAATAATGCCATAGTAGTCAGGCGAAAAGACGAAGCAATGGCTCCTGACATCAACTTCCGTCCCTGTTTAGTTGTGTGTGTGTGAAATCAATACAAGACTTGAAAAGTGAGGTGGTGTTACTGCACTAGAAAAGCACATGCATGTTTCTGGCCTGTTCTATGGCAGAATTCCTAGAGCCCATTCCTACAGTATTTCCCCATTCCTCCCCCCCCACTTTTGGGCATGGGGGCAGTTGGGGTGGGGTGGCTGCAAAGTCTCTCCCGACCTGAACGTGTTTGGACACTACGATTGACATCTGGAGGCCCCCTCTGACCGCCTCCTCTGAGGGAGGCTCAGAGGGTGGCAACAAGGGAGAGGGCCTTCTCAGTGGTGGCCCCCTGACCATGGAATGAACTCCCCGGGGAGGCCCGCCTGGCACCAACACTGTCATCTTTTTGGCACCAAGTTGACTGTCCTCTACTCCCAGGCATTTAACAGCACGTGACGAGGCACTTATGCCAGCCAGCTAAGCAGGTCTAGGATTCCATTGAAACTGCTTTTAGTAGTATAAATTGATTTCAGGAGGCGTCAGAAGCAATACAATGTTGGTGCCTGCCTGATCTCCAAAGGCAGGGAAGTCCAATAGGAAGGGGGCCACCACAGTGAAGACTCTTCTCCTGGTGGACTCCAGTTGGACCGCAGGTCCATGTGGAACCGCCAGGAACCTGGTGTTGTAAAATTGGTCCTGGTATCCTGGCTTGAACGGCCTGCAGAGAGAATGAATGCCTAACAGCAAGATAGGAAAAGACCAGAATGCCATCTGGTTTCAATTTTATTGTTTTTCTCATCGTCGTTATTTCCACTTTATTCCTTTCTGGAGTATAGAGGCATAAATTCTTTACATCACTTCCATATCACTGCATTATTATTATTATTATTATTATTATTATTAATTTATTTATTTATATAGCACCATCAATGTACATGGTGCTGTACAGAGTAAAACAGTAAATAGCAAGACCCTGCCGCATAGGCTTACATTCTAATAAAATAATAATAAAACAATAAGGAGGGGAAGAGAATGCAAACAGGCACAGGGTAGGGTAAAACTAACAGTATAAAGTCCGCACAACATCAAGTTTTAAAAGCTTTAGGAAAAAGAAAAGTTTTTAGCTGAGCTTTAAAAGCTGCGATTGAACTTGTGGATCTCAGATGTTCTGGAAGAGCGTTCCAGGCGTAAGGGGCAGCAGAAGAAAATGGACGAAGCCGAGCAAGGGAAGTAGAGACCCTTGGGCAGGCGAGAAACATGGCATCAGAGGAGCGAAGAGCATGAGCGGGGCAATAGTGTGAGATGGGAGAGGAGAGATAGGAAGGAGCTAGACAGTGAAACGCTTTGTAGGTTAACAGGAGAAGTTTATATTGGATCCAGCTGATTATTGAAACCTTCTTGCTGAGACTCACTTCTTCAATGTATCACTCCGATTCCTGTAGAAAGGATCCATCATCTACTTTAAACCACATATGCAAACCAAAGCAAACACACCATCACTGAATACCTTTCATTGCTAGCTTCACCCTTTTCTGCATTCCTTCAGTGTCTCATTTGCCTGGTCTTTTGAAATAATCCAGGTGATAATTCCCATCTTCTCTTGCTTACAGTCAACCTCCCTGAATTGTTCATGAATGCATTGCAGTCCCATTATTCTTGCCGTTCCAGATTGCAGAATTATAAATCAGGGATGGAAACCCCTTCCCTTGATGGAGGAGAAATAGTCAACTGGTGAGTGAGTCTTAACATGTTCTGCTGCCCTCTAGAGTGGAATTCATGCACAACCCAGCTAAAATAACAAGAAGCACTGGGTACAGCAAAGATCAGATTTCAAGTGATCCAGAATCAAAAGGCTTGGAAGGATTCCAAGCTTCTATGAGCCTCGAAGCAAGAGATTTACTCTGAAGGAGAGCCAATTTCCAGAGAGAGGCGGTAGCTGAGTGGAAGATCCCATGGTTTACATGCAAATCTCAGGTTTGAACATTCCCGTCTCCAGTTAAAAAAATGTGTGACAGTGAGCTTCTCCACATGGGGCTCATACTGTACAATCAAGATTGGTTGCTCACAGACGTTTACGAGTCCTTTAAACAATGCCAACAACCTCCAGGGCCACTCCCGTGGTTTATTACCTATATCCTGCTTTCAAAAAGATCGGAGATAATGCAATAAGGGACATTAATCTGATCTATCAGCTGTGTGAAATGATGGCGTTGCGCTATAATCACGGTGCCATCTAGTGGCTGTAAAATGAAACATCTAGAATTTGCCAGGAAAGGAGTGTCCTCAATTCAAACTACGTGTCCGCCCATGTACAGGAGCCAATCTTAATCCCGCAAAAAATCTTGGAGCAAAAATCTCTAATAGGAAGCGGGATTTCCGCCTTGTGTGATAAACCCCAGTATTGCTGGGAAAGACTTGAGATGTTAAAGAGCCATTGTCCAAGAAGCAGACAGTCCTTGACTAAGCAGATCAATAGCCCCGTTTCACGCATCACAACAATCCATGGTTCGTTCATTTTCAATTCATTTATTTCATTTCTACACTACCGGATAGCCAAAATTCTCTGGGCGGTTCACAAAAATGACAAAACAAAAACACAGTATCAAAAAAACAGCATACAAAATTTAAAAGCAGTTTAAGGGAGCAATCCTAGGGCCCCTAGACAAAATTTATGTGGGAAAGACCACCATCCCTCTTAAAAAACGAATAGGAGAACAACTGAGTAAGAGCAAAAACAATAGGCCAGGCGTTCTACTAGTATACCATTTCGAGAGAAACAAAACTTGAGATCTTATTAGATCTCAAGTTTCGGGCACTGAAAAAAATGTAACAAGAAGGATAAGTAGCAACAGTGGAGAAAAGAAATTAAAGACCCTGCCTGCACAGGGTCAAAATGAAGAGTTGGAATTCCTGCCATTACTGTAATTGTCTTGTAGTTTTCAGACACTCTCTGGTGTCTGGAGCTTAATCCAGATATGAAAGACCTTGAGTGAATTGCCCTGGCATGGCAGGGCTGGTAATAATTTCTAGGAGGGGAAAAAAACACAACTTGTCATCAGTAGATTAAAAACATAGCCTTCGACATATTCCTTCCAGTCACCAGTATTTACGGCACAAACCCATCCCTTGTAAGAATCTCTGCAGGGCTTTTTGCAAGTGAGCACGCAAAAACTCTTTTATACTGTTTAAATGTATATACGGGCCTCGCTTGCAATGTGCTCTACTCATTGTTTGAAAAAGAAAAGTACTGGCTTGTTGTCTCACCCATATTCTACACATTCATTGTTACAGCCCGTTGAAGAAGGCCTAATAATAAAGAATGAGGCCGAAATCTGTCAGGCTTTTCATCAATAAAAGCATTCACAGCAGCCTGAGAATGCTCTTTTCCTTTGGGAAAGCTGGGATAGACAGAGTGATGGGAAGACCGAGGAAAGCTGTCTTCAAGGATTCAATTCTGACGTCTGGCAAGGTGGGGGGAAGCCAAAATGGATGGAGCAATGGAAGGAGGGGCTAAGCCTAGGATCCCAAAAGCAGCAAACATGGGGACCTCCAATGGCACCCATGAAGCTGCCCTGTCCCCTTAAAAAAATTGGTTTAAGAACAAACCTTAGAAATGTTCAGGAGGTCTTCTTTCTCTCTCTTCCTAGCCTCACTATTTCTTTCCTCTCTTTAGCTCACTTTTGTCTAGCCAGGCCCTCACGGCAGCCATGATGAGACTAGCCACATCATCCGTGGGGGCCATTTTGTGGTGGTGCCCACAGGAGTTTCTCAAATTCCCAAATGTGCCAGTGGGTCCCAAAAGGTTGGGGAGCCCTGGGCGAAGCTGTTCCTCTGCTGACGGCCTACTGAGTGAGGGGAGAAGAGAGGGGTGTCAGAGACAGAGAGAGAGAATAAGAAGCCCTTAGCAGATTATCTCCAATGGAATAAAAAGGTTTCCATCTTCACACTTGGGATGCAGAGTGGAATTCTGGGATTTGGATATTTATTTATTTATTACATTTTTAAAATTATTATTATTATTATTCCTTAGTCACTGAGGTCATTGGAGGGCATGCTCCTAGTGGTTTCACATGGACTTTTGGTATGACCAGCAAGACCTCCTCTGAAGATCTTAAATGTCACCTGGGTATGCGTATGGGTACGCATATGCCAAAGGTAATGGAAATCAAACAGGGGTCAAATTGCTACAAGTCAAAACCTACCCTTAAATGTCGTTCAACTGTTTGATCGGTTCAATGAATGCATAAAAACGACCACGTTCTTTTGATCTGGAGAATGTCGGATGCCAATTTGCTGCAGCAGGTCAGCAGTCAGATCGCGTTCATGACTGGCAGTTACATGTAAGGCCTGTCAAAGGCTGACACTGCAAAAATCTCCAGTCTAATGATGAATATCAAATACCTGCTGATGATTTGCACATCCAAAGGGCATTCGGGGAATATTCACCATCAAAATTCATCACAAATTTTGAGGTGTCGTTCAGAACTAGGGCTGTGCAAGCCTCGGGCCTCGGATTTGGAAATCCAAATCACAGAGGCCATTTTATGGCAGACCTGCCATTTCCTTGCACAGCCCTAGGCCCCCATATTTATTTATTTATTACATTTCTATACCGCCCAATAGCCGGAGCTCTCTGGGCGGTTCACAAAAATTAAAACCATTCAAAGTATAAAACCACAGTATAAAACCATAATATAAAATACAATAAGATAAAAACCAGATAAAAACAGCAGCAATGCAAAATATAGCCTACAACTCCCAGCATGCAGTGCCTGAGAGGGCTGAACCTACTGGGGCTGAGGAACGGTGGGCGTACGTGTACTCTCTGCCACCATCGCCTCCACCTCAGCGCCATCAACAGCTGCGATCGCGCCAGGAAGCCAGCAATTGCGCCAAGAACATCAGAACATCAGAAGAGCCCTGCTGGATCAGACCAAGGGTCCATCTAGTCCAGCACTCTGTTCACACAGGGGCCAACCAGCCATCGGCCAGGGACCAACAAGCAGGACATGGTGCAACAGCACCCTCCCCCCCATGTTCCCCAGCAACTGGTGGAGTGGGCGATCGCGCCGAGGAGCAGCAGCAAGTACACGTGCTTTTGAACTGGGGTGCCGGCATGCCGCAAGGCAAAGTGCTGCTCTCTGGCACCAGCTTTATTTGGGTTCAAACGAATGGTTTTCTGTTTTGGAGCTCACACTCCACCTCTGCCTTGCACCTAGGCTCTTGGGGAAGTAACTTTCCTTGTAGTCTCCCCACTTGCCTCATGAGAGTTTTGTGACCAACCATGCCTACCATGGCTGCCATTTTGTGTCAGAACCCATAACTCCCTCTCAACACTCTAAAGGGCTTTATTGATCCAAAAAGGTTGGAGAACCCTGCCTTATGGACTGCCTACTCCCAGATAAGCCTGACCAGGCATTAAGGGCAGGCTCTGAGTCCCTGTTCTTTGGTGCCGTCCCAAGATATTTGTTGGATGAGCCCAACTGAGAGGACTGTTTCTGTGAAGGTGGGTTGGCTCCAGAATACCCCAAAACCTGTCAGGTCTTCTCTTTCTCCTTCTTCTCCCTCCTGCATTTTACCCAGCCAGCCCTGCCTTCCTGCAGTTTCTTCCTGGAGGCCGGTCAGCCTTGGAGATCCGTCATATCTTCATTCAGGTGTCTAATTCCCTTTTGAAAGCTATATAAGCCAGCGGCTACGGTTTGTAGCAGCAAGCTCAACCGATGAATTAAGTGTTGTGTGAAGGACTTCCTCTTGTCTGTCCTATCTCTGTTGCCAATCTGCAGTGGAGCAGTCAGGTAATTTTAGAATCTGGTCGTAATGGTCTGGGGGTGAGGATACTCTTCTGGTGTTAATGTGTGTTACTTTAGTTACTTTAAAATGTGGCAAGCCAACACTGCTGCATTTGGGGGCTGTCCTGCTCATTATACTGAGTGAAGTTCTGGATATTCGCCCGCTGCCGAACTGTGTCATCGGATGATCCCAAATTCTAGTATTATGAAAGGATGAAAGAACAGAAAAACATCTCTCTCCTTTCTCCACACTGCAGAATTTTATAAAGTTGGCTCTCCCACTTCTAAATGAAATTGTCCCAAATACTTCACCCTTTGCTAGTTAATCCGATTTCCCTAAACTCGACTGCAGCCAATGCCTCACAACCAGAAATAGAATGCTGTACAGTAGTTGTCCTCTACCTTCAGCCCCTCCTGTTGCGTCTGGCTTCCGAGAAGATGGCATTGAGCTTAGAAGGGCTTTCTGCTTCGGCTTTCTTTCTGGGACTGCAATCGGCTGAATTACACGGGCAGCCATGTGGTTTGGATCGAATACTTCCCCTCTCTGCATGCTCTGTCCACTTCCATTGAGACGGTGCTGTCTAGTGGCAGAATTATTGTGCCACACCAGAGTTGGGAGATTATTATTATTATTATTATTATTTTATTATTTGTTACATTTTTATACCGCCCAATAGCCGAAGCTCTCCGGGCGGTTCACAAAAGATCTTGCTTTTTCCGGATATTAACACATTATCTATGGTTCTTTTAATGGCAAGAGTTCCAGGGGATAGCTCATAGAATCACAGAATGGTAGAGTTATTTATTATTTATTTATTTATCATATTTATACCCAGCTCCTCAGCCAAAAAAGGCTCTCTGAGTGGCTTACACTTAGCAAAAAAGACAGTCCCTGCCATCAGGCTTACAGTCTAATAAAGACATGACACACAAGGAACAGGAGTCCAGGAGAGAAGAGGGAGAGGGAGAGAGAGAGAGAGAGAGAGAGAGAGAGAAATTAAGTGGACTGGGAACAGGGCTGATGGGATTGTCCTGCTCCCAAAAGAGGGGAGTCCAACTGGAGCAGGCCATGATGTTTCTTCTGCCTGCTCCTGTCCCCTTGCACTTTCTTCTTCCCCACAGGGCCAAGATGACAGTTTGCCCTGTGGGGGTGGGGGGAGAGTCCAACAGGAGCAGGCCATGATGTTTCTTCTGCCTGCTCCTGTCCCCTTGGTCTTTCTTCTTCTTCTTCTTCTTCTTCTTCTTCTTCTTCTTCTTCTTCTTCTTCTTCTTCTTCTTGAGTTGGAAGGGGCCTATAAGGCTCATTGTGAGCGTTCAATAAATCACTCGTTTAGAGGAGCCCACAAAGATCACTTGCTTTGGTCAGACCTCAGACTGAATCTCCCTGGTGCTGCGGCCTCTAAAACCTGCCTGAAATATCTCCACCTCTCAGTCCAGCCTCCTTTTGTCCACAGACACCAGCTCCAGTTTCCAGGTGTTCCTCCACAAAAGTCCTCTCAGATTGGCTTTTTCTTCTTTCCCCCAGTTCTGTTCCCTTTAGCTAACTACCAGTAATCCCAACTCTCTATCATCCACTCTTCAACTGTCCCTAACAGACTTCCACCTCACCTTCTAAAAGAACTCCCGGCCAATCAGGTTCCCCCATGGAATTCTCAACCACCAATCATCTTTGTTGACCCACCTGACCAATCAAAACAAAGGCAACTTCTCCCTGTATGCATTTTAAACTGCCTAAAGCCTCTTTTCATAAGCCACCATAACCATGGCAACCACAATTGTTTAAGGCTGCACACACCAGCCTACAGCTTCTGGCTCTCACCCCAGCCAACTTATGTGAGTTGTAGTCCCAACATATCTGGAGGGTGCCAGGTTGGGGGGAGGCTGCATTATAGCCACACAAAAGTCACATGAAGTTTTTAAACATAACAAAACATAAACAGACATATAAACACTGTTTCTCCACAATCTTCAAGAAAGTTGGAAAGTATCTCCTGAGATATGAGGCAGAAGGATCAGTTAGGTAGTACCGACACAATGAGCTCTATCACACCAGCCATATAGTCTGCTGACGCAGCAAATTGCATACAAAGGACTCAGATGATGCTAACGTTATAGTCTGCGGTCGGGCGAAGGACTCCTATGATGCTGACCATGTCCTGCTGTGATTGTGGTTCTTCCCTGCTGTCCTGCTGTGATCAAGGTCTTTCTGACGAAAGACAAGGGTGTGCAGGGAGGGCGCGGTGTCCAAATATGAAAGACCGTATTCTCCCTTATGAGCCTGCCCGTGCATTGAGATCTTCTGGAGAAGCCCTTCTTTCAGTCCCACCATCTTCACAAGATGGGAACATGAGAGAGGGCTTTCTCTTGGTGGGAACTCTCTTTCCGGAGAAGCTAGGCTGGCTCCCTCCTTGATGGGCTTTTGGAAGCAGGCTAAAACTTTTTTGTTCCAGAAGGCCTTTGGAGAATAATCTGGCCCTCCATCTATGTTAATGTCTTATAATTTTGTTGTGTATTTTAAACGTTTATGGTTTCCCCCGCCCCGCCCCCATATATGTTTTAAACTTTGTAAGGCCGCCTTGAGGCCCAGCATTGGGGAAAAGGCGGGATACAAATAAATATAATTTTTTAAACATTTTTTTAAATTTCCTGTGCAATCCTTTCCTCCTTCTACTTTCTGGATCGGACGGCTGATGGGACTACTCTAATAACACCTGTCCATCTTAACTGTACTACCACTGAATCGAGGGAAAGAAAAAATGGGCAAGTCAAGTCTACTTTCGTTCTTCCACCTTTAATTTTCAATTCCTACACTGTTTTACATTGATGGTGCTATATAAATAAATAAATAAATAAATAAATAATAATAATAATAATAATAATAATAATAATAATTTTCTTCCTTTGTCATTTGTCCTTTTCTGTTTTTTTGTTGTTATGGCTGAGAATGTTACTCCTCTCCGAAACAAACATGGTGTGTCTTGGCGCCATGCGCAAACCCTGGATATGCGGGATATTTGGGGGCGACAAAAAATCCAAACGGGCAGCCTTAGAATGCCATAACAAAAGTAAGGTGATGCTGCTCGAGTACAAAGGTGTACTGGGACATAACTCCCAGACAGGGAAGAGCAGGACATCTCGCTGTTTACGCCTCGAAACTGTCGACGAGGTACAATTCTGACTTTGTGTAGGGATATCTCAAGGCCATTCCCAGTGTTGCACATTGCAACAATGTCAGAACAGTTCAGTACTCAGAACACGAACCATGCCTGTTCAAACAAAGATCCTGATGCTGATAATTATACTGAGGCGTGTCCTAAGGCGGCTTAGTTACTGGAGATGAAAGGTTAGTGAATCAGCGAAGAAGTGGGTAACTGAGGGAAAACAGTAGGAGTTTCAGCTAAGTGCACTGACATATATTAATGTCTTCATTACAGAGTGTGCACGGAGAGCTCGCATGGCGGCATTTGAGTTTTGCCTCCATTTTTTGGAACAGCGCCTTCAATCTTTAGAAGGCCACCAGTAAAGATAATGGTTAAAATGCAATACAGACGGCTAGGGGAAGCACATGTTTCTAGTTACGGAGTTTGCGCACATCCCGTTGGAATTTCCAACGATATAATTGGCGGAGAGATGCACCAACCCAACATCCAAATGTAACTCGGGGGGCGGGGAAGATGCTGATAAATGCTATGCATACTTAGATCAATAAAAGCTTTTACTTTCAATATACTGAAGGTTTGTGTTCTTCTAAATAGCACTGGGTAGGGAATGAGGAAGGCGTTGCTATAGCAAGAAAACCAGGTAGTGCAAACAGCGTAAGTGATTGGGGGAAAGCTTATTCCCACGTCACACAACATGGCGGACAGCATTAGCTGAAACAGCAGACACACTCAAAATGGCCGCAAAAGGAAGAGGGCGCCACATAAAAAACGGCAGTCGCTACTGCATGGGATACATTAGAGCAGCCTTCCTCAACCTGGGTCGCTCCAGATGTGTTTGGACTGCATCTCCCAGAATGCCCCAGCCAGAGCTGGCTGGGGCATTCTGGGAGTTGCAGTCCAACACATCTGGAGCGACCCAGGTTGAGGAAGGCTGCATTAGAGAATCAAACCAGTGTTCTGTGGAAATAGTGATAATAATAATTTTAAAAAAGAGGCGTGCATAAAACACCCAGGGGAAATGTCTGCAGTAAAATACACTGCATAGAAGACCTGGGTTTCTCTTGACCTGTTCTCCTTTGGACAGGTGCTCTGAGCCCCTTAAAAGAAGGGGTGCAGGACCCACCTTCCTTCCTTCCTTCCTTCCGCTATGGAAACAAAGTGGGAAAACCAGGAAAAATATGTAGGTGGGATGGAGCTAAATGTGCATAATTATCAGCAATGCTGGTTTAAGCCTGCCAGCTTGCTTTGATTTCCTCACACTGTTCACTTGCAGGATTTAGAAAACACAGATGGCTCGCTGCCACTCTGAATTGGAAGCGTTTCAAGGATTTTTAAAATACTGGTTGGCAGCCTCATTTCTTCGGCGATAATTCCTGGGTGACAGGGCTGGCCCACAGACAGCGGCCTAACCAGGAACCGTGGAGAAAGCCTATAGTCAGCAGTTAAGAGTACTCCAGAACCAAGGACAAACCAGGAGACAGGATAAAGGAGCGAGCCAAAAATCAGGATTGAAGAGCAAGCCAGGATCAAAGAACAAACCAGGAAGCAGGATTTGTTTATTACATTTATATCATGCCTTTTTCTCTCCAAGAAACCCAAGGCGGTGTACATAATCCTCCTCCGCTCCATTTTAACCTCACAACAACAACCCTGTGAGGTAGGTTCAGCTGAGAGTCTGTGACCATCTCAAAGTCACCCAGTGAGGTTCCATGGCTGAGTGGGGTCTAGAACGAACACTTTAGCTACTACACCACACTGGCTTGAGAAAGCCAGAAGGCAGGATTTTGGAAAAAGCAGGATCAAAAAGACAAACCAGGAGAAAACGTTGAAGACCATGGAGTCAGGTTTGAAGGACAAATCAAGAGACAGGTGCCTTTTCTAAACCTCCTGACCTTCCGGGAGAGAGCAGGGAGGATCTTGCAATATCCTGCTCGCGAGATCTTCCCCCTGGATCCATACTTACGCGCGACATCCCAGGAGGGATGTCATGCCCACCATTTAAAAAAAAGAGGGGGGAGATGAGCGCAATTGCACTCCAACCAAAAACCCGACGCCGCTCTCCCCAGATGGGCACAGAGCGCCCAAAGAGCGCCCATTTAATACCGTCCTCTTAACATTTTCATAATTAGCATTCCTATTCCTGTGTTACAACATTCCAGAGTCCTTTTGGTTTTATATCCCTCCAAAGTTTCTTATAGTGTTCATACATTAAACACTTTGCCATATATTTACAGCTATTAATTTTTGTCACACTCTCGAAGTTATCTAAAGTAGGTTCTGTTGGTAATTTACATCTCTTTTACATCCGTCTAATTGTTCTTTTATGTACTTTCCAACTATATCTGTCCAACACTTTTATTTCTCCGCAGTCCCACAAAGTGTGTTTAAAGGCCGCAAAAGCTCTTATCCCACAGGATTTTTGTGAGGTTAAACTCATCTGTTTTTTTATCTCATTGGAGGAAATATACAAATGTGAGAAATAAAAATAATTTGAGGCCGGGCTCCGGTGCAACAGAGACTCAAATCTCTAGCAGTTTTCTCCCCATCTAAATGTTGGGGTTTCTTTGTTGAAAGTTGGTTGGATTTGGAAGTTGGAGACAGCAGCTAGATGTTTAGAGGGTCACTTTGAGAATGAAGAATGCCAATCAGTTATGTTGCTGCGGATAGAATTCCTTCTCAACCTTCTTTTGCCCCTATGAGCTGGCTATTCCCATAGCAGCAAAAGCATCCATCCCCTTCAAAAAGAAACAAATTTGGGGCTAGCTTCCTCAGCTCATAATTCACCATCTTGCCTATCATTAGTAATGATCCCCTTGGTAGATCTCAGGGACAGGGCCGTCTCAGTGGTGGCTCCACAGTTGTGAAATTCTCTTTTGAAAGTCCAACTTTCCCATTTAGGTAAGGCTTGAAAACATCTTCATTCTGGAAAGATGTGTTCTGCCAGTTTTGACAGCTGTTGTGTATATATCCACAAGGGTAATTATATAATAATTGTCTAGCAGGAAAATTATTTTAGGCATTTACATTATTTGTACCATGCCTGACAATGCGTTCTGGCTTGTTTCTGTTATTATCATGATGAAAATCAATTGTTATTTTTTAAAAAAATACTGCTGTGTATCTGTAATGCTTTATCTGAAGTGTAGCATGGTATTTTATTGTTGTTATAATAGGTCTCTAACGCAAGCAGCTTTGGATAATTGGTACAAAAATATAAATAATATAAAAAAATAAAGCATCACAGAGGTGATATTTATTTATGGTATTTGTCTCATCATCATCAATTCTAGGACACAAACTTAGCCAAGTTATATGGATGAGACTTAAGCTACTCATTACTAACTTAAATCCCATTAATTTCAAAGGGTCTACTCTAAGTAGGATTTTAGCTGGATTCTTCTTTATATATTAATTGGTAGTAAGCCTGGATTTGTCACATAGAGTCCCTGCAGTATTGAGCTACAGCCAATCTCTTTGTGACGATTTGTGCCACTGAGGGAGCTGTGTACCCAAACACTGGTTTCTCTTATCCACACGTTACATTTCACATGTACACGTTAAAAATCCAGGTGCATACACACCTTTTTTAAACCACCATAATACGTGCAACGTCCCTTAACTTTAAAGTCCCAACCAATTTAATTTTTTTTTTACATTTTTTAATTTTACGTCAGATTACTGAGGCGGGTTTTGCGTCGAGATATTTTTTTTTTTGCCTTGTCCTTAATCTTATTGGCCAAACGCTTTACTCGCTATGCATTGTGGGAATATTCCTCCTTGGCGCCAAGCAAGTTTTACGCGTGATGCATTGTGGGCCATCTCTCCCTCTCCCTTCAGCCGGATCCTCTTCGCGTAAACTTTTAACGGTCCCCATCCCTTGAGACTAACGGAGGTGTCCCTCGCACGCCAGACTTATTTTCTATCTCTTTTTTTTTTACCGTTCATTAAAACCTCCGCGTAGCTAGCGGCGGCGGCCGTGGCCGTACCCTCCCTTATCATCGCGCCCCTCGAAGCGACCGGTAGAAAAGTAGACGGCGGGACTATTTTCTCATGGCCCGCGGCTCCTCTGAGGAGAGCCGCGCATGCGCGCTTGGAAGGCGGATGTGGCGAATAGCGGGCGGCGAACGTCTTCCCAGGCGTGCGTTTGAGAGTGAGGCGTGGACGCTTTCCCTCCACGCCGGCCGCGTGACGTCAGGCGGCGCGGGAGGATCCTTGCGCAGGGCAGGTAGGGCCGCGTGAGGCAGGCGCCATTTTGTGGCGGCTGTAGGACTAGAAGCAAGAAGAGGAGGTGCCGCCGCCGCTGCCGCCACCACTGTTACCGCCTTCCCTCACCCGCCTTCCAGCCCGTTCCCTCCTCTCCGTTTTCTCTTCATTTTAATTTTCTTTTTAAAACCCTTTTTAATCCCCCTTTCTTCCCCCTCCTCCCTTTCGGGCTCCTTCCAGCCCTGCTCCTCCTTTTCTCTCCTCACACTCGCCCACCAACAACCGCAGCCATTGCCGACCTTGCCATGTCTGGTGGCGGCGTGATCCGCGGCCCCGCCGGGAACAACGACTGCCGCATCTACGTGGGCAACCTGCCGCCGGACATCCGCACCAAGGACATCGAGGACGTCTTCTACAAGTACGGAGCCATCCGGGACATCGACCTCAAGAACCGCCGCGGGGGGCCGCCGTTCGCCTTCGTCGAGTTCGAGGACCCCAGGTGAGGCCCGGGGCGAGTCACGTTTTGCTCGTGAGGCGGAGGGAGGAAGGGCGGGAGGAGGCATCATTGCAGAATACCCGGAATCCGAGGAGGATGAAGTGTGGTTCGAAGGGCCTCCCACCCACCCAGACCTGCAGATGTGTGGGACTACACGTCCCATCACCTGCATGCTGGCTGGGGCGGATGGGAGTTGTGGTCTAATATGTGTGGAGGGCACCCTGTTGTGAAAGGCTGGAGAGGCCAAGGTTCATAGCCCCACTCAGCAGTCCTCAGCAGACCATAATCGAAGAATATCCAGAACCTGAGTAGTAGAAGTGTAGCATAGTGGTTAGAGAGGCCTTCCCCCCCCCCACATGTGCTGCCATCCTGGATATGTGGGACCGCAAGTCCCATCACCCACATGCTGGCTGGGGCTGATGGGTGTTGTGGTCCAACACATATGGGTGGCGCCCTGTTGTGAAAGGCTAAGGAGGCCAAGCTCATGAGGAGAATGGGGAAGGAGGAGAAATAATTGCAGAATATTCAGAACCTGAATAGTGGTTAGAGAGGGCTCCAATGTGCTGCCCTCCAGATCTGTAGGACTGCAAGTCCCATCACCCGCATGTTGGGCTGGAGCAGATGGGGGTTGTGGTCCAGAGCCTCCAGAAGGCAGCCTCTTCTGAAAGGTTAGGGAGGCCAAGTTTCATATCCCCACTCACCCCTGGAGCTCACTCTGGCAGGGGGCCTCGGACCTGTGGCTGGCTCTTGCCTTGGCCTTCCTTGCAGGCCTGTTGTGAGGCTAAAAGGATTCAATGTCACCTTGTTGACCATGAAGCTCACCCTATGTAGGAGTAGCCTGGCCTGCCTCACAGAGTTGGTAGCTTAAAGTGAAAGAGGGGGAGAGAATCGAGTAGGCGGCCCTGAAAGATTAAGTTAAAGTGTAATAAAAGTTCTTGTGTGTTGCTCAATTTTGTGAATGTTTACTTGGTTTTTAAAAACAGTGTATTGCAAAACCAAAGTAAACATTTGTTAGGATTTCACAGTGCATCCCCCCTTCTTTCCACTTCAGATTATCAATATTAAATAAAAGGAAATGAAATAAGCCTGGTCCTATGAATGTTTGCTTGAAAGTGCATATACTTAGGCTATTCCCTCCAAACTTTTCCAGCCCAGGATTCCCGTTGAACTTCTATTGTGCCTTTCTTGCTTTACTGTCTGCATTTTTCTGGTAATTTAATTATTACAAAAACTTTATAGCCTACAGTCAAAGGCCAGCACACTGATTAATCTTGCTTACTTGCTTCGAAAGGTTGTGCAGGAAGGTGGGGTAGATACTTTTTTAAATAATATAAATGGGCTACAATTTGCTCTGTAGGACCCACATCTATTTATTTTAATCGACTCTCTTCTTGCTTGTGTCTCAAGGGACGGAAGTGCTGCTGTACTGTAACTGGTTGAGTCGAAGAAGGTTTTTTGGCTGAGAGAAGCTGTGCGATTGGAAACTTCCACTTTTAAAGGAGTTGGAAACTTCCACTTTTACTTTTAAAGGAGTTGGAGGGCAGTTCCTCTTTGCCTCTGGTCACCCTCCAGTTTTTTAGAGAGAGAAAAACTGGTATTTTGTGTTTGCTTCTGCTGTAACTGTGTGTCAGGCTTCGGTGTGACCTAGTTACCCCAATACTCAAGTGTGTACAGAAGTCCAGTCTTTAACATTTTTTAAAAATGTGTCTAGTATTCGTCAGCAATCCCAATGCCTTTGAAAGCATTAGCCAGAATCCTGGTATTGGTAAAATACTGCTTAGTTTTTCTTCGCATGCTTACAGGTAAAAAGCTAGATGATTCCTTTTTATGATTGAAAATTTCAGAGAAGGAACCTGGACAATCCCCGAGAGGCAGGCAACTTTCTTATAATTCTCACCTTTTGAGTACTGAGAGATACACATACAATTTTTCTCATACCTGGAATCCATCAACCTCAGGTGTTCATACAAATAATATGAAGCAACCTTATAGCACAATCCCATGTGATTTACTTCTAAGGAAGCGCTAGTGAGAGATAACCACATGCAAAACGAGGTGAAAGAATTCTGAAATGTAGCAGGTCTAAGCATCATTTTTAATGCTCTCCCGCATAAAAAGTTCCATTCATAGAGTAACTAATACACTAAAGAGAAGTTTTAGAGTAATCGCTGCAAGACATTACTTTACTACATACAGTACACACCTGATCTACAGTCTAAGTGATAATACTTCAGAGTTTTCTACATACTATGCAGAACAGTTCAAAGTTCAGTTTACTTCCTTGTAAGTATGCATAGGGTTGCAGATTTAAAAATTCTTTCATTTTTTTTTTTACTGTTTAGACTGTATTAAGATGAAGTATGTGCATATAACTGATTTATATGGAGAGTATTTCTAAATGGAGCTCTCTGGGCGGTTTACAGAAAATAATAATATTTATTTCTTATCCGCCTCTCCTGTTAGGAGCAGTTCTCAGCTCTCTTCTCCCTTCCTGTCCCCAGTGCAAGTAACCATGATCTCTAGTAAACAAAAAATAGGTAAAGTTGTCCTTACTATTTTTTTGTACTTTGTACATCATCTTAGATTCTTTTTTAGAACTAGAAAGATAATTTCTAGCATCCACATTAACAAAGAAAGTAAAAAACAAAGACACCAACTATCTCTTTCAGGAAAATTCTATCCTTAAATATCTAACCAGGATCACAGGGTCTCAAAGTATGTTAATAACTCAAAGGAACAGTTTTTGTTTTACAAAGAAGTAACTGTTCTGGTGAGGATCCCCTGCTTTTTGGGTACATAACTTAACATGCAAGTAAAAAATACTTGCAGTGAACAACCTCAAGCACTTTATTTTGGTCTCACCCAGCCTTTGAATACATTACTGTGTATTTAGCCAGATATCTCTTGTAGAAACAGTGGGACAGATTCCATGCTTGACCTACTGAAGTTGCATTGCTTGTTTCCCCAGTGCTACACCATTCCAACAGTAGTCTTTGTGTTCGGATGAGGGGTTCTGTGTCATAAGATATGTGGAACCACAGTTTGTTTCCCCTCAGTGCCTGCTTTTCCTATTCCCAACACTCCTTCAAACCTTTGATTCCTTTAAATTATATTCTGCCTTTTTGCTAAAAGTAGTACTCAAGGCAATTAACAATAAAATACTGATAAACTGAAGTTATAATTAAAAACATTAAAATTAATCAGATACATCCAATAAAAACACACCAGTAAGAAAACACACACACCACCCACTAGATTAAACCCTACTTCAGCAGCACATCAGCTTAGATGCCAAAAGGTTGTCCAAAAAAGAATGTCCTTGCCAACCAACAGAGATGAACCTTTCCTCTCATGGCAGTTTTTATCCTTCCCCATCATTAGAGTGGAAAAGCCTCGATGGAATAATGACGGTTCGAGAAAATACGTGTTTTTGTAGTGCCATTGAGAGATTCCTGCTTGTCTTGCTTCCATAGACATAAGAGGTGGGGCAGTGAGAGGGTCCTGCCTGGAAGCCCATGCAGGATGTGCGTTCCCGCAGGGACTATGATTCAGTCACCTTTGATCTGGCTTCAGGGTGTTCTTTTCTCCCATTCTTGCAGGGACGCAGAGGATGCAGTGTATGGACGGGATGGATATGATTATGATGGGTACCGTCTACGTGTGGAGTTTCCTCGAAGTGGTCGGGGCACTGGCAGGGGAGGCGGCGGCGGTGGAGGTGGTGGTGCCCCAAGGGGCAGATATGGGCCCCCATCCAGGCGCTCAGAGTACAGAGTGATAGTATCAGGTAAGTTGATTATCCACTTAAGATGAAGCAACTTTGTTTATTTTCAGCTTTGGAAATGGTGGTTTGTCTAGCTAGCAAAAGCATAGAATTGATGGGCTATGCGTGTAAGCTGAACCAAATGTATTCCAAGTCTGCAACTGTGGTCTGGGCAAGCATATTTTGTGAGTAGCATAGAATTTGGCATCCTGAAAATCTTATCTTTCTACTTTAAAGTGTTCGTTTGGTCTTGCTGAAAACACAAAACATGTTGGCAGTAATTCAATGATGCTTCACTGCCCTGTAGAATTCCTACTCTGAAGGAGCTTCTACTGCCTTCCTTACAATCATAAACCTTTGCTGCTCCACTCCTTCCAAAATCCTAAATCTTCTGAAAGCAGAATGCATGTAAAATATAAGAACATATTTTTAATAATTCACTCTAAACATGTATTGTGCTGTTTAGTGTGCTATATGGATTTCTGCTTGAGAGACACACACGCTACTTGTGTTGAGTAGATGAAGTTCTGGAAGGCATCCATATTACCTTACTGGGATGTCCCTGGAAATAACTTCCAACCTGTCTCTTGTTCAGGACTGCCTCCCAGTGGAAGCTGGCAGGATTTAAAGGATCACATGCGTGAAGCAGGTGATGTATGTTATGCTGATGTTTTCCGAGATGGAACTGGTGTCGTGGAGTTTGTACGGAAAGAAGATATGACCTACGCAGTGCGAAAACTGGATAACACTAAGTTTAGATCTCATGAGGTAGGTTTTCCACTTAACGTTTTGACCAGAATTGGATGCGCAGGGTTGCAATTGGATACAATAGGATTGAAGGTAAGGAGATGCAATCTCTCCATTTGCAGCACTAACAAATACAGAAAGTTAGTTGGGTCACCCCATGTTTAAGATGTTGTTCAGGGAGATGTGCTGAGTCTCCTCTTGGTTCTTGTTTATAAAAAAAAGATCTTCAGTCTGTCAGCATGCCTGCAAAGACAGCTCAAAAGCTTAGACCTTTCAATCGAAAGTTGTGTCTATTTGATAGGGAGAAACTGCCTACATCCGTGTTAAAGTTGATGGCCCAAGAAGTCCAAGTTACGGAAGATCTCGTTCTCGCAGCCGTAGTCGTAGCAGAAGCCGTAGCCGAAGCAACAGCAGAAGTCGCAGTTATTCCCCGAGAAGAAGCAGAGGATCTCCACGCTACTCTCCCCGCCACAGCAGATCACGTTCCCGTACATAAATGATCTTTAATGGTGCTCCTTTTTGTAGAACCCCTCCATGTTGTATGCAGTTTTCCTTTACTCCGTACAGTCTTTTTTTAAAGAAAAAAGTAATTCAAGCTGTTTTACTCAAAATTGGCTAAAAGTGTTGAATTGCATTCTTGTATAATATCCCTAGTGAGTATTTGCTCCTTAACATCAACATTCCCTCACGTCTTTCATAAATTGTATTTTAACATGTCCTAGGCAGGGTTCTCTCTAGTTAGTTTGCTTACCCACACTCTTCCAACTGTGGTATCGCTGTATAAAATGTCTTTGTTCAGCTATGGGTTCTACAAGCTGGGGATGTTGCGGGGGGGTTGGGTGTTTAACTTGTCTCTTCTGGGGGAGCTTACATTTTTATCTTGCCTTTTCATGTGTCTTTCTGTAGACATATCTGAAGAGATGGATTAAGAATGCTTTGGATTAAAGGATTGTGGAGCACATGTCAATCATTTTAGGATTGTCAAAAGGAGGATTGAGGAGGATCAGATCAATAATGGAGGCAATGGTATGACTCCAAGTGCTATTGTCACAGATTAAATTGGCAGTATTGACCTTATACTGAGAGATGATCTTAATACACACAACCCTCTCTATTGTTTTAGATAGCTTTAGTCTTCTAACCACCATGATGGCAATTGTGGCTAGATGTACCTGTATGACTCTTCCAGTCCTGGGGGTGGGGTAATACCGAGTGACTGCAGTGAATCAGTTGATTACAGGCGCTACCCAAAAAATGCAGGTTGTTTCAAACCTGCGAGTATAATCTCAATACTGCTAAAATCTGCATGTCCTCTGTGTGGCTGATATAGCAATGCTGTTTCACCTTCTTAAAAGTAATGGAATGAAAGCAGTTATAGTAGCCGGCGGGTGGTGGGGATGACACCTTTGGGGATTCCTTTTTAAGCCCCCCCCCCCTTTCAGAACTGACTCACTGATACTTCAGTTAACTTTGTTACCATCCAGGCTGAGTACAACGAGCCTTTAGTTTAGACATGCAGTAGGTGGATAGCTTTAGCAGCAAGTTTTTGCTACTTCGTAAAACTTTTTTGGAACCACAAAACCTGTAATTTGCCATATAGGAATTGATAGATTGGCATTATCAGTTATCCTGTGTAAATACTAGAATGTTTCCTCCAGATGATTAACATTGCTAAAATCTGAGCTTCACAACTCAAAAGCTTGTTTTGGGGAATTGATAGTTATCGATGCCTATCTTTATTATTCAACGGCAGACATAACTCATCATTCCCCAGAATCCTATTTTTCATTACGGTATCTAACTTTTTGCCTCCTCTTTTTTGGTTTTGCTGGTTATAAAGGTTTGGATTGGAGAGGGCTCACTGGATCCCAATCCTTGGAGCTGGATCATTGGATTCAAATCATAATGTGGATAGGATAGGGAGGATCAATTGCAAGGATTCATGGAGCGGGATCAGATTACCAGGAACATAGGAGTGGATTCCTGCCCCAACCAAACCGCACTCGTGTGGATTTTTATTCAACTCAATTGGCTATTCCAAAGATTTTTTTCCTATTTTTGACGATTGGAGCCCTTAAGATGCACGATGGAGTTGTCATTTTTTGGTAAAAGGAGCAAAGCAAGGACCTGGAGAGGTACGCTGGAGCATTCTCCTTGGAAGGATTCAGCACGAGTAGATGGTAAATGTTAAAGGGGAAAAGGGGGGTTTTGTTTAAAAACGTTAAACCAATAAGTCATTTATCTAAATTTAAAGACACAAAAGAAATTGGAGTCTTAAGATTAAGTAGGTTTTCAATTGGCTATTGCCTTTTTTCTTTTGACAAATAAAATTTTATAAAAAAGTGCATGGTCGTTCTGTTGTATTAAATAATGCCCTCTTACATTGTCTTGTGCCATGATGAATTCAGCTTTTAAGCCCCTCTGTCCTTGGCCTGGGAACTGACGTAAGACTGACTGTGCCCAAGTGGGTACTCCATGGCCCGTTTACTTCCATTGGATCACTGGCAGTAGGCCTATGATGGGAGCAGTCCTGTGAGCCATGAGGAGGGCTGAGAGTGACCCCTCCAGAAGTTGAGCATCCTGGATCCTACATGGTCATGCAGCTGACGTTCACAGTGGGGGGAAACCCTGCTTCTCTAGTGTGGTATAAAGCAGTGTTCAAAGGCTCACACAACCATTGGTGAGTCCAGGTTTTGGATAACAAGGTAAGAGTTTCAGACTTCTGTATGGAGCAAGACTAGTTGACTAAGCTGATGCTTTAGTTTTACATAAATAGTCCTTGGAAAATGTGAATTGCCTATGGACTATTGTAAATTCTGCCTCAGACCTCTGAAATCTGAAAGATTGCACTTTTGGGTTAAAAATCAGTCCAGTGAAAGAAATCTGAAAGAAAAAATGGCGGTACTTGCCCAAGGGCACCCTGTGAACTGTGGTCTCCCAGGTGTTCATACTGCTTCCGTTGAACCTGATAATGGGCTCCATGTTGCTCCTGAGGGAACAAGGCAGTCAATCTTGCTGTCTTATCAGCACATCTTTCAAAAGTACCATGGCTTCCACCCTGACACCAAATCATGGTTGTGGACTGCTGTGCCCACTCTCCATGATAAGCAGTACATCTCTAAGCTCTTGAGACTTCTCATAGGTGAGAAAGGGGGTAAGACAGGAATCCCCACAAGCACACAACTCAAGTTATTGCAGTCCTGCAGCTATAAAAGTTTCCAGTTAGCTGACATGGGAAGTAATTAGCATGGGATGGGAAAGAGAAACAATGTATACCTTTAATGTTAGCTATACAAGTACTGCCTGATGTTTCTGGTAGTCCAGAAGTACTGAGGATGCATATATAGTTGTCTAGTTCAGAATTTCCTGAGTTAGCTGCCATAAAGCTGTGTGACCTAACAAGCATTAAGTGCAAAATTGCATCTGAATGTAGTGGCAGGAACAGTAAATACCATCTCAAAATCCGATGAGTCCACATTGGACCAGTTCACTTGTCATTTTGGCAAATCATGCATGAATTAACCCATGTTTTGCCGGGATATAAACCACATGTGAGCTGTATCCAGTTTGCATAAACAATTTATGAACACAATGTTCTTAGTTTGTTAGTGTGACGTCTGCACCTGGATACTCTGATTGTGTAAGATCTAGAATAAACAGCATTTTGAGAAGGTTATGGTTTATAGGCAGATACATGGGAGTGACACTGAATCTTTTGTATGGTGCTTCACATTGCTGGTCCCTCTTTCCCTTACATTATGTGATCCATTGGAAGTAGTAGCACACTTGGACTGAGTTTAGGTCCTTTCTTGGCCATAAATATCGCTGGGTTTGGTGGCAGTCAATCTCGGACCTTCCTTGCAGGGTTGTTAAGATACAGTGGTAGTGCTGGAAAGTCTCTACATCATAGGTTTAGGATGCTGCTTTTGCAACATGCTTTTGAGAAAATCGTGGGGTTAACTAATGGAAACACATCACAGCTACTGCGGAACTATTTACTGGTTTTAAAATGTCTCACTAAACCCCCCTTCTAGAGTTTTGGCATTACTATAGAGCCTTGAGCTTCTTCAGATGTAGATTGAAAATAGGCTCTTGGATAACCTGCTATATGATAAGACTATATATCAAGGCAAATAAGATACTAATGAGAAAGGCTTTTGTTTATTTAGTAAGCTGAAGCAACACAAGAAATAAGCTCTTCGATGTAGTAAAGTGAAAGCTAAATCTTCATGTCAGGGAAGCAATGTCAGGTCTATAATTAAGTTGTGACTTGCTTTTGTATAAAACACCTGGGTCCTTTGCTTGAGGCAAAGGGTTGTCGGTCTTTTAAGGTTTCGATCTCTAGATCCAGCACCCTGGAGTATGACACTTGCTGCATAATAATGGAAATTGTAGCCTTCAATAATTGGCCCATGCTTAGTGGAAAACAAAGTGATGTGATTAAGTGAGATGTTTTTGTACTTGCATGGGTATGGTGAAGATTCATTAGAACTACTTGTCATGGTTCACTACTAGAGAAGCACTCCTTAGACTGCCCTTTGCTCAACCGCGGCCACTCCAGATGTTTTGGATTTACAACTCCCAGCCTTCCTGTCTGTTGGCCATGCTGACTGGGGCTGATAGGAGTTGACATCCAAAACCTCTGGAGGGAACCAAATTCACAGACTCTGCCCTAGGCTTTGCTGAAAATCCCCCTTCTTTTTTTTTTTACTTCTAATGTAATGCTCCTGAATCTATGTTTAGAGTTGCGATCAGCAACTGGGAACCAAATAGGTCCTCTAAAACGGGTAAGGACTGTATGGCCCTCCAGATGTTGGAATTGAATTCCCATTGGTGCTAGTCAACATCTGGAGGGCCACAGGTTGCCCATCCCTGCTCCAGAGGCTATTGGCTGGCTATAGATTTTAACCCAGAAGAGTGAGAGTGGTGGTCCACATTTTTCCCAAATGGGAATTGTTTAAAACATCCTTCCCAACCTTGTGCCCTCCTGCAACTCCCATCATCCCCAATATGCTCACTAACCCATTTTTGCTGGGGTGGTGGGAATTGTATCCAGTTGGGGAAGGCTTGTTTTAGGAAATACAATGATGCAAAATGGGTTCTAACCAAAGGGAACAGATTTGCAAGTACAACAGCATTTGCACTAGGAAGGGCATGCGTTCTACTGTCACTGTTTTCTTTCCGTCTGCTCCTATGTTGAATAGCTCATTGGTAGAGTCCATATTTTGCATAGAGACGGTCCCAACCTCCAGTCCCCAATAGGGAGCAGGTGATGGGAAAGACAGCTCTTGAGGCCCTGAAGAGCTACTGCCAGTCAGAATTTACTGCACCGAGCTAAATAGACCAGTGATCTGATCTAGAATAAAGCACTTTCTCGAGCTGAGCCCACGCACTGCACGAATTCCACCCAATATGAAACCAATATGTCGGAACCTGTCTTTGTTTAGAGATAGCAGAGATGCCAACTGTTAGTTGTCAAACAGAGCCTTTTTATTTTAAGTAGATGAAAGGGGGATGTTTCAGCTAACATATTTAGGGCAAAATCCTATTTAGACAATAGAAAAAGCCCTACAATTCTTAGCAGTCCTGGCTGGAGGCATGCTGGGAGTTGTAGGACTTTTCTGTCTAAACATGCGTAGGATTATGCCTTTAAAGACCGTTTTAAAAAGGAATAAGATCACCAGTGATCATCCTTTGGGTGATAAACAGGATTGCATTTCTTAAGAGCAGGGCTGCAGAAACTCAGGCCAGGGGTCCCAATCCAGCCCTCTGCAGTGGCTTTTGTGAAGTCTTCCCCCCCCCCCCCCCCGCATGTTCTACAATATTGAAATGGCTCTCAAGTTTCAGATACTGACAGCAAGAGCTTTAAACAAAAATATGCTGGCATTTTGGCCCCACCCCTTTTATCTTAGCCCTTCCTACCACCAAATGCCGCCCCTTGAAAGCTCTGAAATGGAATTCGACCCTTTTGAGTCTTGAGTGAAAGAGATTCTGCAGCCCTGTTTTAAAGCTAGGGGTGTCAGGTTATTTACCATTCCCTGATACCCAGCATCCAAGTCCATAATCACGTATATAACCTTTTGTGTCATAATGTTTGACCTCAAAAGAAGTCCCCACGTTATTTACATAGGTTTTCATTTAACTGTATGTGTTGCAGTGGTCTTCAACGGGTGGGTCTCAACCCAAAAGTGGGTCGCAAGATCAGTCCGGATGGGTCGTGGCAAAGCTGTTGCCGCCATGTTGGGCAATTGTGAGAGTGGGTCCCATGTTGCAGGTTGGGAGACTGAGGTGGGTCTTGGGTCTGGACCAGTTTAATTCCACTGTATTAGAGGACCATAAATTCACTTAAGAGAATCATGACTTTTAACATGTCCATCTCCTGATTTAATCCTAACCAGGCTATTTTTAAAAGGAAGTAAGTTACTGAGAATTAAAAATCTGATTTAAATAATAATTTTTATCCAACTTGACCCATCTCAAAGTTCCCACCTGTAAAATTAATTGTTGATCAGAGACTTAAAGCAAAACTCTGATCTGTTCAATCTCCCTTATCATGATCCTGAGGAAATAAGACCTTTTTATTAAAGAGCAATGTTCTCATTTTGTACCGTCTTAAGTTTAAAAAGTCCAATTCCCCTGCCCAAACCATTTTTCTTTAGTTTCTTTCCTCTAAATGATAAAGACTGTCTGGAATATAATGTGCCACAAGTAGAGAGCAGGTACATTCTAAAGAGGTTTTTTTTAATTATGTGTCCAGCAGCTGGCAACACATCCTTAAGTCTGAAAAAGATACAAACAAATCAAGCCAATGTTGCCGAGGGGAGTGAGAACTCTCCCGGAGGTCAGTAGCAATTTCTAACTGGGGGGAAACAGCCTTTTTGGTCCTAAATTCAGGCATGTTAGTGGAAAGACTAGGAGCAAATTTAACGGGTGCATGCACATCAGTTCACAGACCTGAAACATCACTGGTTTTTAACACACACGCATACATATACTTTAACATAGGAGGCCTTAAGTCTTCAATTTACCCAGGGAAAAGGCAGAAGCTTTTCTGTTGTCGAGAGGCAAGTAGGAAGACAAACAGCCACCAATCTATACTTAATAGATAATATGGGCTCCTTTTAATGTCCATGCAGAGTAGACAAAGCCTTGCTTTATTATTATTATTATTATTATTATTATTTATTTATTTATTTATTTATTTATTTATTTATTTATATAGCACCATCGATGTACATGGTGCTGCACAGACCACACAGTAAACAGCAAGACCCTGCCGCATAGGCTTACAATCTAATAAAGTTGTAGTAAATAATAAGGAGGGAAGAGAATGCAAACAGGCACCGGGTAGGGTGAAGCTAACAGTATAGAGTCAGAACAAACTCAATGTTTAAAAGCTATAGGGAAAAGAAAAGTTTTTAGCTGAGTTTTAAAAGCTGTGATTGACTGTGTAACCGGAGAGCAATTCCCATGTGGATCCTTCCTTTTGCACGTAAACTTAAAAGCAAGTTTCTCTAGTACACAAATTTTAAAGATTAGTTCACTGGAAAGTTCTTTTCTGTGAGCTCTTTTGTCTTCCCTCGCCCTGTACCTCCTGCATAGTCAGTCCTTTTGCTTGGAACTTTTTTGTATTTTTGACCCTGCTGCTAAGTTTTTTCTTAAGCCCCTGCCTTTTCCCAATCTCTGTTCCTTCCGCCCAAGTTTGTGATCTATTGTCCCCTTTGCCCATCACCTGCTTTCTATTTTCTGTTGCAGTGTAGTTGCTAAAGGGCCCTAGCTGAAATGTCCCTTCTACCACGAAGTGACGTGGCTTTCCAAACGCTAGTTCTCGTAGTTGGCGCTTGTAGCCGCACCACAAAGATAAGAAATTACAGGGTGCTATAAGGATAGGAGGACCTGTGATGCTCTAGACTTCATATTGCTGTATTACTACCTTAACGTGTGTGTACACCATCTTACAGAGTTATGGGCAACATACAAGTCCCTGCTCCCAAGGAGCTTACAATCTAAAATAGGAAATGACCGGGAGGGAGAGATGAGGCAGAGGGGGAAATGTAGGCAAATTCCCCATCGTTCTATTGAGTGGTGTGTTTTCCCAGGCTTATTCTTCTGCTGGAATAACTTCCCTCTTTTTGTTGTCCTGCTTTCCAGCTTCCATTTTGAACTCGCCATTTATGTGAAAACTTCCCTATTAGTTTATTTGCTCTTCCGCTGCCATGCAACTCCTACCCCAGCCCCTTTGCTTGCTCTACAACCCGAAGCTCTTCCCTGTGTCACCTGCCATGACCGTTGCAAGGATGTGCATCTATCTCGGGTCCATTATTTTACTTACCTTACAAAGTTCTGCGCCGGATCGGTAACTCCCAATTTCAGAGATTTAGGGGAATTGCATGGGTTAATCTTAAATCATCCAAACTGAACGTTGAAAGCATTAACCTGGATCTAAATGTCTTGTTCTTGTCCAATGGAATTCTTGGCTTTTCTTTATGCCAAATCACAGTTGTGTTTACTTTTGAAACACTTTTAAGTTTCAAGTCTCAGTTGGCCAAGTAGGATAGCTTATGGTTGTTTGTATCCTGGTTTATGCAATTGCAAAGGATTCATGGATCCTGGTCTTAAAGTATGTGAAACTAAACATAGAAGTCGCTGCAGTATCTTGTAGTAAAAGTTTGCAATACATATCTATATCTGACAAAGATCTGGCTATAGTATCAGCAGTAATTATGTGATGTATGTGGGGCTGGGGGTGGTGGAAATGGAACTTGTGAGTTATGACAGTTTGGAGGGGGGAAATGTGGTAATATTGCAGTGGAAAAGTTTTAACAGACTTGTAAAGAAAACTCTGAAACCTGTAGTGTGTCTGGTCGCCATGCTCAGAATTCAAAAGGGAAAGATACGTGAGCTAGATTTAAATGAACTCGTGGACTGCATTCCTTTTAAGTGTATGGCTTACTCTTGTTAATCTGTTTAACTTGCTGTTTTTTCCCTCCCTGTGTTACTGTTCAGAGAACTTTGAAAATAAACCAAGAAAACCAAGAAATGAAATGTGAACTCTCTGGCTGCAATTAGTTTGCAATATCATTTCTGTTAACAGATGACTGAGGCATGGAGAATTGGAGCCCTGCTGGTGGATGATTTTGCACTTGGAGCCAGGAGAGGATTCCTTGAGGCTTTCCTACCCAAAGACAGCCCTTCTCCAAAGCTTTTATGCCCCTGCAGAACAGTTTACCAGTACAAAGGAGAGGAGGAGACCAGCTTGTGTTGGTTGGATCACGGCCTGGGAAGCTTTAGTATAGAATTTCTTCACCGTCACTACCACAACATTTTCAAGAGTCCATATCCACCAAAGGGGAGGGCATTTAGGGACTGCAGCTATCAAGGACTGTAACTATTGCCTCCTGCTGAACACAAGATGGGCTGGGCGGATTGGCTTTGTTCTACTCCGCAATGATTACTCTCAAACGCAGCCAGCCTTAAAATCTTTGAGACCTCACATTGTTGACCGGTGCTATTTACTGCACAGGAGAGATTTTTGTTGGTTGAGTTCCGAGGCTCGCTGAGCAGTTTGGAGAGGACCCAGTAGAGATGGGCCAGTCTGCCATGCTGGAATTCACGCAGGTTTTCATTTTTCCAAGGCCAAGCCCATTCTGCCCCAGTTCCATATTGGACTGAATTAATTTTTTTAGTCGGCATGAAAATTTGTATGCGTTTTGTGCCCACGTTTCTTAACATTTTTGTGTGCATTTTTTCTCTCTCTAAGTCTGCCTTTTTGGGGTGTGTGTTTGCAAATGTGTGCATTTCTCACTCATCTCTAGGATCTTGAGGGCAAGTGTAACCTACAACCCCAGATTCATGAGCGCACATGTCACGTGCACAAGTCTGAAATGGCAATGACACACCACACACAAACCACTAACTTCACATGCAACTCCTTAAGCACAAAGGCATTCTACTGTGCAAAACTGTCCCCTCCCCTTTTCATTTTTTTTCCTGTCCACCAGTTCACCCAAGAGAGGAGGAAGATTAGGCACACTGCTTCTTTTTCCACACGACTCCCAGGCAAAAGTCTCACAATGCTGGATTTTAACCAGGACGGCAGAATGCAGTACTAGCTCTCCATGCAACACACAAGCTTCAGGAATGGTGTAACTTGTAAATCAATTAATTGTGGGTTTATTACATCACACAGAGATGGGCCAGGATCTCTTCTCAATCCTCCCAGAGTGCAGGACACGGAATAACGGGCTCAAGTTAAAGGAAGCCAGATTCCAGCTGGACATCAGGAAAAACGTCCTGACTGTTAGAGCAGTACGACAATGGAATCAGTTGCCTGGGGAGGTTGTGGCCTCTCCCACACTAGAGGCCTTCAAGGGGCAGCTGGACAACCATCTGTCAGGGATGCTTTAGGGTTGATTCCTGCATTGAGCAGGGAGTTGGACTCGATGGCCTTGTAGGCCCCTTCCAACTCTGCTATTCTATGATTCTATGATCAGTAGTTGTGGATATTTTTATTTCCTTTACAGTCCTAGGTCATGAATCCTAGAAATATACACCATTTAAACAAAAATTGGTACTTTTAATATTGTACTAACATCAGTACAGTGTACCAGAATTCCTCCAAGGCGTTGCTCTGCACAAAATGACCTTCTCTCAGCCCATAACCTGTTTTTCTGTAGCTTGTGCAACCAGCCTGTTGAAAACTGCAAGTGCTTGGCATAAAGGATGTTATTAAAAATCTGGGTGGCATTCCCAGTCCATATATTTTGAATAGCTATAGATTTTCATAGACTTGGAAAAACCTCTACACGGGAAAAGGCGAACTGTAGTGAGATGAAATCTGCATTCTTGTTCAGGGTGGGCAACACCCAGTCCCCATCCTTGCGTGGCTCCCCTCTTGTGCGGTCCCTGCTGTGCTGCCATACTTGGGGTGGGGGGCAGGAGTGAAAAGTGAACACGCCAAAGTTGCCAACCCCTGGTCTCAGTTCTACTCTGGAGGCCATGACTTTAAAAGCTGAGTATTGGCTTGGTACCCAGAGGATCTTGGACATGCTGAATATCTTGAAAAACCTCCTGTGCTCCTCAATTCCTTGCTTAACATACAGTTATAGGCCAACTTGGGGTGCAATCTTAAGTGGGTTTAGGCAGAAGAAAACAGCTCCCAGCATCCTGGCAGAGGCAGGGGGAAATGGAATGCTTGCATCCTGGAATCTAGATCAAAAGAGCAGTCAAGTCCTTGAGCCCCAGCGGAGTTAGTTTCCAAAGTTTTTCCACGCTATCTCAGACCACTTTTGAAACAGAGTGGTGTTTTTACAGGCAGTTTGGGTGAAGGAATGTATCAAAAACTTTTTTTAAAGTGTACTAGAGGTGTGGAAATGCCACCCTGGAACATTTGATGTGAGGCTTTAGTCCTCATCCCTTATTTAAAAAACCCTCCAGGATTACGTATGCTGCTTCTGTGCATTTGCGCTTTCCCCACCAGTTGGCCCTTAGTCCATTTTCAGCTCTGGCTTGTATAGCTCTTCTGGTTGGTGTCATTTTTTTTGCATGTGTTCACTCATTCTGTCCAATACCATTTCTGTACTTTTGAATGGGTTTTATCTCGAATGCATTTTTCCATGTGTTTCGACATGTGATTTGAGCTGAGAACTGTACCCACAACGTTGGTAGACGAGGAATTGAATGGAGAAGCTATGTGCTTTCCTACACATTGGCTGGGTGTTGTGGGTCTGGTCAATTCAGATCAAAATTTGCACAGCTCCAATTCTACAAGCATCCTTAACCTGCATATACCAGAATCATTTGGCAGGATGGGACTGTACTGCTTCCGACCGTCAGTGTAGAATCACATTTATGAATTTCTGCGTTGAGCAGGGGGTTGTACTCTATGGCCTTATAGGCCCCTGCCAACTCTACTATGATTCTATGAATGCTCCCCCACATTTAAAAACAACCAAAAGGAATTGCAATTAGAAAGCTTGCGCAACAGTAGGCTCAGCTAGAATATTTCTCCCTCGTGCTAGTTTTTTGCAGATAGGGTTTAAGAGGATCAGTGTTCCTGCTGCATGTGTAGAAGTGACCACCTGCTCTCTCCCTCTGGAAAAAAAAGTCGACTATTGTTGCTGAATACAAAGGACTAGACGATTGCAGATTTCTATAAATGAAATAATAGGACTGCTTCTGTGGGCCGTCATCTTGAACACCAGCTAGAAGGTAAGTGCCTGGAATGGGACTGTACCACTCATTGCCCCTCTACACACAGGCCTGCCAACATGTACTTTAAGCATCCTCAGGGCCTGGGGAGGTGTCTGGAAACTTTTTTTTTAATTTTCCCCTGAGTGTCCCAACATGGTGTTCCTTGACCACTGTTAATCACCAGAGGAACCCACTGATGGAAGAAGGGCCCTGCACAGGTGTGCACACAGCAATGTATCCCTAATTCTTCTGTACCAATGTGTGGGGTTTAATGCTAAGCAGCTTTAGGATCTTATTTTGCCTGAATAAAATAATACAACACACGTGATTGCATCTGCCCCTGCTATTGGATCTTACCCTGCAATCTCAGTGAGGAAGGGATTTGTCTCCCTTTGTTTATGTTTTGTGGAACCAAAAACGGCAATGATGCTGTGCATTAATCATAGGTTAGAATCAAAAGAGCCAAACCTGTGTTTTTAAACCGGCCCATTCTTCCCATTTCCCCACCCACTCCTGCCACCAATCATCCTGAGAAGTCGTTCTGTTCCCTCTTAAACCTCTGGAGTGGCTGTGATTCTTCATGCAGGAATGTGAGACCCTTTGGAGGCTCCTTCCGCACAAGCGCTTTATTTTTTTCTCTCCGTCCAATGACACTTTGCGGGTTTTGAAAGGCATGGCGCTTGGAATCCCACAGCTGTTTCCACTTTGCAATGAGACAATGTAGTACAGTCATTCCCAACGTGTGGGTGAGGACATGCTATTATGCTGTGAAAAGAACTTACAGTCAGAAATGAATACTGGATGCCTCCAAACCGGCTTCCATAGAGGGTGGGTAATTATATCTCTGCATCCTGCACAGTTGGATCATTCACAGGCTCCCAATAAAGTAGATCCGGGTTTACCATCCAACTCAAAACTACATTTAGGTCAGAATTGCTTGTTCTGACTAGCAGCGTCTCTCTCTCAGGTCTTTTGCATCAGCTGCAAAACTGGACACTGAATCTGTGACTGTTCAGCTGCTTGAACAAAGTCCATGGTAGGCAATATTTTTAAAAAAATTGAGAATAAAACTGCCAGTGTCATACTGCCTTTATACAAATCTATGGTGTGACCACACTTAGAATGCTGTGTGTACAGTTCTGGTCACCACACCTAAAAAAGAGAGATAGCTGGAAAACATGCAGAAAAGGACAACTAAAATGATTAAGGGGTTGGAGCATCTCCCCTATGAGGGAAAGTGACAACAGCTGGGATTGTTTAGCTTGAAAAAAGGAGGCTGAGGGGAGTCATGATAGAGGTACAAAACAAGGCCAAGTGAGAATGTGGAGAGGGAGACATTTTTCTCCCTCTCAAAATACCAGAACCCAAAGGGGTCATCCCATGAAGCTGATGGGTGGGAGATCCAGGACAAATAAAAGGAAGGAAGTACTTCTTCACAGTGCATAGTTAAGCTATAGAATTCACTTACACAAGATGTAGTGATGGCCACCTTTTTGGATGGCTTGAAAAGGGGGTTGGATAAATTCTCGGAGAAGGCTATCAATGGCTACTAGCCCTGATGGTTATGTGCTACCTCCAGTATCCGAGGCAGTAAGCCTGTGTGCACCAGTTGCTGGGGAACATGGGTGGGAGGGTGCTGTTGCACCATGTCCTACTTTGTTGGTCCCTGGTTGACAGCGGTTTGGCCACTGTGGGAACAGAGTTCTGGTCTAGATTGGACCCTCGGTCTGATCCAGCAGGGCTCTTCTTACATTCTTATGTTCCCTCCTCCCTGTTACAACACTACAGGAGGGTAGACCAGGGCAAGAGAATAATCCAGGGTATTGACATAACTCTTACCAATGAGAATGTTTCCATGCCAGTGATATTCATAGGGGGCTCTTTTGCCCGCAAATTGTTCTTCATCCTTGGAGTTGGTGGGTGTGAGAACTATGGCCGGCCAAAGACATTTTGCTGCCTGAGGCAATAGACAATATGGCGCCTCCTCCCATTCCATGTACAAAACCTGACTGGACTGGCTGAATCTTCAACATTGGCAGTGGGACAACATCCTCCACCCCCCATTGCCAACAGCAGGCTAACTTAGAGGGTCCAGAGCAGGCTGAATTGCCCACAATTTTCTTCTCCAACATCTTGCTGCCTCCTCCCAGCATCTGCCGCCTGAGGCAAGTGCCTCAACCTGCCTTATGGTAGGGCCAGCCATAGTGCGAATGAGCATAGCCATACTTTTTGGGAGAAGTTTTCATTCACCTGCTTTGTCTTCTGGAAGCTGCTTTCTAACAAGAAATTGGATGCTTGCCGATGCATTTTCCTTTCCCGGTGAGAATGCTAAATCAACCCTCCAACATGATGTAGTCGGGAAATAAGTCCTCAATAACCACAGCTTGGTTATGCAGAAAGTCTAGTTCAGTGCTTGCCACCTCCAGAATAAAGCTGTTGGTAGCTGATGGAAAAGACTTTACCCGGGTCTAGAGAGTTACTGCTGCCAGTGAACAGTAGATTGAACTGGACTAGATAAATGCCTTGTCCCATCCAAAGAAAGAAGGGTCTCAACCATATCAAATTAAGACGTTTGTCATCTTAGGGTGCTTCTAGATTAGGCTTTTATTGTGCAAACATGATTGCCTTTTTACATGGGATTTTGCAGGGACTTCAAATAGTGTTTTCAATTTGTAAGCTGCTTCCAGTGTTTTTCCCAGTGATGTTTCCATCTTTTTCTTTCTTCCCAGAAAGTAGCACTAGGTGTCCCCTGTATATCTAAAGGCACTTGGGCCTCTTCAACTCCTAGGGCTGTCAAAATAGTTTGTTAAAACCTTGGCCTGCTGCAGCCATCTAGTGGGAGAAATTAAAAATGCTGTTCGTTCATTTATTACATTTCTATATCGTCCAATAGCCAAAGCTCTCTGGGCAGTTTGCAAAAATCAGAATCCTAAAATACAGCTTAATAAAACAGAATATAAAACCTTTTAATGTACAGAGATTTAAAACAATTTGAAGCAGCTAAAAACAGTTACAATAAAATGCCAGGACCTGATAAAAAAAACAACTCACATGAAAAAGCCCCATCATATGCTGTCAAGCGCCCGGGAGTAGAGGGAAGTCTTAACATGGCACCAAAGAGTTGACAACGTTGGCTTCTGAACAGTCTTCAAGGGCAGCCACACAGAATGCACATTGCAGTAATCTAACTTGGAGGTGACCAGAGCATAGACTACTGAAGGCAGGTTATCTCTGTCCAGATCGGGACATAACTGAGCCACCAGCCAAAGCTGGTAGAAGGCACTCCACGCCACTGAGGCCACCTGAACCTCAAGTGACAAAGATGCCTCCAGGAGAACCCCCAAATTATGAACCAGCTCCTCCACGGGGAGTGCAACCCTATCCAGAACAGGTTGAACGTGGTCCAGAAGAACTAACCACTAACAGCGTTTTGGGCTTGTCTCAACTGAGTTTCAGTTTATTAGCCCTCATCCAGGCACTGAGCTATTATTATTATTATTATTTATTTATATAGCACCATCAATGTACATGGTGCTGTACAGATAACACAGTAAATAGCAAGACCCTGCCGCATAGGCTTACAATAGCACGTCCACAGCCTCACTTGATGAAGATGAGAAGGAGAAATAGAGGTGCATGTCATCCGCTGTTGGGGTGAAGCGTACTTTATAGAACTAGCGTCTCTCCGTCCGATCACATGAATGTCGCCATTTGTTTGATGACTTAATGCTGTTAAGTCATCAATGCATTGCATCACAGCTAGGCGTGGTTGGACTCCTGTCCCAGGCCCACATCCCAGCCGTGGCCGACCAATAGGAGCCCTTCCTTCCCTCCCCGTTGCAAACAAAGATCTCCAAAACCTGGAGCCAGCACTGTAATGGACGAATGCTCAAAGAGATTTCTCCAAAACTCGTCCAAAAAATGCACCTTTGCCGGCTGCCGAAAAACCAGTACTGGTGAGTACTCTCTGCAGGAGACGTTTTACCATCTTAGTACCACTGCTAAAAAAGCCTTGACCTGAGTGATCGTCTACCATATCTCGACAGCAACACGATATGCATCAGAGTCTCCTATGTATGTCTTAAATATGTGGTTGACATGGCTGGCTGGGGAATACTGGGAATTGTTGGGCTTTTTTCTGTCTAAATCTGCACAATTAGACGCAATCTGCCTAATTGCGCTATTGGACTCCATCTTTTCTCCCCACGGTATTAAGATTGCATGCCTTTTTCTCTCTCCCCGTGCTAGGGCTAAGGTGATCATATGTCCTACTTTAGAGGGGAAGTCCTCCATTTGTAGGCATCCTTTGTTTGAAGACCTGTCCACAGCCAGTTTGGTTAACAAGGAAAAGCAGGGCTCAAGAACAAGAGAGACCTGCTGGGTCAGACCAAAAGTCCATCTAGTCCAGCACTCGGTTCCCCCAGTGGCCAACCAGCTGTTGACCAGAGACTCACAAACAGGACACAGGTGCAACAGCACCCTCCCGCCCATGTTCCCCAGTGTATATAGGCTTACTGCCTCTGATACTGGAGGTTGAGCGTCACCATCTGGACTATTATTATTTATTACAAAAATAATGTGGCTACCAGGAGCAGGGCCTTCTCTGCTGTGGCACCCCAGCTGTGGAATGAGCTCCCTAAGGAGGTCCACTTGGCACCTACATTATATGCCTGCAGACGCCAGGTGAAAACCTTTTTATTCTCCCAGCATTTTAACAGTCTATAAATAAATTTTAACTTGGTGTTTTAAATTTAAATTTTTATTTATTTATTTATTTATTTATTTTATTACATTTATATACCGCCCCACAGCCGAAGCTCTCTGGGCGGTTTACAACAATTTTGCATTGCTGCTGTTTTGATCTGCTTGAGCTTTTATATTATGGTTTTATACTGTTGTTTTATACTTTGAACGGTTTTAATTTTTGTGAACTGCCCAGAGAGCTCCGGCTATTGGGCAGTATAGAAATGCAATAAATAAATAAATTTATATACCACCCCGTAGCTGAAGCTCTCTGGACTAATTATTGCCCATCAACAATTAGCATGGGCAGTGTATGCCGTATTTCCATTTACATGCGAACAGTTGTTCCGAATCGTGCACCGATACCTGTATTTTGCTTGTGCAAATGCGACGCAGGCCGGCATCCTTTCTCGAGGCCATGAAATTAAGTGGCTGTCGTGGGCAGCCTCCAGCGCCTCGCAGGAAATGTGGGCTACGAACGCCGCGCACTGTTCCACGGATACCCTTCCAAACTTGCCCACCTGAAGCGATGGGGGCAGCTTGTGGGCAACTGTAGGATTTGTGCTGCCCCATGCGGGGATTGTTTTAATATACCCCCGCCCCCAGTCCTGCAGTTGGCCCAGCTCCATAGACGGCTGGCTCTGTGCGCCAGCATGGCCTGCTCGTCTGTGTCTAATGAGAGAGACAGGCGGCAGAAAAGGCTGTTTTATGGGCCGTCTCGAGAGTCTTTCATGGGCCCCCGTTCAGTGGGACGTTGCAGCCTACAACTGCCCAGCCAGCTCCCATTGTGGTAGCAGCTGCTGTTCCTCTCTGTCCCACCGGCTCTCTCGGCTGAGAGAAGGGTTTCTTGTTTCCAGTGGAATTCTAGCTATCCGCACTAATCTTCCTGGTTGCCTTTGATGTACCCGTGAATCTCCGCTTTTGTCCCCTTCCACTCCGGGGGCCTCCTTCTTGCAAGAAATATTTCTTTGCCTTTCCCTCTTCTTTGCTGAGCCCTTTTTTGCTGGCACCCTGTTTGCTGTGGTCTGTTCTTATTTTTTTGCACTCGGCCATGGATACACAGAGAGAGAGAAAGAAAGAGAGAGGGGAAGGAGGAGCAGCTGCAGCCGCCTTGCCATCATAAGACAGACAAAACGATTCCACTTTTAAGTGCCTTTAAGGACAGCCGTGATGGAAACAGCAGATCTGACCCAGGAGGCACAATAACCGGAATGTAAGAGCATAAGAGGAGCCCTGCTGGATCAGACCAAGGGTCCATCTAGTCCAGCAATCCGTTCACACAGGGGCCAACCAGCTGTTGACAAAGGACCCACAAGCAGGACATGAGTGCAACGGCACCCTCCCGCCCATGTTCCCCAGCAACTAGTGCACACAGGCTTACTGCCTCGAATACTGGAATCAGCACATAGCCATCAAGTAGCCATCGATAGCCTTTTTCTCCAGGAATTTATCCAATTCCCTTTTAAAGCCATCCAATAGGTGGCCAGCACCACGTCTTGTGGTAGTGAGTTCCACAGTTTAACTATGTTAGACTAGATTTTTAATCTTTTTAAGCCTGGAGGTTTGGGGAAGACGGTGCATGTTGACTTTCTCTCTACCCACCAGTAGGGTGACCCTATGAAAAGGAGGACAGGGCTCCTGTATCTTTAACAGTTGCACAGAAAAGGGAATTTCAGCAGGTGTCATTTATATATATGGAGAACCTGGTGAAATGCCCTCTTCACCACAACAGTTAAAGCTGCAGGAGCTATACTAGAGTGACCAGATTTAAAAAGAGGGCAGGGCACCTGCAGCTTTAACTGTTGTGATGAAGAGGAAATTTCACCAGGTTCCCCATATATACAAATATCACTTGCTGAAATTCCCTTTTCTATGCAACTGTTAAAGATACAGGAGCCCTGTCCTTTTCATATGGTCACCCTACCCACCAGCCAGCCACCTTGACAGTACTTGTTTCTGAATCATTATCAGCATTCCCAATGTTTTCCACTGACGTGTATTTATTATTATTATTACGTTTATATAATACCGCCCCATAGACGAAGCTCTCTGGGCGGTTTGCAAAAGTTAAACAGAAGATTCCTCCTAGTTAAGGAAGGCCAGTGTTACCTCGCAACCTTGCAAATTATCTGGGACTGGGACCAGGATCCCAGGGACATGGACAGCTCTGCGTTTGAGGAGCCCTCAGCAAAATGCCCTCTGATGCGCTGGTGGCAATAAAACAACCATTCCAACATGCTCCCTATGCACTGTCGCTCTGAGGCATTGTGGGAGATTTAAACAGACATCACCTGCTTCTACCACCACCAGGGAAGATAGTGACTGGTGATTCAAGATGTAAAATCTTCAGAAATTTTGAAGCCATGGGGGAAAAACCAGTTTCCCCCCAGGTTTTTTCAGGGGGAAATGGAAATTTTCTGAAAAACTGATTATTATTATTATTTTGCAATATTAGCATTTTCAGTCACTTTGTTACTTTAGGAACATAAAATGTAATTATGTACAAGTTGGTTTGGCATAAAATTATTATATTTGGTATATTAAAAGTACAATGTATTCAAACAATTATTACAAATTGAATTTATTTATTTAAAACATTTATATCCCGCCCTATATCATTAAGATCTCAGAGCGGCATACAGATAAAGACATACAGTATAAAACAATAAATATACACAGTTAAAAACAAATTAAACCATGATCCAAGTTAAAACAATATATAATTTAAAAGCAATAAAAGCAGTTAAAACAATGTGCCAGTGAGTTTAACCATCAAAAGCTTTGTTAAAAAGCCATGCTTTTACTTGGCGTCAAAATGAAATCAATGTATCAAGTATCGCTCAAGTATTGAGGTCCCAAGCCATCTAGGGCTTTAAACGTCATTACCAACACCTTGAATTCTGACCGGAAGCATATAGGCAGCCAGTGCAGTTCCTTTAAGACCGGTGTTATGTGGTTTCTGTAAGATGTACCCGCCAGCAGTCTAGCTGCTGCATTTTGCACTAGCTGCAACTTCCGCGTCGTCTTCAAGGGCAGCCCCACGTAGAGTGCATTGCAGTAGTCTAATTGGGAAGTTACCAGTGCATGCACTACTGTGGCTAGGTTGTCCCTGTCCAGGAAAGGCCGTAGCTAGCGGATCTACTTTTTAATTTTTAAATTTTTTGGTAACAAATGGAGCTACAAGCTCCTGAACTGTAACGAATGCCTGAAATGTAAGGAACCTCTTTGGTTTTGCCAGTTTATGAGAAGCAGGCAAAAAACAATTAAAAACAACAACAACAGAAGAAACCATCAACATTAGTAACAAAGAAAATTATGACTCCACTAATCCTCCACAGTGTCAAGCAGACATAAAGCACCCATTTCCATAAAAAGAACTGAGAAAAAAGAGGGACGAAGATTCAATGAATATGCATGAAATTTAATCAGACTCATTTTCTGAGCTATAGCTATCGCTATCAGTTTCAGTCTCTGCTTCAATGGCAGTGCTGCCCCCTAGAGGCAGAAATGCATCTTGCTCTTGCATTTGAGAGTTGTAGTCTCAGTTTGTAACCCAGAACTTGCTTGTCCTCAGTGCACAGAAATTGTAATAATTGGATACTGTACATAGTTTTTAGAAATTGTTTGGAAAAATAAATATATGACCACCTTGTCTTAAACATTTTATTCATCAGGCTAAAATAAAACATTCCATAATCCATTTTTTTCTTCATTCCCCCCCCCCCCCCAATTTTTCCAATTTTTTGTGGCTTCAGAAACAAACCAGGGTGACAACTGGGTTGTTGTTTTTCCTGAATTTTTCCAAAGCCTTTTTTTTCCAGGCCTTCAAATCTCTACTGGTGATCAAGGGTAAATATTAGTGCTGAGGTTGCTAATCCTGGGTCGAATAGCCTGCCGGAGGAGATTTGTCAACTTAACAGTCTTTTAGCATTTAAGAAAGCCATAAAGACTGATCTCTTCCCGCAGGCCTATCCAGGGGGATTTTAGGATGCTTTAAGGATGTTTTAACAATGTATACTATGTTTTTAATCAGTATTTTATACTTACTGCTGTTCCCCGCCTTGATCAAAATGGAGAGGCAGGTATTATTATCATCATCATCATCATCATCATCATGTTGTTGTTGAGCCTCGTGTGGTGCAGAGTGGTAAGCGGCAGTTACTGCAGCCAAAACTCTCCCCGTGGCCTGAGTTCGATCCCAGCGGAAGCTGGTTCTCAGGCAGCCGGCTCAGGTCGTCTCAGCCTTCCATCCTTCCAAGGTCGGTAAAATGAGCAGCCGGCTAGCTGGGGGAAAGGTAACTGTGACTGGGGAAGGCAACAGCAAACCACCCCGCTACAAAGTCTGCCAAGAAAACGTCAGCGAAAGCAGGCGTCCCTCTAGGAGTCAGCAATGACTCAAGTGCTTGCACGAGAGGTTCCTTTCCCTTTCCTTTCCATGTTGATGTTGTTGTTGTGATATTGGTTTGATTTATAAATATACAAGCAGAGCACAGAGGGGACAAATGCACACCAATGAGCAGATAGCTCAGCTTTTATTCCTGCGTCCAAAACTGCATCCAAAACGCAGTTACCTCCAGCTAAATCTTTCTCTCTCTCCCCCTCGCCCCTTTGATCCCCCTGCTCCAGTGTTGCAGTGAAGGTGTTACCTCAGATGAATCTTTTTATTAGAGGTTGTTTGAATTTACCAGCTAAAAGATAGGCAGTGAATGTTCATATATCACTCCCCAGAAACGTGGGTGCACACACACAGTTTGTTGGGCAGCAATAACAATTTATCAACACACATCAATAAACATGTCAGTGAATATTTCGTGGACATACCGTCAAGGACCTCAAGGTGGCTGTTCTAAAGAAACTGATATCGGAGGCTCGCTTGGAACATGAAATTGCAGAACAAGGAATAGTCAATTTGATTGCGTCCTTCAGGGACTCAATAGGGATTGTGGTTTCCATGCACATTACATAGACTCTTAGTGCACCTAATTCAGAGGGTTGTTGTGAAGATGAAGGGGTGGGGAACTCCCTGGAGGTAAGGAATGAGATAAAGGTAATAAATACCTTTGTGTATTAATCCTGCTTCTGCTACTTATAGGAGGGGTAAGGAAAACCCACACTGAAATCGCACTCAGCCCCATTAAGATTTCATAGTAGGCAGTGCCCATGCACTTTCAAGTTTATTGTTTCAGTCTTAAGAGAGAAAAGGGAAAAACTAGACAAGATGTCATTCATGTAATTGACAATTAATTGAGTAAATGGCTTTTATAAGTAAATGGCAGGCACGGCAGGGGAGGAGGTGCCTGGACTGGGATCCCGGTGAGGGGTAAAGGCTTGAAGCCCCTTCTCCATGCTAAGGTTCTGATCCACATTGCCCACCACCACCACATGCCTGCTTTTACTTTTACGCAGCCATAGATGCCATTGCTTACTGCCTGAGTGGTGTTATAGACACGCCCATAGGGGACGACGCAAATGAAACATAACTGAAATAAGCCTTGACTTTTTTGGTTGCCAAGTGCTATCCTTTCATCTTTAACTGCTAACAACCTCGCTTAGGAAAGTGGCACTTGCTGCTGAGTCATCCTAGCAGAAAGCGCAAACCCATGCTTGGGAAGTCCTCTGCGCTGAGTCATAAATCACGCCAACACTTCACCTTGTTTCTGTCTACTCATAATCGAGTCTCGCATCTCCGAGTCTGCTTATGAGTTTTTCCATCCACCCTCTTCCCCAATTGGTTTGTGTGGCAATTTCCAGCCTTTCAGGGGAAAGGTTGGATTCAGTTTAGTTCCGAGGTTTGCTTGTTTTTGTAGTGGGTGAGGACAGGACAGCTCAGAAAGGAGATTGTCCAGGTTGTTTGTGAACCTATCTAATTGTTCAAGGTGAACTTCTACAGTGCGATTCATCTGTTGAGCGGTATAGAAATATAATAAATCTTCTATAGATAGAAGTGTTTGTATGTCCTCAATGAACTCGAAAACCCTAGAATCATAGAATTGGGGACTTGGAAGGGACCATAAGGATCATCTAGTTCAGCCTTCCTCAACCTGGGGCGCTCCAGATGTGTTGGACTACAACTCCCAGAATGCCCCAGCCAGCTGGCTGGGGCATTCTGGGAGATGCAATCCAACACATCTGGAGCACCCCAGGTTGAGGAAGGCTGATCTGGTCCAACCCTCTGCAGTGTGCAGGAAAATCAATTAAACCATTCATGAGAGGTGGCTGCCCAGCCTGTTCTTAAAAACCTCCAGAGATGGAGAACCTACAACCTCTGTAGGTAGACTGGTCCACTGTTGTACAGATCTTCTCGTCGGAAGTTTTCCCTTATATTTACCTGAGACTTATTTAGCTGTAACTTACTCCCATTATTTCAGGTCCAAATTTCTGTGGCCATGGAAAATAATTCTTCACCATCGTCTCTGTGGCACCCTTTTATCTACCTGAACACTGCTAACATGTGTCCTCTTGGTCTTCTTTTCTCCAAACAGAACATCCCAATTCCTTCAGCCTGTCCTCGTAGGGCATGGCCTCAAGCCCCTGTATCGTCTTTGTTGCCCTTCTCTGAACCCGTTCTAAACTGTCATAGCCTTCTGCAAATGTGGTACCTAGTATCATACATCCAATTGTTATGAAACATTTAGGATTTGTTCTACCTCTTTCCAGGATGGTTTTAGGTATGAAAATTTCAACTGCCATCTTGAACCAAAAAAGGCAGTAAATAATAATAAAAAAGATATACTGCTTCAATACAGTAAGTAGTACGCCTATATACACTTGTTGCTGGGGAACATGGGTGGGAGGGTGCTGTTGCACCATGGCCTGATCTACATCTACAGCCCTTTCGCAAGGGAGGACGGGTGGTTGGGAGTTTTCCCGCTTCCGGGGTCGGCACTCACGGGGCACACGTCAGCGGAGTTTCCTGCATTTTCAGGAGTGCCGTTGCAGGAAGCCATGTGCCCCGTGACAGTGCTTCTGCATGTGGATCCGGAGAAGTGGGCGGGGATAGGCAGATTCTACAGCTATGGGTGTGTGTGTTATTTTTATGACAAGTCAGTGCTGCGCAGGAACACAAATGCACAGCTACACATGGGGTGGATAGGGAGTCCATAGAATGTGCGATGCTGCGCAAAGATACATTTGTGTTAAAAAAAATACACACTCTTGCAGCCTGCCACAGCACGCTGATACACATCCAAAACATGTGGCAAAAATGGCGGCTGCATCCACTTACACACACCTCTGAAACACCTGCACACACCCCTGACAGTGGGTTAGCTGTTTGCTGAGCCAGGAACTCATGCTGAACAGCAACAGCTTCATGAAGGGGGTGCACACCAGCTGCGGACTTTGGAATTGCACCGATATAGCCGGAAAAAACATGACAAAAGCAGTCAGCGATGTCCTGGGACAGTTGAGGGGTGGACCCGAGAACACTGCGGGAAGAGCTGTGCGTCATGTGAACCGGTATCAGCATCGGGACAACCTTGATATTATTGTGGAATAAACGGCTGGTGTAGACAAGGCCCATGTCTTGCTTGTGGGTTCCTGGTCGACAGCTGGGTGACCACTGTGTGAACAGAATGCTGGACTAGATGAAACCTCGGTCTGATCCAACAGGGCTCTTAGGTTCTTCTGATCTTAATACCATTTGATCAATTTCAACCAAACTTCACATCATGATTCAGTACTGCAGTGAGCAGTTTTTGAACATACAACGTTCATATATAGATATAGATATAGATATTAAACAAAACCAAGCCCCAAATATTGTGGGGGGGGGACCCATGTATAGCTCCTGCAGCTTTAACTGTTGTGATGACAAGGGTATTTCACCAGGTGCTGCATACATACAAATGACACCTGCTGAAACTCCCTTTTCAATACAACTGTTAAAGATATAGAAGCCCAGTCCTCCTTTCCATATGGTCACCCTGTTCCTGCCATTTATGTGCATAACATTCAAGGAGGCCTAGCAGTGGGTCTTTCATCGCTCCCTCCTGCTAGGCCTAGCCAATCCAGCCACATAGTTGCCCTTCATAACCCCCAGACACAAGGTCCGGCTCTTGAGCCAGCGTTAAATAGCAACACTGCAGCCGTGTGTATTGCAACGAGCCCTAATGAAGAGCATTTCCTCTAGGAGATCAATTTTCACTCCTGCGCTTCTAGCAGCAGCCTGGACAAAACGACATTCCGCGCTGCGTGCGGAGCTTTTTTTCTGGCATGGGGAGAAGATGCAGAGAAAGTTCCAATTTCAGCATGTGTCATGTTGCTGGATGGGAGCAGCATCAGGCCAGTTAAAAGAAAAGGTGGTAACCCTAAACAAGATTCCAATCCTTTTTCTTTTCTTATTATGCAAATTCTCTACATTGGTTGAGAGCCATGTTATATTGCTGTTTCGTATAATCAATGGACAGCATCAGAAGATGCTGAAATTTTAGCAACTTTGGATGCCATTCATTGATTATATGAAACAGAAGGAGAACTCAATGGCCTTTATTTACTGCAGGAGTAGGCAAGAACTGGGCCCAGGGTTACATGCCCCACATAGCCTCAAGGTAGCCCCTGTTGCCCTTGCTGAGCAAACCCAAAATTGGCAGGGAATGCTGGGAGTTGGAGGATTTTTTTCTGTCTCAACATGCATAGGATTGCAGTTTTAGCTTGTTTTCAAGCAAAATGCAGCCCTTTGGAGTCTCTGTAGTGGTTTGAATGTCAGTGGTAAACTGGAGGGTCGTTTTTGACATCGCCACACTGCTGAATTTGGGCAATATGGCGGCAGGCAGCAAAGCAGTCTGGGGGCTTGAAATTGGCCCTAAATCAGGTGACGTTTCCCACCCCTGATTTAGTGGCTATAATTATTTCTGCTGCCGCTAGAAGGCTTCCTATCAATTCTAAGGCAACGCGTGTCTTTCACCTCCTTTTAGCTCCCCGCCCCCAGAGACTGGGGTGCGGGGGGGGGCACAACCCTGGATTTTCTGTAGTCTGAAAAAAGATGGAAGTAGCAGAGGCGAAACATAGGACAATAGCTTTATATAAGCTGTGTAGATGCCCTGTAGAAAGCTGAATGAACAAAGCACTGCGCTTTCAGCCAAAATTGCAATCCTGCGAGATTCTTCTTTAGACTATATGATCTCTAAAGTTCCTTCCAACTCTATGATTCTAAAGACTTGAGATGGAAGCACGTTCATGCTGCTAATTCCCAACAGAATGTGGGAACTTTGCAAAGCACGGACACATCTCTCGCAGGGGCGGTGAGAGGAACACAAATGAGAAGAGAAGAAATTGCTGTTGAAAACATATCGCCCACCTTGCAAGATATGACTTTCGTCTTTTCCATCATGCCAAAGAGCGCACCAACCCATTTTAAAATTTCCTCTTTAGATCAGGCTTCAATGGCTGCGTCTAATAAATATTCTCAGGTTTTCCCTTCTTCTCCTCCTCTCTCTCTCTCTGCTTATGTGGCTTTAATGCTTCTCGATTTCTGAATTTCATCCAGGTGGTGTCATGGACTTTTGCGGCTGGCCTCCTTTCTCGCCTGCATTTCCTGGAGGGTTGTTTTTAATTATTAGCTGAGAAGCAAGCATGAAAACTCTGGGAGAGGCTTGAAAATGCCCACCCATCCCAAACACACACACACAACAAACACACACCATATGTGGTCCAGAAAGGTGAATTCAACGGGGGTGAAGCCAGAAAGCGTTTGCAGGGCATCAATTGACATGGCCCCACCCTTCGGCCTTCTTTGAGCTGCATTGTGTAAGCTTCAATGTCAGCTCATCATATAGCTGCAGTCAATGTCCCTCCCCTCTTCCCTTTTCAATGAAAGTAGCACATCCCTGGTGGGTTGCAGGCTGGAAGCAGCAGTTTAATGGGCCATCTCTTGTCAAAGCGGCTACATCAGCATTTTCCACCTTCCCTTCTTTTTCTGGAATAAGGAAATGTAGCTTATCTGTGTGCCTGTGGTGTGTGTGTGTGTGTGTGTGTGTGTAGGAAGATACCTTCCAATCAGCCAAGCAAATTGAAAGAACAGGAATGGGCTGGCCTGCTATCCTTCAGCTCTGCAGCACAACAATGTGTAGGTTTATTTATTAGCTTTTATTCAAGACTCTAGAAAGGGATATTTTCCCCTTCCCTCCCAAAGAGGTGAGGCCGGAACACTGCAGTTGTAGGAAAGATGCCATCGGAAAATATAGACTTGGCTCTCAGCTGAGGGAGGCCATCCTGCCATTCACTCTTGCTGAAACACGTCCACGATGCAGCAGAAAGAAGTGAAGGAAACAGAGCTTTGCAGATGTGAGGCTTGCATCATCATTATCATCATCATCATCAGATTTTTAAAAGGTCTTGCTGAGAACAAGGAAGAGCTCCTGCAGGGAAAATCCGGATGGTTTTAATGGATTGGTTAAATTGCCAACATCCTTTCCCCCACCCCATCCTTGTGCTCCTGTGTCTTTAACAGCAGGCTGATCAGTTTCCTAGCATGGAGTCTAGAGGAAAGGTGATGTGAAAAACTTCACCTACTTAATTTCTGGACCAATAAAAAAAGAAGGCAACCCTGGATACGCCTTAACATATTCAGGATGCTTACAGCGCTTAAAAGGAGTCAATTTTTAGCCCTGGGCCTCTTATCCACCCCACCAGCAATACCCAAACTTCGTCATGGAACAGATAAAGAAGAATTAAGTTCGCCATGTATTTTTTCTGCCCCTGCTCCTATGCATTTTTAAAAAGGCCAGACTATAACATTACAGAAAGGTACTAGGCTGACAACCATTATCCAGAGGACCTTCTCTTCTGCCTTTCCCAGACTGTGGAATGGCCGGCTGGGAGAGATCCACCAGCTTAATAGTCTTTCTGAATTTAAAAAAGCTATAAAGATGGATCTCTTCCTGCAGGCCTACCCAGTCGAATTTTAAAATGTCTTAAAAGATTTTGAGATTTTAATAATGTATTGGTTTATGTTTTTAATCAGTTTTATGTATTTTATATTTTTGTATTCAATGTTGTTCCCTGCCTCGATCCAGAGGGAGAGGCGGGTAAGAAATAATAATAATAATTAATTATTATTATTATTATTATTATTATTAATAATAATAATAATAATCCCTTCTAACTTTAATATAATCAAAATAAATATTCCAATATACTACAACTGTGGATCCTTGTATTCTGTATCTTTTCTCCAAGTTTATGCATTTCTTGCCATTTCCAACACCTTGTTATCACCCAGTGCCAATTTCCAGGGCTGAGGAGCTGGTACAATCTTATTAGCTACTGAGATCATGTTTGAAAATAATCTACAAACTTGCTAATGCCCTTCCTCAAGATAATTGAGAGATAGTATAGCAAAGCAGCAGAACTAAGAGGTGCATTCATCTTTCAGCTCCGATTAATTGCTTTTTTCTCCCACAGAGGTGATTGTTGCTCCTGAGTTTTAACAGAATATTGGAACCTGGTGTAGTGTGTACCTATCTTATAGGCCCGCAGAGAGGAACACAATGTTGTCAGGCTGGAATTCTAATCACGCTTACCTGGGAACAAGTCCCATTCAACTTGGGGAGAGTTACTTCTGAGTAAACATGCATAGGATTAGGGTGAACTTTGGCTTGGATTGGCAATGCTGGCTGCACCCCCCACCCCCCAGGGTTCCTCTGCCGTTAACAGCTTTCAGATAAATGCGATGACCATGCTGCGTCCCTGACAGCCAACTGGCCATAGGGTTGCCAAATGACCAGCAAAAAGGGACCTGACCTGCTCCTGTGCCTTTAACAGGAACTGAATATACAGCAATCAGCAAGGAAAGCTTTTCACAGCATGCAGCTTATCAGCTGCTAATTACTGTTGATTAAACTGCAATGAAAGGGAAAGCTACAATTCAGAAGCTAACGACCATATGTTAGGGCAAGGATGGGCAATTTGTGGCCCTCCAGATGTTTTTCGACTGCAACTGACATCAGCCCTGGCCAGCATAGCCAACAGTGAGGAATGATGGGAGCTGTAGTCCAGCAACATCCAGAGGGCCGCAAGTTGCCCACTGCTGTGTTAGGGGCACACAAGCCCTGGCTGGAAAATAAAAAGCTGGCAGTCTTAATGACAAATGAATCCAGCATCACTGAGGGGCAGCTGTGCTGTACCTGTCTTAAGTCGCTGGGCTTTGGGGGAATTTCTCCTCCTCTTGAATCCAGGGAAGCCTTCCCCAACCTGGCTCCTCCAGTTGTGTAGGACTACAACTCCCAGCTGCCACTAGAAAGTGCCAAGTAGAAACTCCACAAACAAAGTTCAGCACTCAGATGGTTGCTGCAGCTACTGTGCCTTTAAGAAAATCTCCAGGACCGTCAAGGCAGAAACCTATCAGAGCAAGGGGGTGGAGTCAGGGATCTGATTCCCCCGCCTTTTCCTGTTGCAAGGGTATAAAGTATGTCCATCCTAAATGGATGGGGAATCTCATTCAACCTGAGGACCAAATTTAGAGCTACTCTCCAGTGGCTGCATTCTAGTACTAAGGGGAGGAATAAAGGCAAAAGGATGGAGTCCAAAATATCTGAAATATCTGCATATTTGAGCTTAAAGCTCTTATTGCCAGGAGTTAAGCCTTACAAAAGACATTTCCATCGTTTAGAATTGGGACAAAAATTGCACAAAAGCCAGGAAAAAAGAAACCACCAAATAATTGCTGGGAGGAACTATTTGGATAACTCCAGAAGGCTGGATTGAGTCCACAGGACCCTGGTATAGTTAGTGCTGCAGTGGAAGAGAAGAGGGTCCTTGTTAAGTTTCATAGAATCATAGAGTAGGAAGGGGCCTATAAGGCCATCGAGTCCAACCCCCTGCTCAATGCACAAATCCACCTTAAAGCATCCCTGACGGCTGTCTGGCTGCCTCTTGAAGCCCTCTAGTGTGGGAGAGCCCACAGTCTCCCTAGGTCACTGGTCCCATTGTCGTACTGCTCTAACAGGAAGTTTTTCCTGACATCCAGCTGGAATCTGGCTTCCTGGAACTTGAGTCCATGTCCGGTTCTCTAGGATGATCGAGAAGAGTTCCTGGTCCTCCTCTGTGCGACAACCTTTCAAGTCTTATGCGTGTAAGTAAAAAAGAAAGAAAAAGAAGGCAAAAAGTTGCCATAAATCTGGTGCTAAGCAAAACTGAGCGTGTGATCTGTAGAAATGATGCAAGGGTATTCAATAAAGTCATGGGGGATAGGTCACCCAGTAGCTATTCGTACGCATAGCTAGTAGACCATTTAGCTTCAGAGATACTTCACCTTAGAGCAGCCTTCCCCAACTTGGTGCCCTCCAGATGTTTGAGACTGCAACTCCCAGGATTCCTGGCCATTGGCCATGCTTGCAGGAGCTGATGGGAGTTGTAGTCCAAAATATAGAGAAGGTACCAGGTTGAGGGGGGTACTTTAGAGTCTACATTCCTAAGGTGCATGTTGAGACAGAAAAAACTCTTCCAGTTCCTATTTATTTATTTATTTATCTCAGTTTTATACCGGCCAATAGCCGAAGCTCTCTGGGTGGTTCCTAGCGTTCCCCAGCCAGCTAGGGGAATACAGAAGATTTTTTTCTGTATAAACATGCATCAGATTGCGCTCATAAACTTAGAGTGGTGGAAGCTGGGGGCCAACAGGAGAAAGCCATGCCCTAGAAATATCTGGTTATGCATTTTGGGAAACCAAAAGTTGCTCTGGAATGAGCCTGTGAGTTTGATCCTGCAGGGCTCTTACATTACGTTACTACGTATTTGTTTTCTGGGGGGCGGGGTGTCCATTATGCTAGTCATGAGCAGGGGCGGGGACATGTCCTAGGCAGTTAGTTGGCTACTGTATGAAGAGAATGCTAGACAAAGTGGACCCTTGGTCTGATCCAGCAGGGCTCTTCTTATGTTCTTAACTGCCTATTGACTGCTGGCATTCTTACAAGGAGCGTCCCTGCTTTCTGGGCCTTCCTTGAGCATTGCCAATAGCTTTGTTAATCTAACTTTTCTGAAAAGTAGGATTTTGTACCTAATGCCAAGGTTCTGTGTTTGCACAGGACTTAACTGTGGACCATGCGTAGGTGGCGGTATTGCTTCCACAGCTGGAGGAATCATGCATGAAAAGGCTTTTGGTCCTTGTGTAGAGTTTTGTTAGTGCCAAGTAGACAAGCTTGTCTATACAGCTCATTTTCAGGAGGCTGAATATGCTGTTTTGAGGCTTGTAAACTTGCTTTGGTGAGTAAGGATCTCTCTTACTCAGAGAACGAAATCTTAAAACAACTGATTCTCTCTGGGCACAAATAACTAATATAATCAGTGTAGGGAGACAAAGCTAGTGCTTTTTCTTATGGACTAGTAACTTTGGACTCATTTTGCAAGGCTGTACTATTCCACTGTATTGCACAAACCAAGATGGAGTCTATCCACTTTAGATAATGGGGATTTTTGTGCGCTGGACAATCTTCAGGACTTGTTTTCAAGTTTTTTGTGGAGAAGCTATCTGCCTCTTCTAGTGATGCACCTTAATGCGCCTGGCTGTATATAGCAAGACTGCTGGACAAACCATTTAGAAACAGATGTTCTCTACTCCACACTGGACATATGGACCATTACCAAATATTGGGAGAGGAGGTGACTAAGCATTATGCCGTAACCTTAAGATTTTGATTTAAGTTTTGTTGTAGAGACCAGCTTTCTCTCCTCTGACCGTGAACAAACGTGGGAATATATTTTACTTGATGCTACCTTAAAGTATAAATGTCACACAATGGTAAGTAAATACACTTGACTCTTTTACAGTGTTTGTTTTAAACAATAGGACATTGAATGGCATTGGTCTAATGTTGAGTTCATCTGCTAATTGATTAAAAAGTTCTGGAACTGTTAAAAAGTTACCCTCTGATTAATTGGGCAGGAGATAAAAAATCTGCTGTTAATTGCCCCCTCTAATAGTGAACTTGGGGTGGTGAGTGCTGAAAAAATTCTAGCCAAAATGGGGCCGCTGAGAAATAAGAGGAAGGTATCAACGTCTTCAAGCGAAACCACAAGATTGGAAAAATTGTACAGGGCCAAAATAAGAGCCCAATGGGTACTGAGTATATTTGGTAGCTGTGGAGTACAGAGAGAGCTGAAAAAGAAAAGTGGGGGAATGTTTTCCTGAAGGGAACGGTTGGCTGGCGCCCTGAACAGGGCCACTCTGTTTAGGAGGAAGGATATACTGCAACATTTTGTTGCAGCTCTCACTTGTTTTAATATAAGCACTTAGTAAAGCTGCAAGTGGTAGGCATAATCTTAGAGAGAGAAATCCCCATTCTCCCTCAGGAGGGAATTCTGCATTTGAGATGGTGTGTATTGTGACCCACTTGTTGTTAGAGCTATTCACATGCTTATTTATGCAGATATACCCAATTGATCAACTAATTGGTAAGATTGGCAAAGATTTAATAGGACTCCAGCCCTACTAAGGAAATGGTTTAAAGGACAATTAAGAGATGAGGCTGGTAGAAATTCAAAAGGAGAAGGGTATGTAGCTGGAATTGGCTTGTGAATAGGTGAGTACACAAACTATATGGATTTGTATTTTGTTCCACTTGGTGTAATGCAGAGGCTAAGACACAGAGGTACAAATTAGGAATTTGAATTTTGCCTCTTTTGTGAAATCTCATAGTAGGTTTAGGGGAAGCCACTCTCTCAGCCTTAGCCCCCCCCCACCTGAAATATGAGTTTAATAATGTTGGCCTACCTCACAGGGTTGCTTTTGCGATGATAACAGCATAAAGTGTGTAAATTGCTTTAAACTCCTCCCAATGTGCTGAGTGTTAGTAATCTTAATATTGTTAAATTATCTTTATTATTTGTTTACAATATTTATATACCACACCATATCTAAAATAGATTCCAGAGTGGTGAACACAGGTATAAACAGTAAAAGAAAGAAGATTAAGAACAGTAAATTAAAATTGTTCAATTTAAAACAAAGGAACGGTAAAAACAGTGGCTGGTCAGTTGGGGAAGGCTTCTCAAAATAGAGCTGTTTTCAGGAGGCGCCGGAAGCAGCCTAGTGTTGGCTCTTGCTTGACCTCCAGGGGCAAGGAGTTCCACAGAAAGGGGGCCACTACGCTGAAGGCTCTTCTCCTGGTGAATTCCAATCGGTCCACATGTCCATGTGGAATCATCAGGCGCATACCCTCCAATGACCTCAGTGGCCAGGCAGGTTGGTAAGGGAGAAGGTGCTCCCTCAGGTATCCTGGTCCCAAGTTGTTTAGGGCTTTGTACACTAGTACTAGAACCTTAAACTTGGCCCGGTAGTCAATAGGCAGCCAGTTCCTCCTCCTTTGCTCTCCAAAATATTGTGAGGCCTTCAGCAGGGACAAGGATGTGTATATCTGCTGTGACCTGTAGTAAGCCAGTGGGCTAGAAATCAATGAAATCCAGCTAGTGTGGAGTACATGTGGATATAGTAGAAGTCATTTTACACCCCGTCTCCTCCCAGGTGGACCACATTGATTCATCCCTGTAGGCTCCAATTCAAAACTCACTTACCTTGAAGTAAGTCCTACTGAACTTAATAGGATGGCACTGTTAGAGTAGTTCTGTAGTAACTAGCAGGTTGCAAAGGTGACTTCGGGTGCAACAGTGGTGTTTATTACTTTCTTATAGTAACAGCATTGGGTTGAGTTGATGTCATGCTAGGATGCCTTATTGCTCAATCCACAACCAGTTGAGTGGGAGGATTTGAACACATTTGGATTTTAGCCCCTTTGGCTACAACTGGCTGATATGACTAACTGAGAGTAAATGCAAGTTCCTGTGCTGTTAGCCGAGGCCTCTTAATTTGCTTTTATTAATGGTTATAATGAATGAATGAATAAGTTTATTAACGGTATAACAACCAGCACTCCAATCAAACACCATTAATAGTTATAATGATTCAACCCTGTTGCATGATTTTATTTTGATTTGTTTTACACTAGTTTGGTGTCCTTTTCCCCCAGCCCTGCCACCGAAAGGTGGTAAAAACTATTAACAATTAATAAAAATAAAACAAGCCACATAGTTAGATTTAGTGTAACCACTCACGTTTCCTGTATTTCTGGGTTGTTACGAAACAGTGAAAGTGTTGTCTTTGAACACACAATTAAGCACAACTTCCTCCCTGAGAATAGGTAATAATGTGGTTTTGGCTGACCGGAATCACCATTTCCAGGACCTAAGAGATGGGTGGATGACGTATATATTTGGGTTACCAGGTATCCCTTATTCCAGAATTCCTCAGTGGGAAGTGCTTTACTAGTCTGTACACTAAATAAAACACTGTAGCAACAAACTAGATTGTATGCCTGGCCGGAGAGTAGACAAAAATACGAGTGGTGTATAAATCAAAGTGAGAACAAAACTAACAGGAATGCAAAAATAAAAAATAAAACCCATACCTCGGCTCATCCGGAATTACACCCCAAGTCATCTTAATCATTGCTTATTAACAGTTTTGGCAAGGAAATTGCCAAAAACATTGCAACTAATTACCCAATCACTTATTAATAACTGGGCGCCATAGATCTTGAGTAACTTTCTAAATGCAGTGCTGCAACCTTAATCGTGTTTACTCACTAGTAATTCCCATTAGTGTTAATTGGATTTCCTTGCAAGTTCATTTAGGATTGGATGACAGCCCTCCCATCGCAAATCTTATGTACTCTTGGGAATATGCTTTGAACTGCATATTCCTTATTGCCGTCTAAGGTGCAAAAGATGGGAATATACATATATTTATATAAAATAAATGGGGCTTGCCATTCTGCTGTTCGTCTGGCAAACCCTACTTCATTAAGCCTATGCGGCAGGGTCTTGCTATTTACTGTTTTACTCTGTACAGCACCATGTACACTGATGGTGCTATATAAATTAATAATAATAATAATAATAATAATAATAATAATAATATTTAAAAGCCCCCCCCCACCACCACCCACACAGTGTATTTAACTTAAGTCCTACTGAGTTCATTGAGGTTTACTTTCAAGTAAATGACATAACGAAGTGTGGACCATGCGCTTTCCTGGGAAGCTGCTACAGATTTTGCAACTGGTTGGAATGAAATTTGTGGTGTGCTTATGTGTGTGTTTATACGCGTTGTCTTTCGGGGAGATTTCTCCTCAGAGGACGCACAAACAATTCTGTTTTCCCCCGAAACATTTCGTGGATTATGACTCCTCGGGGGCTGAGAAAGAAAGAAAAGATAGAATCCCTCCCTCAAATGTTTTTTTGAGGGAGACTTCTCCTCTTTTCCCCTCACGGGGACCCCCTTTTATTCTTAAAAGTGGGGGCACAGAGAGGGAATAGCCTCGGTGACCAGCCCTGGCCTTCACCCTCTCTCCTCCATCTTCTCACCGCTCACAAAAAAAAAAAAAAAAGAGAGCCTTTTTTTATTTTCTCCCCATCAGCGGCCTGAGGAGAGCCGGCCGTGCCATTTGCAGCCTCGGCGGGGGCGCCCGCTTCGCTCCCGGCCTCCCCCGAGCGCTCTGCCAAGGCCTCCTGCTCAGCGTCTTCCCCTCGGCTTTTTCGGGGTGCTTGAGGCGAGTGTCGGGGAGCCCCAGGCGGGCCTCCCTGCCGCGTCGGGGCTCTCGGCCTCCCCTCTCAGGCTCGGGCTCCCCCCTTTTCGCCGCGGTGGTACGGCCCGGGGGTTAGCGGAAGCGCGGCCGCGGTGGCGCTGCCATGTTGAGCCGCCTCCTCCTCCTCCTCCTTCGTCGCCGCCGCCGCAGCACCAGCAGCCGCCGCCGCCGCCACTTGTGCTTTGTTGTCGGCTCCATGTAGCTGGGGGCCCGGGGGAGGGCGGGGGGCGGGCGGGGGAGAGAGCGAGGGAGGCAGGCAGGAAGGAAGCGCCAGCGAGGAGCCGCAGCCGCCAAGACCAGGCCGCCGGGCCTGAGGGGAGAGGGAGACACACACACACACCCCGCACACACACACACATATACACACAAACCCTTTATATATTTATATATACACACACACACACACACATATATATATATATAGACAGAAAATTTTTATTTTTTATTTTCCAACGGGCGCCGTTTCCAAGCCATGGAGGCCAATTGGACCGCGTTCCTCTTTCAGGTGAGGGAAAAAAAAAAAGAAACGACTAACCGCGTTTATTTCTTTTATTTTCTTAACGGCCCCCCCCCCCTCGCGCAAAAAATATTACTAGAGGTCGTCCTGGCTTTCTCTCTCCACCCCCCCCCGCGCCTTCATCCGTGAGCGCGCCCCCGCTTCGGGCGCGCGCCTGCCTGCCTGCCTACTCGCGGTCTCTCTCTCTCTTCCCCCCCCCCCCACAAAAACCCACCCACCCCGCTAGGCCTCCTCGCAGGGATCAGGCCGGCTGGGTCTGTCAGGCAGCAGCGGGGGGCGGCCTCGCTTTCTCTAACCCCCCCCTCTCCGCGGTGGGGTGGGGGGAATAGCGGGAGGGGGGGAGGAAGAGGAGGAGAATGTAGCTGGGCTCTCTATAGCGCGGTGGGAGGCCGGCTATAGCGCGCTTGCTCTGCTCTCCCTCCCTTTCTTTCTCTCTCTCCCCCTCTCTCCTTCTTCCCCCCCCCAGCAAACAGCCTCCTTCATCCTCCTCATCCTCATCCCAAGCAGCAATAATAACTGAGGGGAACCCCCCCCCACCAACCGACCCCCCAAACACGCATGCAAAACTATTTTCTGCAACTGGCTTTTTCCAGTCTTTTCTCTCTTTTTTTCTGTAAGAAAAGAGGGAGGAATGAAGCTGATTCATTTGGGTGGTTTTGGTTTCATCTTATATGTGCTCAAGTATCAGTGGCGATTATTATTTCTTAAGAACTCCCCCCCCCCATTTTTGTTGTTGCACTTCTTGGCTGATCGGTGTTTCTTTCTTCCCCCCCCCAAGTTTTCGATACAAAAATGCCCTTCGTTCGTGTGTGTTTTAAATGTCTCTCTAGTTCTTTAGGATTTTTAAAAGAAATCTCCTGTCTGCACACCCTTCTCGGCCGCACCATATTTTCTGCTGCTGCATTCTTTTATTTCTCTTCCCTCCTTCCCCAGTTCTTTAGGACTCGTAACTAATCTCCCCCCATGAGATTCTCGCTGTACACTTCTCCTCTCCTCATCCCCCCCCCCGCCTGATTTTCTTCTGCATTCTTTCTCTCCCACCCTCCCAACAATTATTTAGCATTTTTAATTAATCAGCTTTCATGAGATTCTGTCTCTCCTGCCTTCTTCTCCTCCATCCAACTTCAAGCATTTTTCTTCCCTCTCCATGTTTCATTGGGAATCTGAATTTATTTTTCTTCCCCACCCTGCTGCCACCGCAAAATGGGATTCTCTGCACATTTCACTCATTTCAGTCTCTTCTCCATCTTGTGTTCTTCAGCTGCTTATTTCTCTCCACCCCACCCCCCTACTTCTGCTGCTGTATTTTTTCCTCCCAGGTTTCTTTGGGACTTTTAGCTATCCCTCTGGTGTGCTCCCCCCCCCCAACATTTCTCTGTATATTTCACTTCTGCCTCCTGGTAATGTTCAGTCTGAATAGATTCTTCTGCCCCACAATAATTCTGCTACCTTTTATTACTAAATGAGAGTGTCTCCTTCCGTTCCGTTCTTTTGCTTGCTTTCATGTTTTCTTATGCTTTGCTTTTTAAACACCCCCCCCCCCCTTTCCAGCATTCGCACTTTCCCTTTAGTCTTTAGGATGCCATAAGACCTTATGTGTGGCTGTTCGGTAGCAGACTATCACAGCTACTTTGGAAGTTGTTACTCTGTGGTGGTTGTTACTTGTTCTGTCCTGTCCTCTCCTTTTTTGCTGTGTTCTTGGTGGTCTGTTTTACTAATTTTTCATTCAGAATCTTCATTCTTGCAAATGATTGATTTTCTGTTTTTCTCCCCTTTGGTATGTGGGATTCTACTTTACTCCCCTTTGCTCCCATCTGTCCTCCATTTTTGAATGGCACTACTCATTTCTTCCCCCTCCCATTATAAACTCTTCCACCTTTTATAACTTTGTCCTAACATTTTTTCCTGATACATTCTATAGTTTTTGCGCTCATGTTTATCTCCTTTATACCTGCGGTTTCTAAGATGTTACTGTTTTTTCTTCTGATCTCAACAATGTTGTCCTGTTTTCTCCACCGTTATTTAATTGTGATCCACTGTTTTCTTCCCCCCTCTCATTATCTACTCCTGACTTTTTTCCTTGCATCTTATTCCCTATATTTATCGCTTTCTCCAGTTTATTTCCCCCCTCCTTTCTAAAGATGTGCTCACATGCTTCATTGTATCTCTTACCTTTTCCAAAATATTGTCATTTTCTCTACTTTGCCGTCTTTTGTTCTACATAAAATACTATTCTATCTATCCTTGATCTGCTACTCTGGCACATAAAGCCCTTCTACATTTCCCCTCTATTTTTTGGCAGTCCTTTGGGAAACTATGCCACTGTCTTCTAATATATATTAGTTGGTTCTTTGCTTGGAAATTAAATCTGCTTGTGCAAAGCTTTAAGAACAGATAATATATTAATTTTCAGGCCCAACCCTCTTATTAAGATATGGGTCAGGAATCCCCTTACCTGCATATGGGATCAAACAGTGGATTGCTTTGAAGAGGGAGCATGTTCATGGTTATTAGCTGGAATTGGTTGACTTAACAAGAAAGTGTTGGGGCAAACCATATGTGGTAGTTTTAAGGGGGAGGGAATATATTCAGCTTTCTAACCAATTTACTAACTTGCTGCCTGATTTCAAAGAATACTTTGCCAAGAGAAATTTCCAGGGATTATTCTCATCAAGTCAGGGTTTTTTGAGTGAATTATAAATGTGTAGTAATCCCTGCTACCCGCTTTTTTTAAAAATGAGAAATTTTAAGAGCTGTTAAACGATGCTAGAGTACAGTGTAGTAAAAATGAAGCCACATAGCCTGCAACTTGAGTCACTTAGAAGCATTAATCTTCTATCAGGAATGCAGCATGCCAGACAACTTCCTTCTCAAAACTACAAGCCAAGTGAGAACCTGGATTACAAGCCATTCTCCTTTTTTAGCTTGAAAAAGTATACTAATTGCAATACCTCTTCTCCTCCCCCTCTTTCCTGAAGGTAAAATAATCCTCTGCAAATTACAAGCCTGCGTCACTTGCCCGTTGAGTCTTCTGTTCTTTTTAAAATACAAAGCATGACTCCAGTTTGAAAACATGAAGCAAGCGAATAAATCTAGAGGCAAATGCACTGCAGTCTTTCTCTTCTAAAGGAAAAAAAAAGAGACTTCCAAGTACAAAGATGAGTCACTTGCTTAGGTGCCCAGTCTCTGGAAGCAGGCTTAAAACATCCTCTTCAAAACAAAATCTGTTTGAGCCTAAGATAACTAGTACAAAGTTTTTGTATGACTTATTTTTATATACTAGGTTTGAAATGTTTTACTGTAGGCAGATGCCAGCAATGAAATGTCTACACTCCAGTTAATTTCTCCTTTTCAGGACTTAATTTCTCCTTTTCTGAAGTTTTGAATATCGTTAATCTCATTACTGGAGAACCATCTCCATTGCATTGGTTAGAATATTTCTCTCTCCCCCCCTTCCCCTGGCTTCCATGCTGTATCTTTCCTTATAACAACTTTAAGGGAAAGATTATTGTTGATATGTCCCTACAAGAATACAATCAACTGTCATTTTGTGGTTGAGTTGATCATCTCTAATAGCTAGATTTAAAAAACATCTTGGCTCAGTTTGGTACTGTAGGGTAGGGGCAGGAGATGTGTGGCCTTCCAGATGTTGATCTGCAACTCCAATCAATCCCTGCCAGCATGGCCAATAATGATGGATGAAGGGCATTTTAGTCTAACAACATCTGAAGAACCACACATTCCCCATCCCTGTTTTGAGGGTTCAGCAGTTTCACTTGCCTAAACTAAATACCAACATGGGCCTTTGAAATGTAGCCCCTCTCTTAATCATCATCATCAGTCCTCCAGCCCCATCACAAAGCTAGTAAGATTTCTAGTACAGCCTCCCCAAAACTGGGCCCCTCTTAATGTTTTGGACTAGAGCTCCCATAGACCCTTACCATTGACCATGCAGGCTGGGACTGGTGGGAGTTGTAGTCTAAAATATCTGGATGGATCCAGGTTGGGGAAGATATTTTCCAGTATGACAAATGTTTGGAGAATATTATTAATCTTTGCCTTAATACCTCTGTTTTGATGAGAAAGCTAAAATGAATGTTGAAAGAACTGGAATAGCTCTTCTTGTCTTCTACTTATTCCAGAAAATGGGTATTAAAGCCCTTTCTTGCAAGACATCTTCCATAGGAACTTAGGAAGCTATATTATGCTGAATCAGAGCTTTGATTCATCTAGCCCAGTATGGTTGACACTGACTGGCAGGTGTCTCTTCATTACTCCAGACATTTTTTCCCCCTGGAGATGCCATGATTGAATGAAGCTGTAAAAAGGGCCAACTCTATGTTAGGCATAATTAGAAAAGGAATTGGGAATAAAACTCCCAGAGGGAGAGGCGGGTAAGAAATAAATTATTATTATTAATAATCATGCTGCCTTTATATAAATCTATGGTCGATCACACTTAGAATACTGTGTACAATTCTAGTCTCCGCACCTAAAGAAAGATATTGTAGAACTGGAATAAGTGCAGAAAAGGGCAACAAAAATGCATTTCTCCCATGTGGGAAGTTTCCAACAGCTGAGATTGTTTAACTTGGGGGGGGGGGAATGGAGGATAAGGTGTACAAAAATTGTGCATGATAGTGTTGTACAAAAATATGCCTGCTGTGGAGAATGTAGATAGGGAGACACTTTTATCCCTCTCTTATAATACTAGAATCATGTTCATCCCATAAAGCTGATTGGTGGGAGATTCAGGACAGATCAAAGGAAGTACTTTTTCACACAGCGCAGAGTTAAACTATGGAATTCACTACCACAAGACGTAGTGATGGCCACCAATTTGGATGGCTTTAAAAGGGGTTAGTCTTCTCCTCCAGGAGTTTGTCTATCCATGGCTACTAGTCCTGATGGCTATGTGTCACCTCCAATATCAGAGGTATGCCTGGGTAAACCAGTTGCTGGGGAACATGGACAGGATGGTGCTAATGCACCCGTGTCCTGTTTGTGTGTTTCCTATGGGCAGCCAGTTGGCCACTGAATGCTGGACTAGATGGCTCTTATGCCCTTATGTTAACCTAAGATTTTCCGCATGCAAAGCATGTGATATAATAGTGAACTACGCCCCCTCCCCTATTCGGGTCTCAGGTCTTCAAAATCGCAGGCTGTATTGATAAAGCATTCTGCCGCCTTCTACTTCACATAGCTTTTAATGCTTACCTAAAGAAATCTTGTACAATATTTCATGTTGTGGGTAAAAAGTCCCTTTGAAGTATGTTGATCTTGATCATGTGTTGAAGTGTCCTACACTGAAGTGAGGAACAGTTTTTCAGAATGAGTAACTTTTTTCTACACACTAGTATGCATCTTAAAACAGTATTATATCTGCCTAGAAAGTGCAGGTTGCATGTTAATAAGGAAAATATCTTCCAAACAACAGCAGAACCAAGGTATGACTCACTGATGCTAATTGGTGGCTCTGACATCAAGGCTACATTGTACAAAAAAAAAACTTTGCCTCTGGCGATGGAAGCTCACAATGCCAAATTTTTCCACCCTGGGTCATGAAACAGTGTTGTGTTTTATTTTAGAAATCACAGTGATAGAAAGGAAACCCAGAACTATTGACTTATAAGCTAGGCCTAATAAAACTGTACACTACAAGTGAATAAAAATGACTTAACCAAAGATACTTAGATGCTGTTTCATTCTTCATCCTCTAATTTATCATTTAATTCTCGATCCCTTTTTAGAAGGCCTTAATTCAAGGGATCAGTAAGAATTGCAGGATGTTACTTTCTGCCATAAGCAATATTGATTTACCGGTTTAGCAAACTTAACAAGCTGAGCTGCCTGAGTTTCAAGGTATGTATGCTTGTGTGAATGACTTTCAGAGCAGAAAGCTTCATGAATATATTGAGTTTCACATTGTGATGGCTATGTCATTTTATTAAGACAAAGTGCATGATAACCATGTGGAGCTTAATAGCTCTGTAAGGCTTAAAGTGGCCCATAAAATGTGGCTGCTTGAACCTTGTCTGAAAGGATTTGGGCTTCTTATGGAGGTGGTATGCAGTACCTTGAAATGTATAACTTGTGATTTTAGGCTGGGGTCAGCTACTGGGGTTGGGGGTTGAAATCAAAACTGGCGATTCCTCTTTATGCTGCTCCCCCCTCCCCCCCAATTGGGACGGTGAGTGGCATGCCAAGTGTTTTACTGGCCCCAAATCCTCCCTAATGGGGAAAGGTGTGGGGCAGGCAAAGCTCCTGTTAGTCAGTGCAGAGAGAAGCTGAATGATGGCGCAAGGAATGATGTCAGAGGCTTCAGGCAGTGGGAGGGGATTTTGGAGGGAGAGCCCTGCCTGATTTCCCTAAACAAGTGTTTGCAGCATTTGAATCTGTTTACATAAAAGACTACAGGAAAACACAAAGTAAAGGAGTTGAAACCCACCTGAGTTGGAGTTCCAGTATTGTATTCTTGGCTGCATATATTTTATTGCCCATAAAGTACTATCTATTTTTTTTAAAAAAAAATACAGGATCATTAGTGTTTTAGGTGTAACCTTGATCAGAAGTGCAGCCTTATTTTGGGTTCATGCTCTGCTCATCCATTCATAGAATCATAGAATAATAGAGTTGGAAGGGGCCTATAAGGCCATCAAGTCCAATCCTTTTTATTAAAATGTCTGTGGGTTTGAAATGCAGACCATGCTTGCAGGTTCTGGAGCCTTCCTTAGGAAAACAAGCTCTGTGCAACAGTATAGAACTGGTGGTTTAATAAGGTACCTATCCTGGGAAAGTAACTCCCCTTCTGTCTAAAGGACATAGCAGCCCCATTCACTTTGGTCTCCTTTCACACATAACAATCTTGGTGTTATTGTTTTGTTTTTAAAAAACACCTTGGATTACCATAAGTGAACCATTGTGTATGTGGCTTGATCATTCCTGCTTGGCTCTTGTCAGTGGGAGCAACTAAATGGACCACTGACGCTCTATTGCACCTGAATCAGGAACTCTGGCTTGTCTCTCTCTGGCAACCCAGAGCAGTAACCCAAGAAAAAACCTTGGGCCACAACTGGCTTGTTGGGCTAGAGATAAGCCAGAGTTCCCTGTTCAATCAGCGCTAACCAAGCCAGGGATGGAGAGGCTCTGGCTTGTTTAGTAGCTCTGGCTTGTTTAGTTCCTGCTGGCAGGAGGAATCAAGTGGGAGCGATTAAGCTCAGGGCACTAGCATGCTGTCTCACTAATGGTAATCCAGGGTTAAAAAGAAGATGGTTGCCATTATGCGCAAACTGGGGTTTTCTCTTCCACCTCCAGTAAGCTGTCCATTTTTAAAGGTAGTGAAAATAACTTATTATTTATTTATTTATTTTATTACATTTATATACCGCCCCACAGCCGAAGCTCTCTGGGCGGTTTACAACAACTTGGTAGCTATTCTTGGTCTTGATAAATCCTAAATGTTGCATCTCAAAGTTTTAAAATAAGTCTGACAGCAACATCCAATTTGATAATAATGGCAGGTTGGACTCTCCCAAGCCCAACTTTTTAATTTGGAGTACAGGGGAGGACTTTGCAAGGACAGGAATGTTTCTGTCTCACTGAAGCTGTCTGGAAGTGCCGCCTCATGTCCTCGCAGTTCTGATGTGCAGGTGTAGTAGAGAATGTCAGAAGGGTGGATAGGGGATCTAAAGAAGAGCACATGTTATTGGTTCTGTACTCTGAGCCTTGGTGGTGTACTGGTACTAGATTGTGGAGGCTGGGTAAAACGGTGTAACAGGTCACATGTAGCAGCTGGCCTTTTCTTGTCTAAGAGGCGGGTTAGTTGGTGTGAGTCAGAGTGTTGGAGACTGGAACCAGGATCCAAAGAACTAACTAATTCCCTGAGGTTCTGGGCAGCAGAGAGGGGCTTTGATTTGGTCTTCCTCAGAGAGAAGCCCCCTGTGTTGCATGCCAGACTGATTTTGAAATGGGTGTTTCTGCACCAGCTTGTAATGCTTCATACATAGTGGCTTGCTGCCCAGAGGGCCCAATTTTTACAAGGGTAGTGCAAGCCCTTCGCATGAATCTGGCCTGGATTTGATCCTTCAGCATAGCTTGCAGATTTCCTTAAAGCTGTTTCAGTAGCAAACATTTGTGAAAAGCATTGTTTACTCTCTTGTCCTTGATTCCATGATTGCTGCCCCTAAGCGTAGAGAAGAGAATGAGACTTGGTTGTCCTCATTGGCAACATACGAAGGGATGCGTCTTCCAAAACATGACTGTTTTTAAAGGGGCTTCATTAAGGCTTGTTGGACTAGTTCCTGATTCAGTAACACTAGTTCCTGATTTAGATTAAGTGCACACACACCCCCATGTGACTAATTCTGCTTAATCCCAAGCATAGGAAAGCAAATAGCGTGAAACACATATGACATGGTGAAGAAAAATGGCCAAACATTTTAGGCTATATATGTAGACCCACCTTAATTTCAGTGTACAATTGGTTTGGCCAGTCTAAGGGACATACAGTGATTAAAAATATACGGTGGGGAAAGGCTGTAGGATTTGATGCCAGGGTAAGTTAGGATAAATTCAAGTAGTGTGGGTGCAGGCTAACTGTTCATTGCCGAGTAATGACATAGTACATATAGTTGTCTCTCTCTGCAGTCATTCAGGGTCATCTTGCACTCTGGTATATTTAAGTATGTGTTTAAAGAGCCTGTATTTGAATTCTCTGCCCTTGTCCCATAAGGTCAGATCTGTTTATGGTTCTTAATGTGTGAAGTTTACCACTGTCTTGGTTTATTAAGGTTGTCAAATTTTGCATCGTTCCTCCGGATAACACTTGGGTATGGCCAGAAAAATATTTTCAAATTGTTAGGCAGAGTCATACTCTTAGACAACTGTGTATATAGGATTTTTTTAAAAAAATGCCCTTGTGCTGGGGAAGCAAGTTTCACAACTGAGGATCAGCTTTAATGTCCCATCTGAGCTCTTTCTCTCAGCTATGCTTAAGCATACATTCCTTACTAGGCTCAGGAGAGCATACATTTGAAAAGTTCTTCCTTGTGAGAATTGCTCCTTTTGTTCCTATCTGGACCTGCGTTGTTTATGCTTTTTAACATTGAAAATTGAAAATCCAATCAAATGCCATGTCTCCTATCTTTACTCTGTGTTAGTGCCCTCTGTAAAATTAAATTATTTGGTGGAAACCAAATAATTTGTTCTCTACACCCTTGTACCCAGCTTGCTGGTTTATCTACTCCAGGCTATAAGCTTATTGTGATTTTAGAAGGCCTTTGAATTATGTCCTGTCAAAATCACCAGATCCTTTATTTGCTGTTTTAAACCCTTTCCGGAAAGAGCTGCTGATGGAAGAGACACATTTCTTAATTTTACCAGCTTTCACTTGCCTAGAATGCCTTAGTCATTGTATTTTACTGTCTGTCTTTATCAGGGGTGGGCAATTCTGAAGTGTACAAGGGGTGGCACTTGTGACCCCCCTCCCTGCCCCTGTGTGGGATGCATTCCTTCCAACATGCCATCAGCAAAAAAATAATTAAAAATAGGCAATTTGCTGCCATGGAGCCTTTGAAAGGTCCAACTTAGCTTGAAAAACAAGCTCCATTTGGCCTTTCTAAGGTTCCGGAGTAGTTTGCTGCTGAATTTCAGTGGCAAACTGCCGTTTTTATTTACACGTGGCAGGGGAGCCACGTGTTGCCCTCCCCTGGTCTTATACACTCACCTTTCCCCCCTCTCCATCACTCTCTCCATCCACAGCAAGTGTGCATTCCAAATACACGTTCCTTATGTTGGCACAGGGAAGCTTCTGCAAGTATTTCTTTGAATCAACCAGATCGTCTTTTGGCTGTCTGTAGCTGCAGGCTGGTTCACGGATCGCATTCTAAAGCAGCCTTCCTGTGTAGGGGCTGATGTCAACAGTTGTTTATCCCCTTCTAATGTATCCACAATCTAATAGAGTAGACTGGGCATTTATAATTATATTTCTAACTTGTAGTTAACCAAATAGGCTGTCATTAAGATAGAGATCATACAATATGTTGAGCATCGTGGCATACACCCAGTCATTAGCTCCAAGAATTGCTCCCCTCGGGGAATTAAAACAATGGTGTGCTGTAACGTGCACCGCACTACGTCCGTTTGTGATGAGCGCCTGTGTTTGCAAAGCAAGTGGCTTATCTTCCTCGCGGGGAAATCGCTGTGAGTGAGATTATATAACTTGCGTCCGTTACCTCAGTTCTTTATGTCGAGGATTTGTTCTTCTATTGATAGGGGAGAACAGCCTAGTTAAAAAGGTGGAGGACTCGGTGGTTTTGTTGTTTTGGAGGTGGTGTTGCGAACTTGCCAAGCTGGCCAGGGGCTACTTTGTGAATGCTCTAGAGTGCAGTGGTTTCCAGACTGTGAGTTGCCTTGGAGATTACCCAAATGGAAGATTAGTAAATGGCAGACAAGCATCCCTGGGAGTTGCTGGTTGCCCCTTACTGACTTTCCCCTGCAAGGTGCAGCCATTGTTCTAGAAAAGCCTTCCCCAACCTAGTGCCCTTCAGATGTGTTGGACTACAACTCCTATCAGGATGAGAGTTGTAGTCTAACATATCTAGAAGGCAGAAAGTTGGGGAAGGCTTTACTAGGGCAAGGATGGGGACTTCAGGCATGTGGCATCTTTTTTTACTAGAAACTCGAGATCCACGTCCAGAGCCTGGTGCGTCAGACATACACCATTCTGAGCCTAGGAATTTGTTTTGAGCATCAGAACTGAATGGAGCTCCCACTTCTTCCAAACCAAAATCCACTCCTGGTTCACCAATGCCTTCTTTATTTTAATAGTTAACACAGAGGGGGAGAGTCATTTCGTTGCTGCTATTAAGCAATTCAGAATCAAATCCCTGCTGGTTTTCTGCCGGTCACCCACAGATCTGCTAGTTGATCCAGATCTATTTTCTGCCTACCTATGTTTTGGGCTTTGCATGCTTGGTTCACATAGGGCAGGGGTGGGAAACTTTTTGGCATACGACTTATACTGAATCAAACCATCTAGGCCAGTGTTGTTGATACTGACTGGTAGCAGTGGCTTTCTAAAGTTTCAGGCAGGATTCCTTCCCAGCCCTACCTGGAGAGGCTAGGGATTGAACTTTGGGCCTTCTTCATTCAAAACAGGTGCTCTACCACTGAGCCACGGCCCCTCCTCTAGCCAACATAGACAGTGGTGAAGGATATTGGGATTTGTAGGCCCAGACATTTCGTGGGCCACAAGTTGCCCACGCCTGACTTAGGGTAATGATAAGGCCTAATAGGCCTGTGTATGGGTCACAGGACATAGGAAACAGCCTTATATCAGGGTGGACTACTTGTCCATCAAGCCTAGTATTGTTGATTGCAACTGGCAGCTGCTTTTCAGAATCTTTTGCAGACAGAGTTTTTTCCATTCCCCTGTTACCTGAAGTATGTTTAGGGTTGCCAGGAATTGAACCTGGGTCCTTCTGCATTCAAAGTATGTGCCCTGACACTGAGCTGTGGTCCATCTCTTTCGTGTGGGTCCATTTGAACCTCACTTGAGAACGTGCCTCCTAATCTTCTGCTACCCATAGGCATTCCTCAGCAGTCAACCCAAAATAGAAAGAGTCCTTTCAAGGTAGGTAGAATCCAGTAGCTTGGGCCTGACTAAATCTAGAGGGCAGTCAATAAATAATGGTTGAAGAGGACCTAAGATTACTTACTGCTCCTGATCTGTTGGCCAATTAAGGACCAACCTTCCAATCCCAGTAGTTGGCCAGATAGGTGCTTCTTAAATTGAGTATTGATCAGGCTTTTGGTATAAATATAACCATGATACTGGTATAAACTGTCTTGGTGGAATTTTAGATTTTGGCATTCTCAATTCCTTGGGCACATGATCTACTGAGCTGCAGCCCAGGAGAATCTGGCAGAAGAATAGGCCTCACTAGCTAAATCGACAGGCCCTCTTGATTCTAACCATGTATTGCTCTATTTTATTCTAGCTTTGCATCAAGCCAGGAAGCTCAACATATTTTGCTCTGTTTAAAAAGGTGTCCAGTAAGCCGAAACAATTTCCCAATTTCGTTTATGTACTACCATAAATGACAATCTTCATTCACGAGCCGGTAGCAAAGAGGATAAATGTAAAGAAGCCTTCCTGAGCAACTGTCTTCACCTGCTTCCTAAAAATAGAAAAGGGTGAATTCTGGCGGATCTCCCAGGGGGGATAATTCTATAAAAGGTGTTCCACACGCTACTGGCTGGTTGTGCTACAGGTTGGCTGTACATGAGAACAAGTTTAATTTGTTAAAACATGTTTCTTGCGCTTGATACCTCATACAAAGTCTGAAAGTACATTGACTGTACCTGAAGACCAAACATAATTAGGCAGGGCTCTGGTAAAATTCAGATGCCTTGCAGCAGTTTACCCAACCTGGCACCCTCCAGTTGTGTCAGGCTACAAATCCCATCATCCCCAGTCAACACCCATCATCCCCAGCCAACACATCAGGCTGGGCAAGTCTGCTTTGCAGAGTGGCTTGTTCCTTCTGCTGGCTACTATTTCTGTTACTCAGTCTCCATACTTTCCCCTCGCATCCAGCGTCTGCAGTGGGAATAGCAAAAACCTTCAGTCTTGGCTGCGGTACAATTTAGCAAGTTAAAATATATGCATGTTTGCTTTCCTCTTTGGTGTGCAACTTGAATCCTCTTTTTGTGTAGGGTGTGCGTAGTTCTCCTTGTTGGGTATCATTTGAAATCCTTTTTGTGTAGGGTGCCCCTCAGATCTATTCTAGGCAAGGAAGGATCCTCCATATCAAAACAAATCTTACCAAATCAGACCCTATGTTGGATCCGCATCGCCAGCCTCAATAAATACGAGCTTTCTGCGCTTTCCCAAAGCTGAACAGTACATCTGTGAGTTCTGAAGTGTCACTGTTTCAATTCTAGGCTCATGAAGCATCACATCACCAACAGCAAGCCGCGCAGAACAGTTTGCTGCCTCTCCTGAGCTCTGCTGTCGAGCCCCCTGACCAGAAGCCAATTTTACCCTTGCCGATAACACAGAAACCTCAGCCCCCACCAGAAACGCTAAAAGATGCCATTGTTGGGATTAAAAAGGAGAAACCGAAAACCTCCTTTGTGTGTACATACTGCAGCAAGGCCTTCAGGGACAGCTACCATTTGAGGCGCCATGAATCCTGCCACACAGGGATAAAGTTAGTGTCACGGCCAAAGAAAGCTCCTGCCACGATGGTACCCCTAATCTCGACCATTGCGGGCGACAACAGCCGGACATCGCTGGTTTCAACCATTGCCGGCATCCTGTCGACAGTCACTACGTCTTCCTCCGCCACCAACCCAAGCAGCAGCAGTGGTGCCACAGCCATGCCGGTGACGCAGACGGTGAAGAAGCCCAGCAAGCCCGTCAAAAAGAACCACGCTTGTGAGATGTGTGGCAAGGCCTTCCGTGACGTCTACCACCTCAACAGGCACAAGCTGTCCCACTCGGATGAGAAGCCCTTTGAGTGCCCAATTTGCAATCAGCGTTTCAAGCGGAAGGACCGCATGACCTATCACGTGAGGTCTCATGAGGGTGGCATCACTAAACCCTACACCTGTGGTGTTTGTGGAAAAGGCTTTTCGAGGTACCATGTAGAAAATCCCAGGCGAGCTCAAGTATTGGATTTTCATTCCGTGATCGCGAGGGGGCTGGTACTGGGGTGGGGGTGGGGAGCTGTGAGGAAAGTGAGAGCTGGGGTGGGGGCTGGGGGGGGTTGGTGGTGGGGCCGGGAGAGAAAACAGTGGTCATCAGTCTCCAATATGCATCTTAAGCCACCGTTTTACTAATGAATGGAGACGCTGCCTGTGGTCTTAAACCAGAAATTGCTTTAGCGTTAGTTTGTATTGGACCTGCAAAGAATGTGAGCAGGCCCAAAAGATTTAAACACTCGTTTATGGGTAGAGGGCTGATGTAGCAGTATTGCATTAATATAGAGCCTCTACTTTAGCTGGGTAATCTCTAGTTCTCTACGTAAATGGCTAGTATATTTCTTACGTCTCTTAAAAAGAGAATCTATGCTTAGTAAACCTTTTCATGGCGAGGCCTGCCAATAGCCACTGGCAACTTATTTGCGTAGCGGCTTTGAGGAGTGTTATGAGGGCACTGAAAATATTACGCTTCTTATAGCATGGGAGCTGTGGATTTGTGCCATTTGGGAGTGGGTTTTTTAAAAAATTCCTCTCTTGTGAAGGGTATTGGGCTGTATGGATGATCAGTACTGTGTTTATGTGTAACAATGTTGTTTTCTTGTGTCCCCATTTTTCTTCCTTTCACAGGCCTGATCACTTAAGCTGTCACGTTAAACATGTTCACTCCACAGAGAGGCCCTTCAAATGCCAAGTAAGAGTTTTGGTGATCTATAGAGCTTAAATTGTTGGGCTGATGGCGGAACTGCTTCATACCCGAGTTTGGATTCAGAAATCATAGGGACTCCTTGAATTGGAAGAATCAGGTCTCTGATGACCAAACTGCACCCCCTTTTCAAACCTTGGAAGCTTGCTTTAGATGACATCGTTAGGACTCCACTGTTTGCCTCTGTATTTGAGCAAGATGCTTCACATATCGATTACTTGAGTGGCCCATTCAGCCTACTTAAACTGGTTTAACTTCACTTCCCTCCAGTTCTGATAGGACAGGAAAAGTTCACCCCAGACCACTTATCTTCCCCAACCTAGTGCCCTCAGAATGTGAATTCCCATAATGGCCATGCTGGTTGGGAATTACGGGAGAGCACCAAGTTAGGAAAGACGGTCATGTAGTAACTCTTGTAAGCAATTGTCAGCAGCTCTTGCGCTAAGCAAACCAATTCTGGGCTTGATGTTGAAAACCAGTTCTAGTGGTGAAAATTAACAAGGAGCTTAAAACAGGCTTGTAAATATCTGGCTTCAAGCAAGGTAACTGAAGAGGGAAGTTTTTGTAAACTGAAGAAGAGTGGTTCTTTTTTTCCTTTTCTTTTTTATCCCTCTTCCAGATCGTCAGTGTGCCACGAATGGCAGACCATGTACATGTGTAGGCAGGCTAGCAATTCTTTTTTTGCGTGGGCTAATAACGTGTCAACTTATTTACAAGGCTTAAAGGCAAGCAAAATTACTTGGGTGGCTTGATTGGTTGACTTTATTCTTCTGTTCAGCTTCACTCATGCATGCCTGAGCTTGTTCTCAGTGACTCACTACGGCCATCAGGTATTCTGAATTAAAACAAATGACTCTTCATGCTTTTGTGTTCAATTTTTGTCTGATTTTTATTTAACTGAATGTAACCGAGTAATGGAAAAATCATGACCAGGATTGTTATCAGTAAATCTGTACAAGAGACCACCTGTGTGTGTTCCTAGCGTTTATAAGCTCTGTGTCAACTTGGTATGTGAGCTTGTCTTAGCTTTTAAAGCAGAAGATCCATTTTTGTCCTGAAGTATTTATTCAGCTCCATGGTGCATTTTTGAGAGAGCCGTTCAACCTTTGGATTACAGATGCATCAATTTGAAGTAGTTAAGGCATCCAGTTTAAATCATCCCAGAATCTATAAACTTAACTGTTGCATCTTCATCCTGCATGGCCAATCACAGTTTATCCAGCTGCAAAAGTGGCTTAGGGTACAATGCTCACCATGCTAGAACCACTAGAGGTGGCAAAACTGTTCCCATACCACTTCAGAGTGCAGGTGGGGGTTCACTTAATTGAATTCACTCACTGCAGCCAGAAAATGAGCATGTTGCAGAGACAGGTTGTATCCTACATTACAACTTCCTTTATTTGAATGTGCATTACATCATAGTTCTTTCTTCCCCCACCTCCAGTCCCCCACAAAACACACCTACACGCTTCTGGACACTGAAGTAGACACAGGTTTACTACTTTACTTACTGTTTGCATGAATTAGTTGTTGGTTCCCGTTTACTTATACTTTGTCGTCACTACTGTGAGAGCAGCAGCTGTACTCTAGATATTATGCATCAAGGGAGTCTTCATTTGATGTGTGCACTTTTAAGAAAGAAAATTGGTGTGCTTTAATTACATCTGAAGTCTTTTGAACTGAATCCCATTAAGTTCCTTCTTTGGACTGATTTGCAAGCTGTAAGGACTTGTTAAGCATTGACAGCTTAATATTTAAAAATGCACTTAAAATTAATATTTGGACAAGCCAGACTACCTGCCTTAAGCCTTCTGTTTCTTTCCACATAGACCTGCACGGCCGCCTTTGCCACCAAAGACAGGCTGAGGACACACATGGTGCGCCACGAAGGAAAGGTGTCATGTAATATCTGTGGTAAACTTCTGAGTGCGGCATATATTACCAGCCACTTAAAGACTCATGGACAGAGCCAAAGTATCAACTGTAATACCTGTAAACAAGGCATCAATAAAAGTAGGTGGATGCCTTTTTTCCCCCCAGAGACTTTCAATGCCATTTTTAACCACTAGTAGGATGGAGTGTTGGGTATGGGTGTGTGGAGTGTTTAACGTTTTAAAGAAATAATTTTAGCTTATATAAGATAAAGATGAAATCCTAGTGAAAGAATTCTCCAAAATAAGACCTGTGAGGATGGGAATCTCTGGATTAAACATAGGAGTCTGTCAGTTTTTTGCCTTTTGCCACAAGTCACTTGAAAACTTCCCAGGCTGGTGCGTAAGATTGTCCGAATGTCTTTGAAGTCGGTGGAAGGCGTCCCGTTGATTTCAGCAGGCTTTGAATTGCTGCTTCAGCGTTCTTGGCATGCTGGAGCTGATGACTAAACAAGTTTTTTTTAAAAAAACCACCACCACCATCCTGGTGCAGCATTTTAGGGTATTAAAGATAAATCTAAGTGGTTGTTGCAACTGAAATGCCCAGTCATGTTTAACAGTGCAAATAATGAAAAATCTCCCCACCAAAATGGTTACTTAAGACTTTCAGTGGAGTCTGAAGAAATCAACTGTCCAGGAGTTCGAATCAGCCCCCATTGTGAAGGACCTCCGTAGTGTTTTTAAAACCCTTTCAACTTTTCCAACAGTTCCCAGTGTAGAAGCTTGAAGATACACAGGAGCTAAGGGCAGGCAGTATAGAGTCATTATGGATCCATTGCCACAAAGTTCAGAATTTTGACCATTTCCAGAGTGCTTCGCAGAATCTGAAGAACTCAAGGATAGGTCTGTAAAATAACCACCTCATTAGTTAACTGTGGTAAGAAATTATGCCTCGGAATTTTGTCAACGTTGGTTTTATCTGTAGGTTAAAGGTGAGGTCTAGCCTACACATGCAACAGAATGAAATGGTAGAGATCTAAAGTGGTAGATTGCAGTTGAGGTATACCATTTTTTGAATACTCCACCACGTTTTTTAAAAAAGCCATTCTGCAAGCAGAAAACTAGCACAGCAGGGAGATGGTTTCAGTAGAAAACCTATTCCCTGCTATGCTAGGGGTTTTCTTACTTGCAAATAATTTCTTACATGGCGGAACACTCAAAAATGGCATTCTCCCCACCTATGGAATAAAGTGATCCAAGTCCAATGTTCCTCTGAATGACTAACACTTGTGGAAGTTTTCCTGGCCACTAATGTTTCGTAGGTTTTTTTGTATGGTTGTCCAAGCACATAGAACAAGTAAGAAAAAATAAATGAGTTTTAGGCAGAAGGAAAACATAAATGTGTGATCTTCTCCGGTCTGCTCAAGTATTGGGAAACAGGAGCCTATGTGGTGTCCCAGAGGTTTGGGAGAAATGTTTCTGAACACAGTGCCTACCCTCCTCCAAGGGATTCAGGTGGGTTGGTTCAGAATATATCCTTTTGCTTTATTCTTGCAACAACCCAGTAAAGGTTCACTGATCTGAAATAGTTGCTTGCTGAGCTTCATGAGTTGGTAGGGATTGAAAGCAAATTTTCCATGTCCAAAAGATAGACCTGCTTTGTGTGCTTCATAAATCATTCGAGGTTGCTTCATTTACACTTCTCTTATTTGCAGAATTTGGCTTTTTCAAGCAAGAAAATCTACACCTCCCTTCTTGTGAGTAGCAATTTGTTTAAACTGGATATCTTTTAGTGTATAAGACTGGACTTGTTTGGTGCGAGAATTCGTAACCTGTCTTTGCCCTTAAGATAGGAAGGAGTTTGCTGCCAATTTTTCATTGGGTGTGATTTGAATGCTTGTACAAGTCATTATGGAGAAATTTCTAGTTTCCCCCTATAAATTATTCCATGCGAGCTCTGCCTACCCGCTTCCTAATTGATCCACCCTGACATGCATTCTGTCAACGTATATAGGTTACCTTCCATTCATCTGTTTCAGCCACAGCTGTGATCACTGTGGAAGAAACTACTGCACACTCTTGGCCTCCTGTGCACACATCCCAGTCTGTCTTAGCGAGAGTCATGGGTCCCCTTTTGAAAAATCTACAGTATGGAATTCCCTGTTGGCAGAGGCTGTATACCTGTACCAGCTACATGGCCAGAAAGCAGTTGGCTCTCTTCCAGTGGGAAGGTGTGTTAAAGCATTCGGCTTTTACACTAAATTACAAGGACTCACACTCAATTGCAAAGGCTCAAGGACAGGTAGCACCCTCTCTGCATGAACTAAATAGGCCCATAGTTCTGTAAAGGGCTCATGATCTAAGCAGAACAAATTGGGCCCCAAGGAATAAGAGCGAGACAACTCCATAATCTATAGCCCAGACTGCTCCTCCAAGCCAGTTATAGTTTTTGCCCTCTGGTGCCATCTAGGGACATTCCTCGGAACTGCGTCCGAGAAATAGTTTTTGCCCTCTGGCACCATCTAGCGACGTTTCTCAGAACTGCAGCCTTCTATGGAAGTTCCAAGTTCTGAGAAAGATAACTGCCAGGAGCTTTCGGCCTAGCAGAGGGGCCAAAACCCACTAACCTCCTCACCAGACTGCTTCTCTACACTTGTCGTATGATGGCCTTTTTTTGCTAGTGTAATATATTGACCAGTTCTTAATGAATGGGAATGGTAGGTTACGTTTGTCTGAGTCCATTTCAGCAGCAGACAATGTAAGGGATTTGGTCTCCTTCCTCTTCTTCAAACTGTTTGAAGGCACAGTTGGTCTTAAAGGGCTGAGTTTGAGATCTCTCCCAGCAATAATCGTCTTTTAGAAGAAGTATTGAATTATGTGTGAGGGTTTCTGGCTTTCTTTACCTCCCAGGTAAGTGTGTGAAGGGGAATCCCATATCATGAGAATGGATATGACACTGGCAGCAAAATGACTAATCCTCTTAGGACAGGCCTGGGCAGAAACTAGGCCATTTTCTTCTGTGAAAATTGCAAAAAAAAATGCTGGACTAGGTGGAACACAATCCAATAAAGCAAGAACGAATGTTCCTGCATTCTCAAGATCACCTGGATTTGTCACCTCAGTCAGAACTACGTTCGTTATGCCTTCTCCTAAGAAATCCTGGGTGTATGTATATATTTGTTTGGCAAACTTAAACCACATTCATCTACAGCAGCCTTCTCAAAATAACTGGTGCTCTCCAGATATTTTGGACTACAACTCCAGCATTCCCCTGACCATTGGCCATGCTGGCTGGGGCTTATCCCAAGACTTATGGGGGGGATCAGGTTGGAAGGAAGGCTGATCCACAGGGACTTAAAAAAACCCTGAAGTTCAACAAAAGATGCAGGGCTGAAGGCATGCCCCCCCCTTTCTTAGACGTTCTCAGCTCCATGTAATGCTAGTAGCTATCCTTTACCATTCTTTATTCGCCCTTTGGTACTCTCAAGGTGCTAAAAACAGATTTTCACTGTCTGCTTATCAATGGAATAAGCTCTTAAATAGTGTTTGCATGAGTTGTAGCTTGAGAGTAACGTAGCGTGTCTTAAACTTAGAAGAGGGATTTCTGAACTCTCTCTGCATGGTGTAGCGTTTAGTTGGATGTCCACAAATTGTCAGTGGTGGGAGAACCAGGGCAATTAGCTATAAAACATTGTTTTAGGTCATTTCTGTTGCCCTCACTCTCTTGCCCGGCAAAGATGCCAACCTGGGTTGTTTTGGGGTTTGACCTCGGGGGTATGAACAGGACAGTTCATCCACAACGGTTGTTTGCAGAGTTTCCAATTAAGATCTTGGGAGAGATGGGGGATTGCAAGCTACTGATCAGTTCACATGTTGGAACAACGCACCATTTTTAAAAACGGTGGGTTGTTGAGAATTAAGTGGGACTGAGTGTACTGATTCCTGGCCACTCCTGCTTAGCTAAACAAGTAACGGATCCATTCAGAAGACACCTTAAACCATGGCTTTAGCCACGGTGAATAAGGCTTTTTGCCTTATTCACCATGGTTAAAGCTGTGCTTTAAGGTGTCGTCTGAACAGGGCCAATATGGTTTATTCCTGGGTTACAAGTCTGGGTTGTTTCTCCCTAATAACCTACAATTTTAGGTTAAGACATCACCGTATTTAGCTCTGTGGGTGGCCTGGAGCCTATTCGCTTGTTCCCACTTTATTGATTTATTTATTTCATTTCTATACTGCCCAATAGCTGAAGCTCTCTGGGCGGTTCACAAAAACTAAAACCATTCAAAGTATAAAACAACAGTATATAAAAACTTAATATAAAATACCATATAAAAGCACAACCAGGATAAAGTCAGCAACAGTGCAGAAATACAAATTTAAAACAGCAAAGTTAGTCGTTGTAATCGCCTGCATAAAGACTATGTAGCACAGGAGTAGATTTTATTGATTATTTCAATGATGATTACATGTGTGCTCTGCATTGCACGTTTCAAGTATATAATTGTGAACAAATGCAACATTTGTCACTGCACACTTGAAACATCAAGGAAAGGAAAGGAACCTCTCGTGCAAGCACTGAGTCATTACTGACTCTTGGAGGGACGCCAGCTTCCGCTGACGTTTTCTTGGCAGGCCTTATAGCAGGGTGGTTTGCCGTTGCCTTCCCCGGCCGTTATTACCTTTTCTCCAGCTAACCGGGTACTCATTTTACCAACCTCGGGAGGATGGAAGGCTGAGTTGACCTGAGCCGGCTGCCTGAAACCAGCTTCCGCTGGGATCGAACTCAGGCCGTGGGGAGAGTTTCAGCTGCAGAAACTGCTGCTTTACCGCTCTGTGCCACACGAGGCTCTGAAACATCAAAGCCACCTTTAAAAAAGCTAAGATGGCCAGGATTCAAACCCTTTGGGTCATGTGAATAAAAGTCTAAAATGAGTGATAACCAAAGGCAGAAAGATCTGAGCACTTAGCAAATAGGCTAACAACTATGATGAAGAAAAACACCTGAAACAAAACAGATGGGTCCAACGTGACAAATGTCCTTACGAACATGAGAAATAAGATGGAAAACACAAGGTCCCAGATTGAATCCTTGGCATCTACTGTTGGGCTTGGAGCGACCCCTGCAACGCGCGATCCAGACCACTGTCCGCTCCCAGAATCTCCGTGTGTGTGTGCATGCAACCTGGAAGGTGTCACATTACCCACATTGTTTGTTTGAAAACCTAGGGATTACTAAATCTAGAAAGGAGTGTTCTTATGCATATCTTCCTTGTATTGCCTTTTTGTTCAAAACCGTGAAGAGATAATTTGGCGAAGTACAACTCTGAAACCGAACCCTGTTTTCTCAAGCGTCTCTGAGCATGGCTTTTAACGTCAGCAAAATGCTTCATTTTGATGGGGGAAAGCTCTAACTTGCCTCTGTATGTATATGTATCTTTAAAATATATTTGGCTGCAATAGCTTGCATGAACGAAGAGAGTAACAACCAGAAGCAGCAGCAACAGCAGCAGCAGCAGCAACAGCAGCAGCAGCAGCAGCATATCACAAACTGGCCTGGAAAACAGGTAGAGACCCTGAGATTGTGGGAAGAAGCTGTCAAAGCGAGGAAGAAAGGTAAAAATCAATCAATCAGTGGCTTTTGAATGAATGCTGTCGGTGTATGGAAGTGTCGGAATGAATACCATTTGTGCAAAGGTGACATTGACTAGGCAAGAAACATGGAGTGATTTCGTACAGACACTTAATGGCGGCCGCCGCGTGACGATAATTCTCTGGCACTGACTGGTGGTATCCGCCAGAATTGCCATAGATCCTTACCTCTTAATCCCCTCAAACAGTTGCTTCATGGGAGATGTTGGTTCTGTTATTATTATTTATTATTATTATTATTATTTATCATACTTATACTCCGCTCCTCAGCCAAAAAAGGCTCTCGGAGCGGCTTACACTTAGCAAAAAAGACAGTCCCTGCCCTCAGGCTTACAATCTAATAAAGACATGACACACAAGGAAAAGGAGTCAGGGAGGGAGGGAGGAGAGAGAGAGAGAGAGAGAGAGAGAGAGTCCAGCAGGAGCAGGCCCCGATGTTACTTCTGCCTGCTCCTGTCCCCTCGGTCCTTCTTCTTCCCCACAGGGCCAAGATGGCAGTTTGCCCTGGGGGGGGGGGAAGAGTCCAGCAGGAGCAGGCCCCGATGTTACTTCTGCCTGCTCCTGTCCCCTCGGTCCTTCTTCTTCCCCACAGGGCCAAGATGGCAGTTTGCCCTGGGGGGGGGGAAGAGTCCAGCAGGAGCAGGCCCCGATGTTACTTCTGCCTGCTCTGTCCCCTCGGTCCTTCTTCTTCCCCACAGGGCCAAGATGGCAGTTTGCCCTCATGGGTTCGCAAGCCCTCTGTGGTGGTCTGCTGCTTAAATCAAAAGTATCAGCTCATGCTCCAGTATCATTTATTATTTTTATTTATTTATTTTATTGATTAAATTTATATACCGCCCCATAGCCAAAGCTCTCTGGGCGGTTTACAGAAGTTGAAAACAGTGAACAGATCATGTTGGGGACATAAGAAACCGTGAATTTAAATACCTCCTGAAACTATATTTTGTACAAAGTAAACTCCTATAATCCCTGACAGTTTGACGTGCTAGCTGGAATTTATGGGAGTTGTAGTCCGAAGCATCTAGAGGGCACCAGGTTACCTACCCCTGTCAAGCCTCAAGTTCTAGTGATAGATTTAATTAAGTCTATTGGGGCGAACCCAAAAAAGGCTTAAGTTTGATGTAGCCGCTCATCTCAGACCTACTTTCCAGGGATCCCCAGGGGGAGCGAATGTCTAATGGAAACTGGTGTACAATTGTTTGTGATAGATCTGCTCTCTCAAGTTCTCTAACATGGCTAGAAGGCATTTGACCTCCATGGTTTCTTGACGTTGTTTGCCCGTTTCATCCCACTTTCCTTATATTCCCCTCAAGTCTTGCTCTTACGCAGGGTTGGTTTGACATTCTGTTAACTTTCACCGTTTATTTGTGTGAGGCTGCACCGCAAAAGATGCTGGGGTCCCCTCTCGCCAGGGAGACTTTGCTCTTCCCATAGGACGCTAGACACTTCACTGCCGTTTATAGCTCACTTGGGCTTAACCGTATATAAAACGCATGAGTAAGCCAAGAAAGTGTTGGCCAGTTCCGGAGGATAATTGTGTAATGTCAACTTCTATCAGCCCCAGCCCACATGGCCAATGGTCAGGAATCCTTGGAATTGTAGTCCAAAACATCTGGAGGGCATCTGGTTGGGGAAGGCAGGTGTAACATTTCTCTTGGAGTCAAGCTTATTCTGTTACCCCTTGGCAATTTGGAGTTTCTAACCACTGCCCACTGTGTTCTGGATAAAATGATGTTTTTAAATAATGTGAACTAATAGTATACTCACCCATTTTGCCCTGTGCCTTGTGGTGGCTTCAATACCAGGAAGTTGTATCTTTCTTATTGCAGTTGCCTTTTACAAAGGCATCTAATTCAGTGATGCCAAGTTCATTAGTGGCAAATTAACGTTTTTCTCTTTGCGTTAAAATGAGGGTAGCAGTGTGTACCAGACTTTCAACATGGGAATGAAAGCTCCATCCCTTGAGTGCACTGGTCCATTTTTATTTTTCTATTTCCATCCACAGAGATGTTTTTTTACCACCAGTTTTGATCAATGTAGAGAGAGAGAGAGAGAGATGATGATATGGTAGTACCCAGTTTTTACAATGTGTATATTATAATTTGAGTGGTATATATTGCATGCCAAGGAAATCCAGGTTCTGCCATTTGGAATAAACTATGTGAGTGTTCTCCCATGCGTAATCCTGCTTTTAGAGTTTGCGGGAGAAATGGTGCAGTTGGCTACGATATACGTTTTCTGACCAGTAGTAGCTTCAGGCGTACTCTAGTCTCTCTGCTTTAGCTTTCCTCTAACTTCTTTGTGAAAGCTGAGACTACTTGGGATGTTAAATCCTGGATCTGGTACTGAATTCCCTTCTTGCACGGGAAGCCTGTATTTAATGCACCCACAGATCTATAATCCTGCCCTTTCTCCAAGGGCAGCATTTTTATTTTTATTTTGCATTACAAGTATGTAACTGGCCCAAAGTCCTCTAATGAGCACTATGGCTGAGTGGCAGTTTGAACTTGGGCCTCCCCTGCATGCTTTAAGTACATGACTCTTAAGTGCTCGAATGCCGAGAGTCTTCTTCTGGTTCCAGGATTTCCTTTCCTTTGCTGAATAAGAGGTGTTGAGATAAACCTCAGCCCCTCAATAGCTGCCTTGTGACTTAAACATTAGGCCCACTGAACCTCTGCTGCTTTCCCTTCTCCTGTTGCCATTTGCACCTTCACCTGTCTCTGCTTGTGGTGGCTGCTAGCATCTTGCGCCCTCATCACCTTGATTTTTATGGAACTGTGCATGCATGCAATGGTGGTTTCCAGGGAACCTGTAGAGAGTGGGGTGGGGCAAGGGCAGGCAGGACTCTGCCTTGTCTACAGGATGCCAAACCTGAACTGGATGAGAAGCCTGGAAAAGAGGGAAGGAGGTACTTCCTTGGTGCAAGCGGGGCCAAGGCCCCCACAGGTGTCTGGCTGGCTGGGCCCAGAAGCAAAAAGGCATTGGCCATTCCTCAAGGCAAGTCTAAATCCAGACAGGTGTGGAAGGGGCCCTGTTGAAGAGGAAGTTTTCTCACGTGATACAGGACCAAGTACCTGCGTACTTCCTAGAAACACAACTTCGTATTCCTTTCGGCGCCTCCTGAAAACGTTGTCGTTCCTGGAAGGCTTCCCTTGACACGGTTCACTTTGCATTCTGCTTATTTTTTAAAAAAAATACTTTTTAATGTGTTTTCATTGTTTTTGTTTTGTTTTATCTTGTACCCCGCTTCGAAATTTTGAATATGGAGTGGTATATAAGTATTGTAAATAAATAAATAACACGACAAAGAAACATTAGCAAAGGAGCCTAGCAGAAGGATTTTACCTGGTAACTGAAGGAAGAGAAGCTGAGAGAGCAGAGGGAGAACAGCCCGGAAGCAGAAGATCTTGGTGGATTCCAAATCCGTTCCATAAAAGGCCCTGCACTTGCAGTCCATTGAAAAGTGGGCCCTGCTGCAGAAACACCCAGATGCCGAAGCACGAGGAGTGAATAATCTTAACGCTTGTGCCTCTTCTAACGTCCTGGGACACAAGGCAGGAGGCTGGTTCCAGGGTACCAGGAAGCTTGGATTGTAGCCCTTGTGTCTTATCTCTCATTTCTTGTAGTTCATGATCGCATCCAGAAATTTCCATTGGGCCTGTTCAGACGACACACTAAGCCATGGTTAGGCTGCTAACCCTTTTGCAGCAAATGGTCAGTGAGTGTGTTTAAACCATGGTTAGGAAAGTTTCACACGACACGCTAAGCCATCGTGTTTAGCTCTAAAGTGCTTAACCACCGTGGCTTAGCGTGTCGTCTGAACAGGGCCATTGTGTCCACGGTGCCCTTTGGCTCAAGCCTCTTTTCCTTTCCCCATTTGGCGGCAAGTCAGAACGGCAGCGGCTGAATCGCCAGGACCTGTTTTTCAACAGTGCTTACACAAGCCGCGTCGTGCATGCGCAGTATCCTAAGAGACATGGTGGTCAGGACTGGGGCACTGGCAGCTTCCCTGTGTAGTACGTCAGAGCATGGTAAGGGGCTGTAGGAGAGAGGAAAATCCCACCCACTGCTAACAGAAGGTGCCAGGTTCAATCTTAGACATACCTAGTTAAAAAAAAAAGTTGGCAGAGCTTGGAAAGTCCCCTGTCCTCAAGCCTTAGTGGGAGGCTGCTGGTCAGAGTAGAGAAGACCAGTGGTCTCCACATCCTATGAAGTGACTTACTCCACAGGTTAGAGCAACTCTAGCCTTGGACTGGGAATACTTGGGACTTGGCTTTGGTATGATACTTTTAAAGGGAGAACTGTCTGTTTTTACACTCGTGTGCAAAGGCAGCCTGTCTGGTTTTGCAAGACTAGAACAAAAAACTAGAGAAATGTGTCATTGAATGGCTTAATTGCAACACCTTTCCTCCACCTCCCAATTTTGATTGCAGAAAGTCAGCAGACTCTGAGGCCAACTTCAGTCAAGCAAGGTAGGGTCAGATACATTTATATAGCTTGTGTGGTAAGGCTGAACTCCTAGCTGCCTCCATTTCCCCCTTTGAAATAACAGCGTACAGTTCCACTTTTGTGGGGTACAAGACGCCGGTTTCTGGACAAAATAATACTAGTTGCTTGGCACCAGACACACACCCCGGGGAGTTTTTTGTGTACTGGCTGTAGTACCACCTGCCTTTTGCCCCTGTGGCTCCGTGTGCATCGCACCCCAAAGTTATGCACTGTGAGACACAGCTTTGTGTGTGTAAACACAGCCTGTGTCATACACTGGAGTGACGGTGTGGCACAACTGAGACGTCACGTGGAAAGCATGTGTTGTTGTTGCCTTATAAATTCTGGCTATATGGTCTGTGCTAGGAGATGTACGTGAATGGCTCCATGTCCTGGCTTCATGCCTTAGGTCAAGGTTTCCAAGGGCTACTAGACTTTTCCATACCTATGACACTCTTAGCATTCCTTCCTGTCTCCATGTGAGCACGAGAAGTACTCAGTTGCTAGCCAGCAGGTGGTGCTAATATATCAGAGGTAGCTACCTCTGCTGTATAGCCTTCTTATCCTTCCCCACGCTACAGGCCCTGCGTTCCTTTTGGGGTACGGTGTCAACCTAACCCTTTCTCAAATGCCAAACACTGGTGTGTAGTTACTAGCCAACGTGAAAACGCTGCGACCAATGGGTTTGATGCAGGCATCTTATTGACTGGGGTATTGTAGTAATTAAAGCGACACTGACAAAATTATTCCCACCAGTGGTGGTTTAAGTTTTATCGTAAGAATGAAATAAGCAGGTAAATAGTGAAACCAGCTTTGTGTATCGGTCCCTAATAATTACTTTTTAAAACCTTCACAGAATGTCAGTACAACTTTGAGAAGGCTATAGAGTACGTACCATTCGGTATGTACACTCTCCTCTACTTATAATGTTCCTCATGAGAGGATTTTCTGCTAATACTGTGCTGTTTTTATGAGCAAATCCCCCCTTTATACTAAAAAGAAAAAGAACAAAGAAGCTTCCCAGAAAATGTCTTGAATTGAGATGAATTGCATGATTGAAGTTACCCTAGGCTGTAGAATTGTAGTATTTAACTATTGTATTTCTGAGTAGATGCTGTTTGAGAGAGAAATGAGATGTTGAAGCTCAGAATATGTAGACTGCTACTTTAAAATTCAATAGTTTTGCCAGTTTAAAGGGAACCTGAGATAGACCCAGGCTGATGGTTAACTCATCGGTCTGCAAGCCTTTAGTAGCTGTTAGCTGAGCGGCTGCAGTGTGTTCGAAACATGTTTTGCTGTTCAGGCATAAACTGTCAGCAAACGGGGCCTAGAGACGGAAGGGTCTTTGTAGGGATTGAGGAGGGCTGGACCTGGAACAGTCCAAGTGGGGAGCCCACAAACGTGAACATTTTTGCTTAGTTTATCCTGAGGACTGCCCTGCCAGTGGTTCAAAATCTTCCCTTTTGTGTCTCTCTCTTTAAAACAACCACCACCGTGGTGTCTTTTCTATATCTTGTTTTTTAGAAGCTGCTAACCTGTGCCAAACGTCCACTGCTGCCTCTACGCCTGTGACTCTTTCTACTCCCTTCAATATAACCTCTTCGGTGGCATCTGGGACTATCACCAATCCAGTCACAGTGGCTGCTGCGATGAACATGAGAAGCCCAGTCAATGTATCAAGCGCAGTTAACATCTCCAGCCCTATGAGTCTAGGCCACCCGGTCACTATAACTAGCCCGTTGTCCATGACCTCTCCGTTAACCCTCACAACACCTGTCAATTTACCGACTTCGGTCACTGCTCCAGTGAACATAGCACATCCGGTCACCATCACCTCACCCATGAACCTCCCAACACCAATGACGTTAGCCGGTCCATTAAATATAGCAATGAGACCTGTGGAAAGCATGCCGTTCCTTCCCCAGGCTTTGCCCACCTCTCCCCCCTGGTAAAAACAAAGCGAAGCAAAACAAAAACCTCACATCAGTATTAAAAAAAAAAAAAAGGAATGAAAAGCAATCCTTACCAGCAGGTTACCTTTTTGTTTTGGTTTTGTTTTGTTAATGATGGTGATGAAACCAGACTAATTCAACTGGGGCAAAAATCATGCACCAGTTTGTTTTTAAGAAACAAAAAAACTTACCTTAGTGTCCCTGTTTAGTTGGCTGGCTGGCTGTCTTATCACTGGGTCACTTTGTTCCTTTTAAGCTGGCAGTGATATTGAAAAGAGGAGTAGACGGGAGTCGAACCCAGTCTCTCTCTCTCTCTTATTAAAATGAGCATTATCGATAACCCTGGAAATTGCGAACACAGAAGCGGTTTTATTCTAAACACTAGAAGGCTCAAAATGAGGCCCTCCATAATCACAGGGTGGAGATGGATCACTTCAATTTGCCAGCTCTTTATCCATCTGATTCAAAAAGTAGAGTTGTAGTGTTTGTTTTAAGTAAATGCATTTCATGGTCCTATTTTTTTTTTAAAAAAATGCATTTTGAGTGATTATGCATTTTACCTTTTGGGAATATGATGATTTCAGGCCGAATTCCCTATGGGAAAAAGTGATACCAGCTCTGATATGCAAAGCATATGGTAACTTTATCATTCTAACTTCTAAATAACAATAGGGATTGTGACCTGATATTTGGAGATGTAAATACTACGCAACATATTACCCTAAGGGAATATAACATCATAGTCAACATATTAAAAAGAACTCTTTAAACGTTCGGCAAGGAACAGCTGTGGCTGGTGGAAGAGGATTTGAAACATGGTTTCTGGTCAAAACCCCGTTGGGACTCTTTCCTGAAGAGCAAACGGCCGGCTTTGGAACATGGAAACGTTGCTTTAAGCTGGAAGACTGTGGAGGTGCTGGGGTCGGACGTGGCTCTGCCCCCATTCTCTCAATCAGGACCTGCTGATGTTGCAACACGAGCAGGCAGTGTTCACTAGAAGTTTTTTTTTTTTGTCTTATATTATAAAATGGTATACAGTTTTTATTCTAACCACTAACTAGTTAGGATGCCCCTTCAGGACAAAGCCAAGAGAGTGCATCCTATGTTTTGTGTTTCCTTTTTTAAAAACTTTTTCTTCCCTCCTCCTTAATCAAGTGTTGTGGCGATCTCTTCAACTTTGTAAATATTTGCAGGAACACCCTTTCCCGCCCATCATTTGTACTTTTAGTTAATTGTGTTAACTCATAGTTATCAATTTGTGGGGGAATCCCAGGAACTGTCTGACCCATCCAGCAACGGAGAAGTCCCTAACCCCCCTCTCCCTTGAATGGTCTCATTTTAAAAACACACACACACACACACATACCACAACTACATTCTTTATTTCTTTTATCTGTACATAAAGTAGGATGGAAAATCTAGGGAAGCAATTACTTTTTTTAGGAAATCATGTCACAGTCACTTTTTAATCTTTGTTTTTAAAGACATACCCTATAACCAAGGTGGTATAAGAAATAATTGGAAGTAAAAAGCAGGGTGGCTTTTGATTAGGACAAGGATGACAACACAGTAGCAGTCAATATTTTGATTTTTAATGGATGCCGGCAAACCTGAGGGTCAAAATCCACTGTTTTGTGTTTATAGCCATCGTGTCAGTATAAAAGCAGCCTATTTCGTACTTTTGAGGCAAACGTCCTGGGTCAGGGGACTAATGTCCGGATTATGTGAAAAACGGTTCTAGGGGCTTGGACTACATAGTTAAAAATAAAAAAAAATGGGAAAAATAATAGAACTTAGTGTAAAATAATTTTATAAATGATCTTTTGTACCTTAGGACATCAAATTGTACAACTTTTGTATATATAAAAGCTTAGGAACTTCCTGTGTAGCAAAAAGAACACATTCCTACACTTTTAATGTATATGTTTGTTATAATGTCATGTAAACATATGCCCCATGTTTGTGCCTTTTAATTAGTTTGTCTCAATAAACAGAAATGTAGAGACCTTGTAGTTGTGTATATTACCATGCAGCATTTGAATTGAGTATCCTGCTTTTTGACAGAGATCACACTCCCAAAGCAGCTTATGGTTGAGATCCGTTTCGAAGGTACAACATCTCAAGGTTACCTGGAGGTGTGTGTAGCAGTCCTGGTAATGCTTCTTGCACTAAAGATTTTGATTTCTAACCTGCCCTGCTCTACAGGGACAAAGCAGATAGTAAACCCTATATTGAGTCAGATTCAGACTTGCCTTTCTGCTAGTGGGGAAACCTTTTCTTCTCTCCCACTCCTGATGGAAAAAGATAGACCTGCAAATCCAGAGAAGTTCCTCCGTCTGTGTATGCTCACGTACAAAACTTCGCACAAGCTCTTTTCACGACCTTTTTATGGCTTTGTAAGTTTCCATGGTGCAGGCTGTGGTTTGCCTCGTTCGCTGTTTTTCGCCTCCCGCAACAGTGCACAGCCCCTGATAACACCATGGTGCTCCAGTGAGGAGCAAACTTTTCCCATCGCTCTTTCACAAGACGTCACGGAGCAGCACTAACCTCCTTTCTCCTGCCACTCGCTGTTGTCAATTGACAATGTAGCACTTCCTTTCAATCAAAAAAGCTCCAGCTGGTAGAAACCTATTTAAATAGACTTTTTTTGCATTGCTTCTATTTGTGGATGTCAAGGGCGAGAAGCTTTGAAGAACACTTGCATAGATATCTTGGATGCCATCATGAAGCTCCCTGCCGGAGAAGGTGCCCACAATCTGAAGTACTGGTTTTACTTTCTGAATTGTGGCTGGAATGTTATAGTGGGGTGTTGTACCCCCTCGCCACAACTGAGGTACGTGCACCCACAGAGGTTTGTTTTTATGGTGCCCAGTGCTGAAACCTTGCAAGCTGAGAGCTGTGATTGATGCAGCGAAAATGCAGGTAATTCGATTGCCTTTTTGTGCCAGGTGTAAGCTGAGAGTTCTTAAGTGCCCTGCTGGATCAGACCGAGGGTCCATCTAGTCCAGCATCGTTCCCACAATGGCCAACCAGCTGTCGACCAGGGACCCACAAACAGGACATGGCTGCAGCAGTACCCTCCTGCCCATGTTCCCCAGCAACTGGTGCACACAGGCTTACTGCCTCAGATACTGGATAAAAATACCAGCACAGGTGATACAGAGGTAGGCATTGGACAGTCCTGTTTAAATACTTTGCCTTTTTTTTGGTATTCATATTAAGATATGAATATAAGAACACCACAAGAGCCCTGCTGGATGAGGCCAAGGGTCCATCTAGCCCAGCACTCCGTTCACACAGTGGCAAACCAGCTCTTGACCAGGGACCAACAAAGCAGGACACGGTGCAACAGTACCCTCTCACCCATGTTCCCCAGCAACTGGTCAATACAGGCTTTATATGAATAAAATTAGTTGGTATTTTTTTAAAAGAATGAAGCAGAACTCTTTCGACTGAGTCCTGCATGCTGTTGTCCCCAAGTTGTGTTGGAATACAGTTCCTAGCATCCCCTAACCAGCATGCTGGCTGGGTGTGCTAGGACTTGTAGTCCAACAAATGGAGGGCACCAAATTGGGGGAGGTGGATTTAGAATTCTGGATTGCGGTTTTGGGGTGTTGAATGGCAGAAAGGTGAAGCTTGAGCTGTGATTCCACATTCTAGAGGTGACAGACTTGACCTTGGGGGAGCTAGGGGTGGCAACGGCTGACAAAACTGTAAAAGCTATTCAAAGTGCTGAACCTGTTTTGGGAATGGCTCCTTTAGAGTTCTGGCTGTTCCGACTAAAACCCAGAATGGATTCACAGCCCCACCGAAATCAGAACCACCAGCCTCCACTGGATTGGAGCCTGATTAATCACTCCCCAATTCTTCCAACTCCGCCATAAATGGGTCACACCATTAGTCCAAAGAGCTCAGCATTGTCTACATGGAGTGGGCTGTAGTTCAGCTTGAAAGGGGTCTTCCTTTGCATGCAGAAGTTCCTCAGTGCGATCCCACCACGTTCAGGGAAAGTGAGGAAAGAAACGTGCCTGAAATCCTTGGGTTCTGCTGCAAGTCAGTGCCGAGAATACTGGGCCAGATGAACCAAGCATCTAAGGCCATTTCCTTTGTCCCTATGAACTTGGGTATTTGAGGAACTGCTGTGGGCACCACCACAAAATACCTAATCAGTGGATCGCTGCATTGGCGTCTACCTGTTGCATCTATGGATCTTCAGTTGCATCTTATTCAGCAAAAACTTTTGCTTCTATTTGACAACACAACATCTCATAAGGGATAGTGTAATTTAGCTAATTGCTGGTGGTTCAATGCAGCTAATACTTACTATAACCAAATGTTTTGGCAATGTCCAGTAGTTGCTTCTTTTGGGGGAGGAGGTTATTACACAAATAAATTTTGTACTGGAACAGTCTTTAATATTCACTGAATTGAATTATTTACTTGCTTCTTCGACATTCACAAACGGTCAGCATAAATAGATTCTCCATTCCCCTTTGACAGCTAAAAGACATTTTTATAACACTGGAAGGATAAAAATGCTCACCTCCTGTTATACAATGGATTGAGGACTTTACAACACTTTCAATCTTTGAACATGTGGCATATGGACATCACCTTCAAGTGGATACATTTGTTGAAGCCTATATGTAGTTGTTAGAAAGTTGGGTGCATTTCATTATGTATTCATTGCTATGAATATATACAAATCCAAGTATGTATATTTAAAGATATGAGAAACTATATAATATATATGGGTGTCATGTTGGGGACCCCTGCACCAACAGATCTGGAATAATCCCACCCTTCCCAGTTGGGTACTGGCAATCAATCCTTTGGAGTAACCTTGCCACACCAAAGCCTGTCTGTTTTCCTTTTTGTGATATTCTCTGAAACCTTTTGTGCACACACGTAAAGTGTCTGACGTCCAATGCACACTCCTTGAGAGCAAGCCCTATTCAAGTCAATGGACTTATGCCTAAATAATAGGACATGGATGAAAGCGTACAGTTGAAAACACACACACACACACACACAATTTGGGGTAAAACAGCCTCCCCAGCCTCACCCCCCCTCCAGTAGTTTTGGACTACAACTCCCATCATCCCCAACCACTGGCCATGCTGGCTGGGGCTGATGGGAGCAGAAGTCCAGAATATCTAGTTAGCATTCGTTTTGGTTAGCATTAGTAATTGTGAGCGCACGTAGTGGTACCGGTTCCAAATTCATTAATTTCATGGTGTGGGGGACAGAGCTGTTTGGAGAACAGGGGTAAAACTCTTCCTCCAGTCCTCTGTGAGAGAAGTTTATTTTTAAGCGTTCTGTATCACTTCATCATCATCAAAGGCAATCCCAGGACAGTGTACCTCTGTTTAATTTTTATGTATTGCTTTTTATAATTTTATTAAATTATATTAAAATACATAAAAATAAAACAAAGGCATACAAACTATAAAACCAGGAAATAAAATAATAATCTAAAATCAATTTAGATTGCATTTTTAAATGGGATAGGGTTCTCCTCCGGATGCCTGAGCAAAGAAATGGTTCCATTTGGCACAGACTCCACATTCTTTTCTGTGCCAATCTTACATCCTTCAGGAGGGAAATCCAAAATTGGGATGCTGCCACATAAGCAAAGAAGGGGGAAAAAAAGAGACTTGCCCTGCCTTTAGGAGCTTGCAATTTAAACATTAAAGGAAGAACAGAGGTCCTTTGCATCTGTTAACAAGCAAGTCCTATTGAGTTCAATGGGGCTTACTCCCAGGCAAGTCAGAAAATCCTGACATGTCTCCCAGTAAATGGCAAAACCAGCTCAAGTGCTTTCAATAAATGTCCTGACTTAATAATTACTTACCAAACCATAAGTATAAATGGTTGGTGGGGGTTTTCCCCTTTCTGTTTGTGAGCAAGCCATCTTCTGGTATTTCCTGTTGTTGGGACTTCTGACTCTTTAGAATTGCTGGGAAATGTCAACATTCACCAAGGTTCTGGCCATAGACACAAGAGATGCTATATTATATATACATGAACATACAGAGTCAAAGGAATTTCTTAAATGTTTTAAAAATAATAATTGGTGACATCATTACATCTTGCTGTAGAATGAAGTGAGTGGCTCTCATATTGATAATCCTCCTCTCCCTTTTATCCTCACAACAACCTTGTGAGGTAGGCTGGGCTGAGAGTCTGTGACTGACACTAAGTCACCCAATGAGCTCCCATGGCTGAGTGGGGACTAGAACCCAGATCTCCTGGCTCTGCACTGTCTCTCTATCCTACCTTATATGTTGGATCAGTGACTGCATAGACATGGAACTACAATTGTATACATGCTCTTTGGTTGTTTTTATATACATTAATTAAAAATGGGTGAAATTTATAGTTCTGTTTCATTGGATCACATTTATATTGTAATGGTCACTTGGCTAGAAGCAATAACACTTTACTGCCTTTATATAAATATAATTATAATTATATAATTATGTGAAGGAGGGACTTGCTTTGAATACAGAATTTAAATCAACCTTTTATTCAGAACCATGAGGACTAGAATGTTACTTTATTTTTAGGGGAAGGAACATAGCTCAGTGGTAGAGTACCATCTTTACACGTTCAAGGCAGGGCCCATGAGAGAGGGGTGCAGGGGGTACATTGTACCTGAGCCCGGGGTCAAAAAGGGGGCCCCAAAGGAAGGGAGCTGGAAATTTCCTGGGATCTCAGAAAATGTTTGCATATATTGTGTGAAGCCTAGCATTCACATTTTGTGTAAGCTTACATAGTTTTATGCATTGTAATTCATAGAAATTATGATCCATAATATTCATTAGACAAAAAAAAAACCCCTATGGTTTACGAAAACAACGTTAAGGCCCTACAGTTTCCAACCAAGCACCAAAAAGCAGGGAAATTGGGAGTTATGGCTCACAAGCCTTAACGCCACATCCTCCCTAAGGAGGCAGAAAGTGCCAGTGAAATTCTCATTCTCCCAAAGCAAACCATGAGGACAGGTTGGAGAATACGATATGCAGTGGTGACTAGTCCCAGATTTGATAACCTTGGGATGCTTAGGGTGACCCTATGAAAAGGAGGACAGGGCTCCTGTATCTTTAACAGTTGCATAGAAAAGGGAATTTCAGCAGGTGACATTTGTATATATGGGGAACCTGGTGAAATTCCCTCTTCATCACACCAGTTAAAGCTGCAGGAGCTATACTTAGGGTGACCAGATTTGAAAGAGGGCAGGGCACCTGCAGCTTTAACTGGTGTGATGAAGAGGGAATTTCACCAGGTTCCCCATATATACAAATGACACCTGCTGAAATTCCCTTTTCTATACAACTGTTAAAGAAACAAGAGCCCTGTCCTCCTTTTCATAGGGTCACCCTAGCTTTGCGCCAGTGTGCATCACTTTACAAATGTTTATGTATTGCCCCCAGCAATTGAGAGCAGAGAGATCAGGGATCTGCTAGCCAGGCCTGCTGTGACTGGGATCTAGCAGTCTGGAATGGATTGGTGGGGGCTTCCATTTGGGCGGGAGATTTCGCCTCAGTTTGGCCTAGACAGCAAAGAAGTAAGAGGCTGAGAGGACCTGGCTGAGGGCACTCCTTTTTAAACAGGCCTTAACCCTTTTTAATTCAACATCCTGTGTTCATTTCCCCCCCCAGATTACTTCTTATTTTTTCTTGTCTGTTAAAGAGGTTGTTTAATAAAGACTGTTGAATTTTAAGAAGCTTGCGTTTATCTGGCTGAGAAGGGCCTATATAGAAGTATAAATTATAAATCATCTCTCCAAAATGTATTCTCACAACTCAGGGGCCCAGAAAAGACAAGACAAGAAAGAACAAGTGGAAAATGAAAACAGGGGTCAACAAACGCTCTTTCAATTTGGATTAAGTGCGGCTTCAAAAAGATTTTCGTTGAAGTCACCTATAGGATTGGAGCAAGAAGAAACTTTTCGAATCCTCATCCCCCAAAAAGGAGCATAGAAATCATAGAATGGTGGAGTTGGAAGGGGCCTCTGAGGTCATCTAGTCCAACCCCTGTTCAATGCAGGAATCCACCCTAAAGCATCCCTGATCGATGGCTGTCCAGCTGCCTCTTGAAGGCCTCTAGTCTCCCTCGGTAACCGGGGAGCAGTTGATTTGGGTAAACATGCACAGTATTTTGATGAAGGGGCAGATGCAGAAAATGGAAAATAGAAAGAAACAGACATGCAGATAGAAGTGAATTTGGAAGATGAGAGGAGTAATCATAACGTAGGCCTCGACATTGGATGCATCACAAATGAGTTTCCATCTCAAAAGGAAACAGAAAAGTATGTTACAAATGGTCACATCCCTCTGCCTAAAACATTCCCAAAAGACACCTGCCATCAAGTTTTGCCAGAAAGCATCCTGAAATTTCAAAGTACTAATGGAGAACTACATGTAAGAGACCGGCTTGTCTGGAGTCAGTAAGTTTATCTAACATTTTTACTACCGTATTTCTTCAATTGTGAGACGCACACTAATTTCAGTACCATCAACAGAAAACAAAACCTAAGACACACCCGCGATTCTAAGACACACCCCATTGAGGGGAGACATGAGAGCACTCTTCAAATACTTGAAAGGTTGTCACACAGAGGAGGGCCAGGATCTCTTCTCGATCCTCCCAGAGTGCAGGACACAGAATAACGGGCTCAAGTTAAAGGAAGCCAGATTCCATCTGGACATCAGGAAAAACTTCCTGACTGTTAGAGCAGTACGGCAATGGAATTAGTTACTTAGGGGGGTTGTGGGCTCTCCCACACTAGAGGCCTTCAAGAGGCAGCTGGAAAACCAGGCAGCTGTACAGTCAGGGATGCTTTAGGGTGGATTCCTGCATTGAGCAGGGGGTTGGACTCGATGGCCTTGTAGGTCCCTTCCAACTCTGCTATTCTATGATTCTATGATTTTTAGAGATGTTTATATGGGGGAAAAAGTGCATCTTAGAATCGAAGAAATAGAGTAATACTTATGTTTTCTGATGACCTGATCTGCATTGCAATATAAAAGGATGTTTCAATGTGAATTCTTTTATCAGTATTGTAGCATAAACAAAGATGTTCAAATCAAATGTGCTTTCTTAACTTTGATCCTCTTTTATTTTATTTATATTTATTTATGTTTATCATGGAGGGAGCATAAGAGCACCCCTCTCTTGTCTTCCATACCCTTTTTGACCTCATGGCATAAAACCATTGTGGATAAAAACAGAATGTCTAATGGAGAAGGGAAGCCCCCCCCCCAAAAAAAAACACTTTGTACCCCCTGATAAAATCCCTCTCAGAGGCCCTGGTTCAAGGTTCCAGGCATCTGCAGGCAGGGCTGGAAACGCTCCTGCCTGAAACCCAGGAGAGCCCTTGCTGCCAGTTAGTGTCGACAATACTGGGTTAGACGGACTGAAAATCTGTCTTTATATCCATTGGGGCTGTCAATGAAAGGATAATTCCGTGGAGGCTGGTGCCCCTGATTTCCGTGGGGCTGTGATTCCATTCTGGGTTTCAGTCAGAACCTACCAGAACTCTAAGGTAGCTTGGATCGCTCCTTTACAGAACGGATTCACACAGCCACACCGAAATCGGAGCCACCAGCTTCTTCTGGGCAAAGCACTGAGAACTCAGATAACATTGCTACAGAAGGGGTTTTATTGGGGGAGGAGGGGGCGGCTCTCCGTCCTTAACACCCCCCCCCCATTCGACCCAAGGATGAGACGTCCCAGCCTGGGGGCGGCTGCCCTTTGTGAGCCCTCTCTGCCCACCTACTCCCTGCCCCCCACCGCACCCCAGGCTTTCTCGGCGTCCTCTTCCACTCTCCCTCCCTCCGAAATCCACTTGTGGCCAAGGAGGCCTTCCTACGGGGAGGGGTGTGTTACAGCTGCATTTCAAACAACCGGCCGCTAGGCTTGGGAAAAGAAGCCGCAAAAAAGAGAGAGGGCGGCGGGGGAGAAATAACCAGCTTGCCTGGCCTTACGTTTCTCCTCCTGTCTTGGATCTCTGATCGGAGCGTGCGAGCGAGCAGCCACTGCCATCTTATTTTATTTTTAATTAAATCATCGCCTTCGCCTCCAGCCGCCCTCCACCAAGACCTCGGATCGAGGGTGGTGGTGGTGGAGAAACTCCGAGAGAACTAACGTAGGTAAGATCGGAGCTGGGGAGGGGGCGAGGAAGCGGTGGTAGTTTTCCTCCAGGGAGGGGTCGGCGGCGGCAGGAAGATCTTTGCACCCCCAGCTCGTCGTGTGCAATGCTCTGCTCTGCTCTCCCCCCTCCCTCTCAGATGTGCTGCCAGCCAGCCAGCCAGCCATAGCACCCACGCACCCACCCCCTCCCCTCCCGGGCACCCTGGAGCGCGCCTCTCCCCTTCGGAACGCGGCGGGAGGCTTTGGAACGTTGAGGGTCGAATTGTTGCTACTTTGTGGAACTCTCGCTTCCCTTTTGTGCGCTCCGAACGTTCTATAGAACGTTCGGCAACAAACAAACAACCCCCACCTCCATTTTCTTGCCCGATTCGCGCCCCCACCGCCCCGCAAAATTGGATTCCGGAGGCGGGGTAGCAGCTGATCCGCCACCCCCACCCCCCTTCTCCCCACCACTCTCCTCCTTCCTCCTCCAGAGCGGCCTGTTCTAAGCCAGCGCAGGCCCTCAGCTTTTCTCCGCTTCTGCTTTGCCTCTTTTCCCCCTTTCGGATCCCAGCTCCTGGGAGCGCTTGGAGGGTGGCGTGGCGGTCCGTCGCCTCTTCTCCCCCTCCCTTCAGGCAATCCTAAACCCACCCAAAGCATTCCAAATAAAAGAGAGGTGTGTGTTTTGGAGGACTCCCAACGCTGCTTCCACTGGTTGGATTTAAAGGGAAAAGGGGTGTGTGCGACGCGAAGCAGAAGGAGCTGGGCTTTTGGAGGAAAGGCAGCAAGAGAGGCGGGCAGGCATGGCTGATAGGGTGGGTGAGTAGGAGGGGGCTCTTCTTTGGTTCAATGAAAAGGTGGGGGTAGGGGTTTTTTGGACACTTTCCCTTTCTTTTTTGATAATTCCAAATGTAATTGTTTCCTTGTGTATGTGTGTTTCCCTCCTGTTTATCCCTCCCAGGTGTGTGTGTGTGTGTGTGGAGGGGGGGCTTTGGATAACTTGGGGCTAGCCAGGTCTTCCCACTCCCACTGAGGAAGGCTGTACAGAAACTACTCCTAGAATTATACTTATTTATTTCTCTTATATATCCTTCCCCACCCCAAATCCTGTAGCTTGCGATCTCCCCCAATACATGCCCTGTTTCCAGTGATTGCAAATTTGTTTCACTTTTCCCCCCTTCTCATTTTGTTGTTGTTGATGGCAATGCATAATTTTGCAGTCCTAACAACACTCTTGTCCGGTATGCCTGCATGATTATCCCCATTTCGCAGGTGGGGTAACTTAATGGCTCCCTTAAGGCCACCGAAACCAGTTCATCCAGGAAGGGAGTTCTAAAGTGATTTTACTCTCCAGCTCATAGCCATGACATAGTGCTAAACCTTGCTTTAATTTTGAAAGTTGAGCAGGTATAAAAGGCATCTAAATTATGCCCGGTTTAGTTCTTGTTTCATTTTGGATCTGCACCTATGCAATCCAGTTTCTGAAATCGGTCTGTTTTGTCATGATTACATTGCTGAAATGGTGTGGCCTATATCTCTTACATTGGGATAGAATTTTGCTATTTATGTACAGACAACTCCACCTATAAGTGTTTCTTAAAGGCTCCAATTACAAACCAACTGAGATCTTGCTGCATGGGATCCACGGATGATCCGCTAGGTTCGTTGAATGTCATGGTGAGTTGCAACATTGGAGACACTGGTTTTGCTTTGGGCTGTTTCTGAGCTGTACCATTAAGATTTAAAAGTTAATTTTGGGCAGGGCAGTTGAGCCCTTCTTGACCCATCAGAATATTACTCCCACCTTAGGACAGGAGCATTGCAGCTCGTCTATTTATCAGATAATATCGGCATATATGATTAGCCATTTCAGGAGCAAGGATGCCATATAATTTCTGAGAACGATCTTCCTTCTCATCTTGTAGTCGTCTGATGGTTTTGTCACAGTTCCCCGGGAGTTTTCGGTTAACGCTTGCAACAGGATTTTATCTCATTGGCTGTGTTTGTTGTTGTTATTAATGAGACGTCTGTCAACTGATGGGAATGATTGACATCTGCTCTCTAGCTCAGTTTGCCATTTCGAGCTGAGTATTTTCAAACATGCAAATAAAGGAGATGGCTGTGGAGGAGGATTGGTCTGTTGCCTGGTGATGTCATAATGCCCCCCCTCACCTCTGCTATTGTTCTTTGTGAGGTCATCTAGGTGAAAGACCCCGCGGTTCCTCGAACACCATCTATTACCTTGTCTCAGAAACCTGAGAAAGATAATCTCATTATCACAGATCAACAGATAGCTCCTAAACATGAAACATTCCAAAACTTAGAAGGATGCCTGGTGTGGAGAATGTGGATCGGGAGACATTTTTCTCCCTCTCCTCATACTAGAAGCCAGTGGGGTCCTCCCATCAAGCTGATTAGTGGGAGATTCAGCTCAGATAAAAGGAAGCACTTCTTCACACAGTGCAGAGTTAAATTTTTGTGATCTTCCCAGAGAGCTAAATAAAATAATAATAATAATAAATAAATGATGGAATTCGCTTCACCAAGGCATAGTGATGGCCAGCAATTTGGATGGCTTTAAATGGGGGTTAGACAAATTCCTGGAGGAGAAGGCTGTCCAGGGCTGCAAGTGCTGATGGCTATATGTCGATGTACACCAGTTGCTGGGGAACATGGGCAGGAGGGTGCCGTTGCATTCATGTCCTGCTTGTGGGTTTCCTGTGGGTGGGTGGTTGGCCTCTGCGAACAGAATGCTAGACTAAATGGACCCTTGGACTAATCCAGCAGGGCTCTTTTTATGTTCTTGGAATAAAGAAGTTAAATTCTCAGGAAAAAGAAACAGTAATGAGAAACATCCTCCTCCTGAAACAGAATGACTTGGTCTGCAATCATATGTACACACTTACCGGAGAGTAAGCAGTATTAAACTCAGCGTGAGTTACTTCTGAGTAGGCATGTACAAGTTTGTGCTGACACTCTGTTTATTGTTAAAGAAAAAGGAAAATGGAATTCAAGGTGGCCTTTGTGATTCACACACACACAGCATTTTATCATTACAACAACCCTGTGAGGTAGGTTGGGATGAGTGATGGTGACCAGCCCCAAAGCAGAATTCCTCCACATTCAAAAATGTGTTAACAAAACAATGTTCGCCCATGACTTGTAAAAACGCCCAGCAGTTTGCTGAAAGCCTTAGAATTAATCTGTGGCAGAAGTCTGATTCGAACTCGTGACTCCCAGATTTGAAGTCCTGTTGTCTGTCGGCTGGATCCAGCTGGCTCTCATGCGGTTTTGCTAGTGAATTGTTATACTGGCGGCTCATTTTGTCTGGCTTCAGGTACTGAAATGGTGTGGAAGGCGTATGGACAGAAGTGATTGTAAGGTAAAAGGAAAGGATCCTTCAATTCCTTTCACAAAGTCTTTCCTTTGGGTTTATCATTTCTGCAAATCCTTGAGTCTGTCTTGCCAAGTTCCAGGACGCTGTCCTTTTACGCAACTGAGATCTGTTCTAGGAAGTGATTTGACGGTGCTGATTTTGTTGATAATGCTTATTAACCACCTGCCTGTCATAAATTCAGCGATGAACAAGGAAACCAATTAAAACAAGGACAGTATAGAGGAAACTAGCAGGGGGAAACCACACACCGACATAGTTTTGAGCTTCAGAAGGTCTAGCAAATTTATTTTTATTCTTTTAATGAAAGCTAAGCTTCTCAGGTAGCTGCCTTCTTCTTCCACGATCCACAACCTAAGCATCTTTTCCAACTCACCTGTGGAATTGCAGCACGTTTATTACCGCACCAAATAATAGTCAGTGTTTCTGGTCCTGGCCACATGTCACCCTTCTACACTCAATACTTCTCCTCCAGAAGGGGCAAAGAACTTCTCTTCTCCTTCACTTCTCCACAGTGTGGGCCAAAATCTTCCGTACCACTGGTGCCTAATGAACTGTTTCCGAGCAATTGAAAAGTTTGCATATTGCTAAACCTAAAAAACCAGTTCCAATCATCCATCAGTCAGCAGGCCCAATAGCCATGCTAGCTATGTGTGTTGGGAGTTGTCATTCAACGCATCTGGAGAACATCAGGTTGCAGAAGGTTGACCTAAGTTGTACCCAGGGGAGGCTGGTGGCTCCTATGTCACTAGGGCATTGAATCCGCTCTGGGTTTCAGTCAGAACCAGACAGAATTCTAAAGACACTATCCAAGGTGCCAAACCCATCTTCAAAACGGGCTCAGCACCTCTGGAGTTCTGACTGAAATCCGGAGTGGATTCAGAAAATGACCCAGTTCAGATGGCGTGCTAAGCCATGGTGGTTAAGCACTGTGAGCTAAACGTTATGGTTTAGCGTGTCATGTGAACACTCCCTAACCATGGTGGCTACATAACCATGGTTTAAACACGCTCAATAACCATTTGCTGCAAAAGAGTTAGCGGCCTAACTATGGCTTAGCGTGTTGTCTGAACAGGCCCAATGTCTTTAGTGCTTTTAATTTTTTCAATGAAAAAAAATACTCTTAATAATGATCACAGTAGGATTAGCAGATAATAAATAATAATAATAACAACAAATTTATTTCTTGCCTGATATGATTATGAGCATAGTATGATTATGATTTTACAGATCCACCCATTCTTAATTTTAAAGGGGATTTATACCTATGAAATGCATAGAGGCTCATTTAATAATTTTTGTAAACTGCCCAGAGAGCTTCGGCTATTGGGCGGTATAGAAATGCAATAAATAAATAAAAATTTGTTATGGTAAGTCATTTGTCTTTCCTGGACTACGATCCTATGCGTGTTTTCCTAGGAGTAGGTCCTACTGAACACGAGGAGACTGATTTCTGAGTAAATGTGCATAAAATTGGGTTGCAAGTGAGAGCCGGCTGGTGAAATGGGGGAACCAGAGGTTCAGACTCAGATGTAGTGTGAAAAACAGGTAGGAATAGAGACATGAAAGCCCGGGGGGGAAAATGGAAAAATTCAGGGAGGGAAATTCCCCATTTTTTCTATGGACCATTCCTGCCCCCCCCCCAAATTGGAAAGCTTTAGATTATGAAATATTTTCTTTATTTTCTTTTAGAATTTAAGGCTAAGTGTTTATATATTGTTACCTAGCCTTTTCTCTCCCCACCCAAATGTTTTCTAAAAACTAAGAACACTTTTATAGAAAGACTAGAGATGAAAAGTGTCTGGAAGTAATGAAGCCATGGGGAATTTTTTTAAAATTCTCTCTGTAAGATTCCCAGCATAGTTATTTCTTTCATTCCTTATTAAAAGTTATTGTTCTGAAGTACATCTGAAGTTTATTTTACTGATAGACATTTATGCTCAGTTTTCCAACATGTGAGTTCCTGACAGTAAATGTGCATTTCCTGGGTTTTGTTCTATAGAGTCCTGTGTTTCTGCTGCTGTAGTTCTAATCTAATAATAAAATAACTTTAGGAAAAGAAAGGGTATTTTATGTCCCTAAAGCATCCCTCCCCAAACTGGTGCCTTCTGGATGTTTTGGACTACAGCATTTCTGACCTATGGCTATGCTGTCGGGGGCTGATGGAACCTGAAATCCAAAACTTCTGGAGGGCACCAGGTTGAGACAGGCTATCTTAAAGCAACAAAGTGACTTTAGATCTGCAGAGTGTTAAAAAAAAGTATTGCGTATTTAATTCCCGACTCAAACATTTCTCTCCCCCCCACACACAAAAAAGCCTCTGAAAAAGCTTCCAAACATTTCCCCCCATGGCCTCAAAATTTCCAGACATTTTACATCTGTATCACAGGAGATAGATAGATGGATCTTCCTCTGTAAATTTGATCCTGCATCCTCAACACCTCCCACTGTGTCAAAATGAATTTGGGAATTGCATCGTAACAGCCTGGATCACAGATGCCTGTTTTCTAAAAATCCTGTGGGTTATTTCCCTTTGTTAATAACACACATATATTTCCTTGTGGGCTGATAGCACGCCCAGCTTTTGGATGAAGCCTGCAAATGTTTCTGAATGCTGTTGACATGGGAAGCAAAGAAATGTTTTTCCAGTAGCCCTGGAGTACATTTAGTCAAGAGAAGTGTCACAGTATGGGTGGTATAGAAATGTAATAAATAAATAAATAAATAAATAAATATGAAAGCCACTGGATTCAACCTGAATGAGTTGTTCTTCCTGGGAGGAAGCCGGAAGTAGTTAAGAGCAATTCCCACTTCTTCTGGCCTGAGGGGAGAGAGGCCACACCCTGAGAGAACACTGTACCGAAAACAAAATCCTTTATTTAAATAAGATTTGAAAGTTTGTTTGGAAATCAGAGTTTGTTTGATTTTGTAAGGTGCAACTGCACCCTCTTGAAATGCAGAGGATGTCTAAATTAACATATTGGCCGCATTTGCATGTCACAATAAACCAGAATTCTAGAGAATTTAGCCTTATTGTGAAGGAATGAGCATGGTGGTGCACACTGCCCAACTAAAGAAACTGTGGATCTTCTGTTCTTGGTTTGTTTATTGGGATTGTCATGCCTCCCCTGATGGATTTCTCATCTGAGGAAGATCTAAAGCTCTTGGAGTCAGATGTCCCTAGCTCTCTGACTGAACCCTGCTGGCTTATTTCTTGGTCTTGCCTGGATTCTTGCTCATAGCCTACACCGTACCAGCTTAGGCCTTGCACTGCCTTTTAAAACTACACCTCGCATGTACCCCACCTGGGACATGTGGGATAATAGGATCAACTCCGCATGTATCCAGCCACTAGGGGGCGATAGAGAATGTCCTGTAGCTTGACCAGTTCCTATTTCCTGCTCCCTCCCCTTCCTCTTCCCTCTCTCTTGCCTCTGCGGCAAGCGCCCATGCGGTCTCTCCACCTCCTTGCATTTTGCTTTCCTTCTCGTCTGTTGAATTTTGAGTGCGGCCAAGTATTTCTCCACTGAAAATGTAACAAACGAAGAAAGCAAGATGAGCTTTGCAAGAGCTGAGCTGCGAGATCTCAGTGGGGGCCATCTTGCAGGAGCATCTCTCCTTGTGAATCATAAAGAGCAAGTTTAAGTTTTACGCTTTTGCAAGAATTTTGCAAGTGCACATCTTAAAAGCAGGGCAGCGCAAGGCTTAAGGTAAGGATCTAAAACACAGAACCACCAGTTCCATGTGTCCAATGGAGCTTTGAAGTGTGCCACCCTAATGCACACTTTGCTGAGAGTAAGCCCTATTGAATGCAGTCAGGCTTACGTCTTGTAAACATGCATACGGTTCTGCTGTGTGTTTCTTAGACTGCAATCTCCCTGTGTGTTAAATCATTTTGAAAACCAAGAGGAGTTTCAAAATCAATAGTGATATAGGGGAAATATGTAGCCACCGGGTGTACCAGTGTGTGCTCCCATCTTTTAATGTTGACTTTTTCTCTTTTGGGTTGTGGGTATAAAACAGCCTTAGAATCATAGACCCATAGAATAGTATAGTTGGAAGGGGCCTATAAGGCCATTGAGTCCAACCCCCTGCTCAGTGCAGGAATCCACCTTAAAGCATCCCTGACAGATGGCTGTCCAGCTGCATCTTGAAGCCCTCTAGTGTGGGAGAGCCCACGATCTCCCTGGGTCACTGGTTCCATTGCCATACCACTCTAACAGTCAGGAAGTTTTTCTTGATGTCCAGCTGGAATCTGGCTTCCTGTAACTTGAGCCCATTATTCTGTGTCCTGCACTCTGGGATGATTGAGAAGACATCCTGGCCCTCCTCTGCCTTGTATTTAAGTGCTAGCCTTGGTCACCACAGGCGATCAGGAATTCTATGGCAGGCGAGCAAGTGCTTTATTCCTCCTCCATGCCAGTGTAGAAATGCAATAGGCTGCTGAAAGAGGGACGGACCATCCTTCTTCAGCCTGCCACCAGCGGACTAATAAACATTTTTGCCAGCTAGTGACTTTTTATGTAGAGGGCTGATGTAAAAGCCTTGCGTGAATGCTAGCTAGTGAAGCAACCAGGCATGGCATGTTTTATATTATTGGCTGTGTTAATTCTGGACTCTTGAGAGTTCTCGTTCAGGAAGCATATCCTATTTTCTTTTCACTGTTATAAGCTATGTAAGGCTCTTCTCTGCCTACCTCGAGGGGAGAGTGTGTGGCAAAATACTCTGTCTCCCCCCCCCCATGTCCCCCAAGAACACAGAAGTTGCCAAACATGTTTGAGGAAGCTTTCACCTGCACCCACCAGCAGAGATAAAAACCATGTGTGTGTTCTAACGTGATTGCTTATAAGGTGATGATATGCATTCTAGCCAGGGGGCCTTGGCCAAGGCTACAAAATGTCAGGCACTCTTGACTATGGATCAAGATGCTTATAGCATGTCTGGGACCCAGCAAAGTAAGCTATCTGGGGCTGGGTGTGTCCAAGTGTAGTGGAAACGTGGAAGGCTGATGTATATTGAGCAGTCAGTAGTGCATCAGTTCTCCTGCCCATGCCTAGAGTGCATGTTTGTTGAGCTGATGGGGAGGGGTGCTACGTGGATGGATGCTGAGGTCCAGCTGGACTACGTTGGACTCTCCCAATTCAGAACTTCTCTAGAGGCCGATCCAGAACTGGTGCTATGGACCAGGCCATTATGGGATTTCGTTTGCTGCTGATCTTATCTTGATAGGATGTCGGGATTCCCAGTCTCTGAAGAAATGTATGGATTGTCTTCCTTTTTCTTGCTCTATTAGCTAAATAACCTCCTTTCCTTCACCCAGGGGTGTGTTCATTGCCTCTGAATATCCAAAAAGAACTGTTGCCTATTGATGAAACAGTTGGCAAAACACCAGTTACAGAAGGAGTGTGTAACTTCGAGTCCCTGCTATTGGTGTTAGGGTTGGACATTTGGCAGGACAAATAGCAGTCAGACGTTTTCTAAAACAGGAATGGGCAACCTTCTGCCTGTGGCCATGTTGCGGCCCGCGAGTGGTCCCCATGCAGTCCGCCAGCTTCCCTTCTTGGAGCTGAGGAACCTACTAGACACTAGAAGCTGAGGGTTCCAATGTCGGTGAGGTGGTGAATCCACTCTGGGTTTCAGTCAGAACCAGCCAGAACTCTCCAAGGTGCAGAGCAATTAGCTCCTTCGAGTTCTGAGTGAAACACCACATTGACATTGGTTCTCAGAAGCAGGAAGACTTTCTTGCTGAGGCATGGTCCCAGCCTAAACGGGAAGTTACGTCCTATCTAGGAGGGCCCAATGGCCGGCCTGTTTGGGCAGGACCAATTCAGAGCCGAGCAGGAAACTGGGCCATATGTCTCTGCCCCAACACCATGTGCTCCACCCTTCCAACCTCTGAGTGTTTGACGAAGGTCCAAAGGAACCTGTGGTTGTGTATGCTCTTCCATGTGATTGGGACCCCTGTGTGATGGGGTTGCATGGAGGAGCGTACACAAGTACAGCCAGCTACCCCTTCAGATGTCTGCTGAACTTTTGCTGGGGATGGGGCCACTACACACGTGGCCCTGCTCCCCTGTTCTTTGACTGGCCATGGGTGGTTCTTGACTGCTCTACAAGGCAGTGTTTTCAGGCTACTGTGCTCCAAGGTCCAGGCCTGTGTTTCTGATGGCCATCTCTAGAATCTTTACCTCTGAGATTCTTGAGTGGGAGAGCACACGCTTCCAAAAAAGGGGTGCACCTCAATAAAGGATAGTGTAGAGTTGGAAAAGGTGCAGAAAAGGGCAATGAAAATGATCTTAGGTGCTGGAGCAACCTCTATGAGGAATGGGACATTTTAGCCTAGAAGAATGGCGAATAACAGGAGTCAAAATACTAGAACCCAATGGGGTCATCCCATGAAGGGAAGGACTTCTTCACACACCACGAGATGCAGTGATGGACACCACTTTGGATGGCTTTGAAAATGGATTTGACAAATTTACGGAGGATAAAGCTATCAATAGGTACTTGTCCTGAAGGTTATATGCCACCTCCAGTATTGGAGGCAGTATGCCTATGTACACCAGTTGCTGGGGAACATGGGTGGGAGGGAGGGTGCTGTTGCACTCATGTCCTACTTGTGGGAACACAGTGCTGGACTTCATAAGATTTTGGTCTGATCCAGTATGGCTCTACTTACATTTGTATAAGTCTGTATTCAAGTACAACAACCTCCAGCCTGTTTTGATTATTTTGTTCCAACCACTGCATTTGCAAACAAATCAGATTTCGAAGATGATGATATAAGCAAGGTCTGTGTGCCATAACAGCCTTGGGGCAGAGGATTCAAGAAGCAAGTTGTTCCATAGTATCTAAATGAACCTTTTTTTTAAAAAAAAGCCATCAAAATTGGGTGGGAAAATAATGAGTAAACAAAGATACAGCCGACAAGATTCAGTAAAGAAACCAATTTAGGGAGCAACTGGATAATGGTACATTTTACATAGTCTGCTGCAGCTCATGAAGCTGAGCAAATGCAGAGAGCAATTTCTCCAAGGCTACATCCAGCTGATCCTCATTCGAAAGGCCTAAGAACTAATTTCCTAAATCCGAAATAAATTAAAAGGTGTGCCTTCATTTACCGCAACAAAATGACTTCCTCTCCTGCCGCTAAATCCCGGACTGACGCTTAGTTTCCTGGCTTGAGTTGTGGGAGGGGGAGTCATTATATACTCTGTTCCACCATCTCGAATCTTTTGCAAGATTTTAATTCCAAACCTAATTAGCGAAGCACACAGTTGCGTTGTCATAGGTAACGGAAATGGCTGCTTTATTGTTGGTGGCTGAGGAAGGAGTTTCAGGATAGGCTTTTTGCATTCAGAAATACAATTTTGTGTGTATGTGGGGTGTGTGTGATGTTGCTGAGGCTTCTTTTACCGTGATTGGCTCAGCTGTTAGGCTGTCACAGAGAGGCTGAGCAATCAGAAAGCTGCTATTGGTTTGAGCTGCTATTGGTTTGAAATTTCCACCCAGTGATGCAGGGTGGAAATTTTTCCAGTGTTTTATTTTTCGGTGGAAATTTTTTCCATTTTGTAAGATCATTAGTATTGATTAATGGATCCCAATTGCAAATGCAGTATTAGTCATGTTGTAGACAAGTGGGTGGTCACATGCCCTGCACAGTTCTTTGGGTTGCAAACGTTTATGACTGCCTCAACATTTTCCCCTTCAATTTAAACACCGTAAGGGAGGCACATGCTATTGTCTTTAAAATACTTCAGTAAGAAAAATCTACACAATATAACATTTAAACCACATTAAGTGTGCCTAATTTCCCCCCTCAAATATTTCAGGTCAAATACTTGTAGTGTATTGGGTCAAAAAATTAACGTCACTTACTTTTTGGGAGTTGATTTTGTTGTTGCTTACTAACGAGTAAAATAAACATGCTAAATTCAATCACTCTCTAGGGCATCAGATATATATATATATTTATGCAAAGTGAAAAATTTCCAGTGCAAATTATCCTAATTTGTATAGGGATATTTCCCAGATTTTTTAATGTAAAATTTTCCAATTCCCCCCCCCCCCACAAACAACCCCTTTCCCCACATCATTAAAACGTAGATAGAACAGGCTGAATGGCTTCTAGGGATTGATCATGGTACCCCTGTAAGACACATCTAAGAGAGTTTTTGGTTGTACCAGCTTTATCACTGGGGCAAACCCAGCCCAAAAATAACCCAGTGAATCACTAGCTGCCACCCGCTACTAGGTCAACAGAGCTATAGGACTCTCCTAACTATTTTGGAATGAGAGATAAAATTGGGGTGCCAAGTTGCAACTCTTTTAGGGTGTTTCTAATGAGAATGCATTGAGCAGCTATTTCGTCTTTTCGACCGTAACAGAACATGCCAGTAGTCATTAACTAAACAGGTTTGTTTAGCAAAACACAGCCTGTTAAGTAGACAAAGAAAATTTTGCATCTGACTGCTTAGAACAGGCAGGCAGGTCATATGTTACGTGTGTCTTAAACTCAGAGAGAGCATTAAGCTGACGAATCTCCTCCGGCAGGCCATTCCACTCTCTGGGGGCAGCAGAAGAAAAGGTCCTCTGGGTAATATCTGGCCCTTCCAGTTAAAGGATCTTGGGTAACATGAGGCGGGTAAGAAATTATTATTATTATTATTATTATTATTATTATTATTATTATTATTGGTAGGTGCCTGATCATACCTACCCTTGATGCCGGTCCTGGAACTAAAGTTCAGATACAAACGTCGACATCTTATCTGAAACGTCGACATTTTAACCTGTTGCATCTCAACTGTCTGTGGCAGGAAGGTTGGTTAGAAAGATGAGTAGCATGGGCCTAGGAAAGGTATGTTGGACGGCAGAGTGACCCAGAAGAACCAAATGGAGGCCGTTGGATTAGGCAAGAAAGGGAAAATTGGGAGAAAGGGCGGAGAGATGGATGCAATATTTAGTAGCGATGTGGGGTAGGTGTGGGACAAGAGGAATCACCAGCAGCACTGCCTTTGGGCAGAGGGAGGTGGGCATCTCATCTTCTGAGCTAACCTGCTGCCTTCAGGTGTGGCCCGTTGGACAGTAAGTAAGATTCAACGAGCCAGTCCGGTTGGCTTGTGTATGTAGAATGGGGAGACGCCATCTTGTCCTTTCTCTCGGGCAGCAAATTTTTTTGGGTGGCCTGCCCTGGTTAAGCAGCCAGAAACTTGCTTGCAAGTTTCTAAAAACACAAAGACAGTAGGCTTTGCCACACACCAAAAAAGAGGTTCTTCTCGGACTACAAGAAGAAACAAATATTTGTAATGCGCTAGAATCCCCATTGTTTACAAAGGGAGGTGGGCTGGAGGCCGTAAGAGAATAGATTTCTCTCTCTTTAACTCCAAGCCAAAACTTTGCTATGGAGTTTATTTGCCAAGTGGGGTAGAAGCAGGAACGCCAGTGACTTCCTGTCGACAATGATATTGCTCTGGGTGCTTTTGCAATGACCCTACGGTTAATTAGGTTGTGTCAGTGGCTCTGAATTCCTTCTTTAATTAGAACTGTTGGTTAGCTCTGTGTGTGTTATAGCTGATGGAGTGTAGTGATGCTTTGCCTTGACCCTTCTTTTTTAATTCTGCAGTTTTTAAAGTTGTGTGATTGTTTTCCCGTTGCGCTATTGGTGTTCGTAGAGCTTTACAGAAAAATCAAGAAAAGGCAGGTCCCTGCCCTGAGGAGTTTGCAGTCTAAATTTAGATTTGAGATCAGGGATTGGGAGGGAGATAAGCAAGAGATAAATGCAAGCTAAACCAGCTGCAAAAGATGTCACTCCCTACTTCCGCCCCCTACAAGCATGAGACATTAACATCACATAGAGTTATGGGTTCCAGATGTGGGATGTATCCTCATATAAATCACCATGCAACTTGGGGTGGGGGTGGATATATATGATAATAGGGTACAACTTAGTGGCTTAGGTCAAAGGTGCGGTACTCTCTGGGCTGATCAATTTTTACCTTGACTGTAAAAGGCGAATGACCAAAGAGCAGCAATTCTAGACAAAATATCTCTGGTAGAAGCACCCTACCTGTTTGACTTATCTCCCCTTTTTAATTACCCATTTGGGAAAGCTGGGACAATGTTGCCCAGCATCAGGCCTGGCCCTACTATGAGGCTGTGTGAGGCAGTCATAAAAGGATAGCAAATTGTTAGTTATTTACTTAGTTATTCTTGTATTTCTGCAGCTAGGAATGGGAAGACTTGCTTATGGGATTTTCTGGCTCATGTACCAAAATAACTTGGCTGGTTTGGGATACTGTGCACCTTGATTTTTTTTTTTGTAGGGGAGACCATTTGTTGCTCTGCTTCAGGCAGCAAATGTCTTGGGCCAGCGCTACCTGGCATTTCTGTGTCTTCCTGCCTGCTAGAATCTTTCTTGAGGACTAGAAAAACGCTCCTTGTTTTGGTAGTGTAAAAGCTGAGATTGTTTCCTCTCATCACGATGGCGTCTTCTGCTTTTGCAACAGCAAACCCACTGACATGAGCAGCGCGTACACCCCTGCGCGTAAGACACATCGGCTCGGCCAGTATCCCGCCTGCCCCGTTTCTAAGCTGCCTGCCCTTCTAGTGCTGCACCAGCTGTTGTGGAAGATGAGTAGATAATTCATGTCAGCAGCTGGGTTTTAAAAAAGCAAAAAAATCCTGGGTAAACATAGATAGACGCTGGAGCTATACCACTCAACGGTAACCTTGTCAGCCGATGGCCCTGCTGGACATGCGTTGAGCTCTTGTGACAGCAGGTCGCTTTGCCAAGTGCATTTGTTGCTTGACAGCTTTTTTGCTTTCTCTGGTAGCTGCTCTGCCATTCTCTTGCCTCAAATTCTCTTGCACCAGGCCAAGCATCTTCCTGAAATCCTATCACAGATCACTTCCCTTCTGCCCTGTATCAGGCACCCAATGTGCCAGGGATTTGCACGCTATCAGCAAGCATTGAACACAGCACGGCACCCCCTGGACTTCTTTAAAGTGCAGTTGCAGAGAAACATGTGAAGCTGCTTTATACTGAGACTGTCCATTGGTCCATCTAACTCAATATTGTGAGAGCATCAGAAGAGCACTGCTGGATCAGCCCAAGGGTCCATCTAGTTCAGCACTCTGTTCACACAGTGGCCAGCCAGCCATCAACCAGGGACCAACAAAGCGCCTTCCCACCCATGTTTCCCAGCAACTCATGCCCACAGGCTTACTGCCTGTGATACTGGTAACTATCAGGGCTAGTAGCCATTGATAGCCTTCTTATTCAGGAATTTATCCAGCCCCCTTTTAAAGCCATCCAAATTGGTGGCCACCGCTACATCTTGTGGTAGTGAGTTCCATAATTTAACTATGTGCTGTGTGATGAAGTTCTTCCTTTGATTTGTCCTGAATCTCCCACCCATCAGCTTCATGGGATGAGCCCATTGGGTTCTAGTATTATGGGGGAGGGAGAAAAATGTCTCCCTTTCTATATTCTCCACACCAGGCATAATTTTGTGTACATGGACAATTGACAGTAGTTTTCAGGCAAGGGCCTTTCCCAGATGCCTGCCTGGAGTAGGGATGTGATGGCCGGGGGTGGGGGGACAGATTTTTTTTTGGGGGGGGGAAACAGTTTCTCCCCTGAATGTCTCCCTTCAAGGACCATTTTTGTGTCCCGTCCCCCCTAAAAATATTGAACAACGTTAGATGATGAAATACTTTCTTTAAGAATTTTAAGACGTGGTATTTGTATTGTTACTCAGCCTTTTCTCTATGTAATAAGGACACTTTTATAGAAAGACTAGAGATGTAAAACGTCTGGAAATAATGAAGCCATGGGGAAAATGTTTTTTTAATCCTCTCTGTAAGATTCCCAGCCTTCCTTCTATTCCTTATTTCCATTCCAAAACTAAGCGCTGAAATGCACATCTTTGGAACTGATGCACAGATGGGGGAGAAGCTCTCGCTCAGTAGCAGAGTACAATCTTTGCCTGCAGAAGGTTGTAGGTTCAATCCCCATCTTCTCCAGGTAGGTCTCTAGAAAAAAATAAACATAGAGAGCCCTGGAGGTTTTTTTTAACCCCCCCCCCAAATTTTAATTTCTCCCAAAATGTCCATTGTTTCTTTCCTGAAATAAAAACTTGAGGAAAAAACCAGGTATTTTACCCCCATGGCTTCAAAATTTCCAGAAACTTTGCATCTCTAGCCTGGAGACGGTCGTGTTTGAACCTGCAACCTTCTGCATGCAAAGGGTGTACTCTAGGACTGAGCTATTGTCCTTCACCTAAAAATAAAGTAAGATGCTAGTACTCATGACTCCGAAGAAAGGGCTGAATTAAATAGGAAACTTGGAAGCTGTTTTATCCCAAGCCGAGACCACAGGTTCATCTAAAATCTCGGCACAGCAGATAAAGCAACGTACAGGGTTGGGCAAAAAAGAAGGGGAGGGGAAAATATCAGCCAAGCCATTGGAGGTTCAGTGGGGTCCAATGTCAGTGGGGCGGTGAATCCGTTCTGAGTTTCAGTCAGAACTCTAAAGGAGCTCTCAAAGGTGCCGAAAGTCGTCCTAGGAGACCATCTTTTTGCCAGAAGAAATTCTGCAGACGCTTCTAACAACCCCTTAAGGAAGGCCTTAGATTAAAGGACAGCCCGAAACGTGTCGGGCTTCCTGAAAAGAAACATTTTGCCTCCTGAAAACGTGCTTCTCTTCTTTCTGACCTACTTTGGATGCTTACCTCCATCCGTTGGTTCATATTTTGAAGAAGCCTTAAAAAAACACTCTGCTTTAAGTACCCGTTGCACAATGCCTGAAGCAGAATGGTCTGGTGGAATGTTGTTTCATCACAGTGGTCTCCTAGCAGCGCTTTTCTTTGTTTCCCTAGTGTGAGAACCAGGTGAGGAGAACAGAGCCAGCAGTTGAGGCTGGAGAAAGTGGTAGTAGCTACTCCTGGTTCTGCACCTTTTGGTATCTGCCTCCTAATTACTAAGGAGCTAAGCCCGATTTAATAGGACCCAGTGTGATGGGCGAAGGTAGGTCCGTACTGAGCTGTACCATATAACTGATGAGTTTCTTGTGCTGCGTCTACCCAAAAAAACTCTTAATCCATTATCACCCTTGGAATTTGGAGTATCAGTTCTGTGATCATCTATGGATGCACTACTGCTTGCTCATTTTGTACCCCCGGGAGGTTCCCTACCATAGAGATGAAGGGACATGAGACAGTGTTGCACAATCCTACTGTGTCCATCCAATCTAAAATCAAATGGAAATTAAAGTGGCGAATGAAGTTTGATTTCTGCACCCCTGCATTCCAAGATGTTGGAATGTAGGGGTGCAGAAACTCAGCTTGATTCAAAATTCAGTTTTGGAGAAGCTTTCAGGGATCACGTTCCAGTGGTGCGCAGGACTGGAGGGAAAAGGGGGCGGGGCTGAAGGGAAAAGGGGAGTGGCCAAAATACCGGCCTGTTGTAGTTTGAAGATCTTACTGGCAGTCACCTTGAGAGAGAGATTTCAACCTTTCAGAATGGGGAAAAACACAACAAGATGAGAATGAATATGAGCCAACAGTGTGATGTAGCTGCAAAAAAAGCAAATGCTATTTTGGGCTGCATTAATATAAGCATAGCTTCCAAATTGCGCGAGGTACTGGTTCCCTTCTATTCGGCCCTGGTTAGGCTTCATCTTGAGTATAGCGTCCAGTTCTGGGCACCACACTTCAAGAAGGATGCAGACAAGATGGAGGGTGCTAGAAATCGAATGGGTATCACTCCAGATCTGCCCCAGGCCCTTGTGGAACCAGCTTCCCCTGCTGGCATGGCTGAAGCACTAGAGAGGAGACGAAAGTGATTATTTAATTTAATTTAAATATTTTATACCCCTACAGCGGACCTCGAATGAGGCTGACATTAAGTGAAAATGAATACATAATAAATATAATCCAGTTTTAAAGGCAAGGTATATAAATAAAAAAGGGGGTTATAAGTATTGCTTATTGTTCTTATTGTTGATGGTATTAATATTATTCTCTCTTTTCTTACTCATGGTGGTTTTTCTAGACGGACATGACGGGCTTTGCCAAGTCATGCTGTCTTTTACTGACTCGGAAATTCCTGACTATTGAACATGTTTTAAGTATGACTGCTTTCAGGATGTTGGTGTGGATGCGTTTTGGTAGGCCCGGTTTCTGAAGGTTTTCTGTATAGTTTTTTGATGTGGTCCTGGTGACTGATGTGACTAACAGAATAATTGTGACCTTTTCCTGTTGCCATAGTTCTTTAACTTCCATAGCCAGTGGTGTATATTTTCTTCTCCTCCTCCTCCTCCTGATGAAGATTCTTGGGAGGGGTGGGCAATTATAGAAAACATCCACTCCCCAGACCTTAGATCTTGGCTCGCCGCTCAGACCATGTTACTCCGCTTCTGAAATCTCTTCATTGGCTTCCAATTCACTTCAGAATCCAATATAAACTTCTCCTGTTAACCTCCAAAGCTTTTCACCGTCTAGCTCCTTCCTATCTCTCCTCTCTCATCTCACACTATTGCCCCGCTCGTGCTCTTCCCTCCTCTGATGCCATGTTTCTCACCTGCCCAAGGGCCTCTACTTCCCTTGCTCGGCTTCGTCCATTTTCTTCTGCTGCCCCTTACGCCTGGAACGCTCTTCCAGAACATTTGAGAACTACAAGTTCAATCGCAGCTTTTAAAGCTCAACTAAAAACTTTTCTTTTTCCTAAAGCTTTTAAAACTTGATGTTGTGCGGACTTTATACTGTTAGTTTTACCCTACCCTGTGCCTGCTTACCCTACCCTGTGCCTGTTTGCATTCTCTTCCCCTCCTTATTGTTTTACTATGATTTTATTAGATTGTAAGCCTATGCGGCAGGGTCTTGCTATTTACTGTTTTACTCTGTACAGTACCATGTACATTGATGGTGCTATATAAATAAATAATAATAATAATAGATCAGAAGTAGGCATCAGATGTACACAGCTCTCATCGACACTAGCCAATGATCAGAGGCTTCTGGGAGTTGTGGACCAAAACATCTGGAGGGAATCTGGTTACACATCACTGCGTTAGATGCTAATAATGTTCCCTACTGCTGCTCTTTGAAGGTACCATGGTGACCATGCCTAGCAACGAGGCCCAAGTAGCACTAGATGTTTGGGTACCTGGAGGACAGGTCATCATCTCCTGTGGGCAGATGTATGATAGACTTTTTGCAACTTCAAGAATAACCTGATGAGATCTGAACTCGTAGCAACCAAGAAAGAGATCTTGGGGTTATCGTGGACAGCTCGATGAAAAGATGGAGCCAGTGTGTAGCTGCTGTAAAAAAAGAAAAAAGCGTGGAGGGAGCCAACTCCATGCTAGGCATAATTAGAAAAAGAATTGAGAATAAAACTGCCAATATCATACTGCCATTATAAAAATCTGTGGTGTGACCACATTTGGAATACTGTGTACAGTTCCGGTCACCATACTTAAAAAAAAAATCTTGTAGAGCTGGAAAAGGTGCAGAAAAGGGCAAATAAAATGGTCAAGCGGCTGGAGCATCTCCCCTATGAGGGAAAGTTACAACGGCTGGGATTGTTAAGCTTGGGAAAAAGGACGCTGAGACAAGATAGAGGTGTACAAAATTATGCCTGGGATGGAGAATGTGGAGAGGGAGACATTTTTCTCCCTCTCCCATAATACTAGATCTGAGTGGGGTCATTCCATGAAGCTGATTGGTGGGAGATTCAGGACAGATAAAAGGAAGGACTTCTTCATGCAGCAGAGTTAAACTATGGAATTCAGTAGCACAAGATGTTCTGATGGCCACCAGTTTGGATTGGTTTAAGAGAGGGTTCGATAAATTCCTGGAGGAGAAGCTTATCAATGGCTACTAGTCCAGATGGCTATGCGCTACCTTCAGCAGCAGAAGCAGTAAACCTATGTACCCCAGTTGCTAGGGAACATGGGTGGGATGGTGCTGTTGCATCCGTGTCCTGCTTGTGGGTTCCTGGTCGACAGCTGGTTGTAGGTGGAACGTTGGTCTGATCCAGCATGGCTCTTCTTACATTACCGTTAGTCTTGATTTTCTAAAACACTGCATGAAATTATGCTTGTTTATTGAGACCTCTGATTTTCTAGCTGACTTCTGATCAGACTTAACTCTATTACATGTTGGAACTTGGGACCTTGCTGGCCCCATTCAAAACTTTACTGCTAGAAATAAGAATACCGTATTTCTTCGACTGTAAGACGCCATCGATTGTAAGACGCACACTAATTTCAGTACCACCAACAGGGGAAAAAAAAACTAAGACACACCCGCGATTCTAAGACGCACCCCATTTTTAGAGATGTTTATATGGGGGAAAAAGTGTGTCTTAGAATAGAAGAAATAGGGTAAGTAAAATTGTTGCTGTTGATGCAGACTGCTGCATTATGTTGATGATACCTTTTTTTTAAAGACTACAATTGGTGATGGATCAGCAAGGCTTTTAAGTTCTGTGTAATTTGTGCTCCGTGCGCCATGAAAGGTTAGCGTTTTAGCCATCTGGGATAGCTTGATATTAGTTTTGAAAAATCTGTAGTCAGCATTTCCTTCTCTCGCTGAATCTTGATCTCTAGAGCAGAAATTCAACCAAACTCTCTCTCTCTCTTTAAGTAAGGGGGGGTGTCATGTCTTGGGCACCTCCCTTCTGTTGTCTTCAGAGCTTTAATTCCAAGGAAGGACAGCACTGCCCCTTTAATTAATAGTTACATTGCAGACAGCTGGTGTGATTCCATCCCTTTTTAATCCCCTCTGCTTCTCATTTGCATATGGCTTAGTCAATGACCTAGCCTCCTTCCTTGGAGAAATGCAGGGATTCCTGCTTCCCTTATGGCATATATTGCATTCTAGGTAAGAGTATCTCTTTTTATTGACTTGGTTTTGTTCAGTAAGGAAGTACGGTATAGGCTTTTGTGCTACACAGAACTCCTCACCAGATGGAGTTCTGTAGAATACCAAAAGCTTGCATATTCCATTTGGTAACTTACACTGGCTTGCTTAAGAGAACACCTTATATCTGTATGCCATCTTCTGTTGAGCGAAAGAGAGTGGTTATCTATCACACATGGCAGAAAGTTCACTACTGTTGGATAGTAAAAAGTTCTCAATGGAATTTTAAGCTATTTGTTAGAGCTGGTTTAAATGGGTCTGTTCCTATACCAGAGTTCTATTCTCATCAACATTCTGGAAATGTGATTTTGGAAAATGCTAATTCTTTATTTAAAAATGCAGTCTTCATGCAAATATGGTTTTGTACAAAGCTGCTCCATTTGCACATTTGCATTCTTGTAGAATTCTGAGCTCTTTTTTTGGTCAGTCAATGAGAACAGGACAGGAGAAATGCAATTTCTTCCTCTTCATTTAGCTGTAGTGTAGGGGAACAGGAAAAAGAAAAGCACCTAAGCAGGATACAGAACTGTGCAGCAAAAACGCAAGGACCTGTTACAGGTAGAACATATTCATGGTTGAGTAACGGCGTAGCACATTGGCTGAGGTACAGATCAGGGCGTCTCCAGTTGATAACTTGTTTCAGCTATGAGCTAAGGAGGTGGGTTTTTTGGAACCCAAGACACTTCCTCTCTCTTGGTTTCAGTCCCCCTACCCCCAATCTGCAATTTTTGGGGGGATCAGTAGTGATCTCCATTGCAGGGCTGTAAAGATTAGAAAAAGATAATTTATAATTTTTCTGATAATTTATCTGAAACGATTTGAACAGTATATAAAGATGTTAATTATGATTTCCCTACAACCACGAAGGCCAGAAACTTGGTTTTTAAATAAAAAATCTACATAGTTGAGAGTGTTAGGAATTCGGAATAGATTTCCTCTGTTTGTTTTAAGTCTGGTACAGTGCTTGAAGTCAATTCAACTACTTCTGATTTTATTGATCCTACCTTGGCGCATCAGGAAAAAAACTATGTCAGATGTGTGTGTATAGATACAATTTATTTATAAGATTCATAGATTGCTCTACATCCCATAAAACTCCCAAGCGATTAGAAAAGAAGAAAAAAAAAGAAAATCAAAATGCAAAATTATTTTTTTTAAGGTCAAATGATGCCAATAAAACTGTAACAGGTTAGTCGGGGAAGGCTTGTTTAAATAAAAATTTATTTAGCAGGCGCTGAAAATGAAACCATGTCAGTGTTTGCCTGACAGCAACAGGCAGGGAGTTCCATAGAGAGGGAACCCTTATACTGAAGGCTGTACTCCAGGTGGACTCCACTCAAGGCATAGGCTCAACTGTAATCACCAGGAGTATCCCATCTGATGACCTCAGTGACTGGGCAGGTTGGTAAGGTCTTATCCTCAAATATCCTGGTACCAAGTTGTTTGGGCCTTCTATGCCAATAAAAAAACCTTAAACCTGGCCTGGTAGTGAATAGGCAGCCAGTGCAGTTCCTTCCGCAAAGGAGTTATATGCTGAAAAGGGAGCAGCTCCTGACAACAGCTGAGCTGCTGCGGAGAAGCTTTGAGGACAGCCCCACATAGAGCACATTGCAGTAATCCAGCCTTGAGGTTACTAGCGTGTGGCCAAGCTATCCTCTGTCCAGGAGAGGCTGTAGGGTCTAGATAGTCAGTATCTTCCAAGAAATTACACTCACAAACACATATATCAGATCTTGATGTCATTCAAGCTGCAGTCACCTGGGAGTAAATCCCGTTGAACTCAATGGGTCTTACTTCTGAGTAGATGTGTAGCGGATTTGCACCATCAGTGTCCGAGGGGGTGACTTTAATGTAGCGATAAAAGGCCACAAATATCTCCTTTTTTTTCCCCTTGAAGATTTTTTAAAAATGTTCCTTTTATGGCAAGTTTTTTTTCTTTAGCCAAGCTGGTTTTAGGTTAAGCTATTTATCCAGTATAAAGGAAAACAGGGATGAATCTTGACAGGCTGAATTTAGGGCTGCAGGATTTAGGCGTAGGTTGGTTGTATCCTTCATGCACAAGGCAAAGAAGAAACATTGCGTTTTCAGTAGAGCTGTAGAAATGGGAATAAAAAACCCTAAACAATATTTTAATTTTAATTTTCCTTTAATAGGGGACTCCACTCACGTTGTTGTTTAAAGTTGTGTTGAGTTGATGTTTGGGACTTCAATTCCCATCAGCCCCTGCCAGCACGGCCAATGTTCAGGAATGCTGGGAGTTGTAGTCCAAAACATTTGAAGAGTGCCAAGATGGGTAAGGCTACATTATATCTTTGCTATCCTTGCATCTCCTGTAAAGAGGAGAGCTTCAGCTATTGAGCGGTATAGAAATGCAATAAATAAATAATAAATAAAGATGTCACTACGCAATGAGATGATTTTAAGGAAAAGCAAGAGATGGGGCTGTGTCATTCTTCCGACAGGTTGAAGGCATATGGGATAGTAAGAGAAAGGAATTAAGCTCTTTGACCTGGGAGGCTTTCAATTTGCCCATCTTATTTTTAAAAATTTTTCTTTTGCTGTGTAGCAAAAGCCTTCCTGTTTTGTTTTATCAGGTAAATGCGTTTTTATCTGATGCCTCTCTTTTATCTGCTTTGCCTGTCTCTGTTTCTATTAAACTTTAAAAATAAAATTCAATGTTATTATATTTTACGGTTGGTCTTAATGGTTGTTGGATGCCCTGAGTGGTCTATAATAAGCACCCGAAGGGCGAAAGATAACATTTTGTATACTTTTATTTAACTGATTTATTAAACGCCCAATACAATAGTTTGTCTGGGTGTTGTACAATATACATTTAATTTGTCTGGGTGTTGTACAATATACATTACATTCAATATAAATTTAAGAACATAATCAATACAACAAAATCAACCTGTCCTCTTTTGCATCGGGGCACTCTAGTATAGCTCCTGCATCTTTAACTGTTGTGATGAAGAGGGCATTTCACCAGGTGCAAAAGAGGGCAGGGCTCCTGCAGTTTTAACGGTTGTGATGAAGAGGGCATTTCACCAGGTACTGCATGCATACATATGACACCTGCTGAAATTCCCTTTTCTATACAACTGTTAAAGATCCAGGAGCCCTGTCCTCTTTTCCACATCCTATAGTTTACAGCTCAGCAGCGTATGTTTTTACATATGTAGGATACTTGGACTGGATGGTTTTAGCAGCTCCTTCATCCACTGAGTCTTTTAGTGATTTAGAGTGCAATGCTATGTGTATTTCGACAGAAAAAAAAGCCCTATAGCTCCCAGCATGCCCCAGCCGTTTGACTTGGCATTTTTTTGTTAATAAAAACACAGCAAATGTCTTGGTAAAAAGAACAGTGTAACAGCACACGCCCAGGAATTCCCACTGAGTTTAATGGGACTTTGCCTGCTCCCTAATAAATGAGTCTGAAATACACCTTCCTTTTCTACTCCATCAGTGCTATTCTGTCTGGAGAATGGGCCTCTGCGCGCCAGCTTGAACTCAAAGCAGCCCTCAAGTGGGAATTGGGCCTCTATCCAAGCGGATTCCTTAAGGGGTTCCATCCAGCCGGTGCTAATTGAAGGTAATTGCCTCATCAATATTTATAATCTCTATTACCCCCCGCCCCGTCCCTCCTGCCCAAATATTGAAATAATGATTTAGTTATGCCAACAAAACAGTGTGTGCTCTGGGGCCTAGCACTATCATAATTAGCTATTGTTTTGAAATCTGCTGAGTACTTGGTGCTGTACACAAAAATAAGCTCAACAAGGTATTTTCTGCTGGCTTGTAACTTCGTTGTAAGGAAAGAGTGGGTCACAACGTGGGCTAGGAACGCCGAGGCTGTGGCTTCCAGGCCCACGCTAGCCACGCCTTCTGCTTACCCGTTTTCTTGGTGCCAAATTTGATGGCTTTTTGGGTGCCAGGTCAAAATTGTTTAAATTTCTCAGGCTCTAAGTGCCTCTTTTTCGTTTGGCTCCATACTTTAACAGTTGCTGGTGTATTGTTACGGTTATATTTAGTGTTTTTATGTGATTTTTAAAGCCAGATTGGGTTTTTTCCCTATCTGCCAAAACAGAAGTGAGGCTAGTTTCATGTTGCCAGACTATTTGTGCACTGTCAGCCAATAATAAGAACATGCGTGATACTATATTATTTTATTTATTCATTCATTCATTACATTTTTTATTCCACCCATGAACATTGATGGCACTTTATAAATAAATATTATTATTATTATTATTATTATTATTAATAATAATAATAACACCCAATAGCCGAAGCTCTCTGGGCGGCTCACAATTAAAATCATAAAATACAAGCCGATAAAATAGAAATGACAAAATACAGTGTAAAAGTTTAGGGTGCAATCCTATGTATGTTTAGACAGAAACAAGTCCTACAACTTCTAGCATTTCCCAGTTAGCATAGCTGGCTGGGGATTGCTGAGAGATGTAGGATTTCTTTCCGTCTAAACATGCATGGGATTGTGCTCTTGAAAGTTTAAATCTACAATATAAAAATAATAACCAAACATTCTGGATGGTGCTGGTCAACGGACCACTTGCCATTCAGTAAAGCAATTTACCCTGCTAAAAGCTGATATAACGTTGGTGGTCTTAATCAACTTAATATTTGTATTCCTTAATTTAATATATGTATATCCCACCTCACCAAAAGAACTCTTGTATTAGCTGATAATCATAAAAACAATGAATATTAAAACAGCACAATCAGCTACGGATGAAAGTAAATGTCTCCTCCTAATTTGCCAACCTGTTCATAGGTGACAAAAATAGGGGCTGGCATCTTCTCATTATTTTTAGAGGGCTTTAAAAAAAAAGATTTCTTGGTTGGGGGGGGCAATTTGGGGCATTCTGTTCTATTATTTTAATTCATTTTTACCACTGCCTCCTCTGAATGCCCTTGGAGTGGCACGCCATCATAACGTAGCATCGTTTTGAAGGGGCTTCTGGGGGGGAAATGGCTGCCTTTGTGGCATCCATATTTTTCCTCAGACGCTCCCTTAAAACAACGCTGTCATGACCAAAGTGAACAGCCTGCCTCAAGCAACACCTTTTAGTAGCCCATTAAAAGGAGCAATTTCTCAATTGTTGTATGTATTATTGTATCTTTACCCCAGTGGAGGGTGCTGTTTTGGTTATTTGTGCCTCAGGCCCCAAAATGGCGGGGGCCATTCCTGCCACATCCTGCAACTCTTTTTCCCTTAGCTTCCAATTAAGCCGAGAAGCCCCCAGCGCCAGCAATGGAGTGTGGATGTCATTCTGTATCATCGCACTATTATTTATTTTCAGATTGGCCAGTAATGTAAGGCCTAAAGAAATTTACACCCAGCCCTTCTGCATCCCATGATGGCTTGTACAGCTGTTTGCAGGCATCAAAGCAAAATAAATAAATGAATGAAACCCCAGGTCTTCTCTTTTCCTCGTTCCCAGTGGGGCAGTGGCCTGAATGAAGCGGCTGTGGCTCGCTGTGTAATGATTAGCTTTAAATCTTTCTCCCAGACCTTAATGGATAGAGGCCTGTCCTGGTTAAATAATTTACAGTGCCTGTGAGGGAGAAGGCCTCGCCGCCCCTTTCAAAGTGCACTCATTTTGTTTCCATGGAAACGCACGCCGGGCTTTCTGCTTTTTGCTTTTTGCTTTTTGCCTCGCCTTAGGCGAATCAATAGCAGTTTATTCCTCTTCCTCCTCCTTCCCCGCACCCCCAATTGCAAGGAGGCCTTGAAAGGGAAAGAGCGGGACCGGGAGACGTTGAAAGCAGTGAATCCTTTTGCACTCCCTTGTGCTGTAGCCAGGGCTTTCTGAAGTAGCGGCGGGATTCGAGAACAGTGGCTTTAATTGCACATTAAAATACACCCCCACATCCCCACATCGACTGGTGGAAGCTGACAACAAGGAAAAATTCTTGGATTTTGGAAAGACCCGTTGCCATGAGGCATATTGATGTCCCGGTTTGCTCCTTCCATGTTTATGGATGGCGCTGTATAAATAGATGCATGCACTGCTTCTCTCAGCTGTGAGGCGTTCCTGAGACAGTGCTACAGGATCTAGTTTCCTTTGCACAAGAGCACACTGATGATTTATAGTGACTAAGGAAGCGGATTTATTCAGAGTCAGGCGTTGGTTCACCCAGTTCAGTATTGCTGACGCTGATGCTCGAGATGCTGCTTGCCCTACTGAGACATTTTGATGGAAGACAGATACTCCGCTACTGATCTATGGTCTTCTTTGGAAGCAAGCAGGCTCCTAAAAACAACAGCAATGTGAACTGGACTTAATATAGACTGGGTTCAGATGACACCTTAACCCATGCTGGGTTAAACCATGATGGTTTATTTAGCCCATGATGGCTTAGTGTGTCGTCCTTTCCCCACCCATATTAGGGTATTTCCCCCAAATACACCACCCTGGCAACCCTCAGTTTGCATTAAGGGTTATTTTACCTACAGTGGGTTACCGTGTCATCTGTTGCACCAGCATGGGTTACGGAGATCTCCTACAGTGGCAAGAGCAGCCAAAAAGCGCTGCCACCATTCTGCTCCTCTCGAGCAATCTCTGAGCAAACTTGTTTTCCTGCCACATTCTGCTGTGTCTCCCACTCCACGTGGTTCCCAAACAGTTTCACGTGTGGATAAATCCTCACTTTTCCATGAAAATGCAAAGCCCCACATTTATCCAGTAGTGCGTGTGGTGGCTCCCCATAAGGGGAACATTAAATTTTATTCCATTTCTGCAAACTTTCAGAGTTAAATTCTCCCAGTTTTTGTTGCACATGGGTGGAAAAAGGAAAGGTTTGAAAATTCACTAAAGAAGCTGGGATACCTGCCTGGGTGGGTGGGAGGACTGCCGGGGTGGGGGGAATAAACTACACTATAGCTTACATGCCACCATGGGTTAACAGGACGTGTGAACATGCCCATAGACACAGCTGGTCAGGCTGTTTCTGGTCCAGCTAAACCCATAGCTCTGTGTTCACATTCTGAACTATTTCTATGCATCACGGACACCGCAAACACTGTGATGGTTGTTGCATTCCAGAGGCAAAAGGGAGAGATTTTCAGGCTGTCAAGGAACACGTAGGTGCTTCTGCTGGGTCTCTGACCTCCTGCTAGTTTAGAAGTCGAAACTACAGCGATAGACCGGTTCACAGTAAGCAAGATAGCCCAAAACTGAAGGAACATGAAAGGCAATCCCCCCACATTCCAGTTCTTTTCATCTCGCTACCTTCCAACCCTTTCCGAAGCCGCCATGAAGCTGGCTTTGCGGAGTCTCACTGACCTTGTGCTTAGTAAGTAGCGACACATCTAGCTGGTTTCTAAGACTCTCCACGCGAAGCAAGCTTGATTCTCTAACACTCCCCCACCCGGCCCTGCTGTTGTACTGGGCTTCGGAAGGTGCAGCTCAGCATGAGCCAATGTGGTGTAGTGGTTAGAGTGTTGGTTTGGGAGTCAGGAGATCTGGGTTCTAGTCCTCACTCAGCCATGAAGCTTACTGGGTGACTTTCAGCCAGCCACTGCCTCTCAGCCTAGCCTACATCACAGGGTTGTTGTGTACCTCACATGGGTGTATGTGTGGAAAGAACCATGCATGCTACCTTGAGTTCCTTGGAGGAATGGCAAGAGCCACCTCTCCTATTTAGCATCGGTGAGCACAAATTTGGGCTGTCTAACAAAACAAAAAACAAAAAAAATTGTGGAGCCCTACCTACCTATATGTGTGTGCTGCCCCATGATTAATATTTCTTTGATCAATCGATCATATGAATTGATTCCAATCTGATAATTCTATCTTGGGAGGCTTGCTGTCCGTGTGAGAGGCAATGTGATCTGTTAAATATTATTTTATTGTTGTGAACTGTTTTCAGAACTGTGGAAAAGAGATATACAAATATTTTAACAATTAAGTAAAATAAATTTGCATTTGAGTAAAGCAAAACTTTGAAAGGAAAGAGGCATACTTTGTATTTAGATTGTGGACACATGTGCCATAGAAAGTGCCATTTAAAAGAGGCTTTCTGCAGTGAGATTCAAAGGGGGGGATCCTCTTTTATGATGGTGCAGGCCAGTTAAGAATGCTCGAGAATTTTGTTCAGTCCTCGTTTTTAAGCAAACTGACCTGATTCACACTTCCTGTGCTAATAAGCAGATTAACCCAGTTAATCTTCTCTCAAATAAATGCCAAGATCATACCTTAAATGAATATTTTAGGTTACAATGTGTACAAAAATTGCATATTCTCAGGAAATGTGTGTGCAAAAAGAATGCAGTGTTTTGTTTGGCTTGGAAAAAAAAAAGCAGATTCGTGCTGAAATGCAGACGGAAGGGACTTGTGAATTAACGCATGCAAAATGACATAGACCTATAAGAGGCAGATGCCAGCCATCACTTTTGTAGATTTTGCATTAGATAATGAGCCGTGTTCTAAACAAATAAAAATAAAAATCCTTCTAACCAGTGAAGTTTTCAATCACATAATGTGATGAAATGACTAAATGTTGCTGTCCTAAAATTTATATAAAATATCTATTGCCACCTTTACATTCCGGCCATCCTCCCTGCCTAGAAACCTTATTTCATGTTTGAATTCTCCCAGATATTTCAAGAATGCCATCCTACTGAGATCAAATTACGTTCCCATGCAAGGGCATGGAGCTTTTCAATTAAGTACCTTCACTTTCCTCATTAATACAGGTTTAATTTAGAACTACAGTGAGAAGAGTTAAAATTCCAGCATGGAATAGCAAAGCATTAGTCACAGGAAAGAAATGGAAAAACAGACACACTTGTAGAGACCAAACCAAAAAGGGAAACATCCCCAAGGCAGTTTTGTTGAAGCCAGAAATTCATTCTCGAAACCTGACTATCACAGCATTGGAAGATTTAAAACAAAGCCTAAAAAATTAATTTCCAAAAGGGTAACCAATTTAGTCTGTTGCAGCAAAAACAGCAAAGAGTCTGGTGGCATCCTAAAAACGAACAAATTTATTCTGACATAAGCTTTCGTGGACAATCTCTACTTCATGTAGTATTACTCTCAAACGGGTTGATTTATATACACATGGTGGGGAGAGATGTGTTATCAGAGGGCACTGAAATGCAAAAAGTACAGACAGTGATAATTACCATTCATAAAATGTTGTTGGGCGATAATGCTGGCATCTTTGCACTGGTGAGCTAATTAATATATGTAGCGTGATTTTTTTAAAGTCCTTATTCAAACCAGAGGGAATCGAATTGAATGTCTTGATGAATCAGCAATTTCACGCTGAAAAATGTATGTTATAGTGCAAGAGTTAAGTAAATAAGATGGCAAAACGGACACCCAGCCAGTGGAGAGGAGGCAAGATGACCACATTCTTCCTTCCCATTATGTTGGACTAGGAATGGAGAGGCACAGGTCCTAAGAACATAAGAAGAGCCATGCTGGATGAGACCAAGAGTGCAGGATTCTGTTGACACAGTGGCCCACCAGCTGTCGACAGGAGATACACAAGCTCAAGACATGAGTGCAACAGCACTCTCCTGCCCATGTTCCCCAGCAAGTGGTGTACGTAGGCACACTGCCTCTGCTACGGGAAGTAGTGTATACTCATCAGGACTAGTAGTGGCGGTGTGGCAGGAAAAAAAAGGCCAGCCTTCTCCTCCATGAATTTGTTTAACCCCCTTTTAAAGCCGTCCAAACTGGTGGCATCAGCAGCAAAATAGGAGCGACTTTTCTTGAAGAGGAGCTGCTGGTGCTGGGAGGTTATTGAGTACTACCCTTTGTGTTATTATTTTTTCTCCCAGGGTGAGGCACTTTGGGGGTTTTCTGCCTCAGCCCAAATAATGTGGCCAGCCTTAGGTAGCATAAAATTGACTTGGGGAGGGGGCCCCACTTGCCGTTCCGCCTCAGGCAGCAAAATGTCTTTGGCCAGGCCGGCCTCTCTGCTGTCGCTGCAGCAACAGGTCTACTATGGCCACCAGTATGTGGCACGCATTCAGTCACATCCTCTTCTACATTCCTCTGAATGCCTTGGAATTGCTTGGAATCTGTCTGCTCCTTTGTTCCCTCGATCTCTTTTCCCTTTTGGGTAATATACACACACACACACACACACACTCCTCACATTCCACGTAGTCGTCCATCCATTCTGTTTTCTCCCTGGGCCAGTTTTACTTGGCTCTGCAGTCTTGAAGGATTGATTCTTGTCGGAAATGTGTGTGCGTGTGTAGGGCTGGCTGTCCCAAGAGAGCTTGCTTATTTTATTTCCTTCTGATTGCTTTTTATTGTTGTCTTCCCCCAAGTAGCTTAGCTGCTGCGGTTTAATATGACTGTGGCATTAACAAGCCCCCGCTCCACTGCCGGTGCTTGCTTTTATCAGAAGATTTAGAAAGCCGTAGTTTCTTTTCCTGCTTCTGCCCCATTATTTATAAATAAATAATAATTTCTATGCTGCTTCATACCTGAACCTCTCTGGGCAGTTTACAAAGATTAAAACATTAAAAACAACATGCAAAATGTAAAAACATTTTTTTAAAAAAAAGCATACACAGAGACAACATTGCATCTAAACTTTGAGCAATCAGCCAAACCGTAAAAACAAATCCGGGATAGATTAAAATCCGGGATAGATTAAAAAGGAGAGGCTATCAAGTTACAAATGCTAAAACTTAACTCTCTCTCCACCCGCAATGAACTGAATCTAATATACTGAAGAATTGCACTGTTAGTTGTAGCTACGCTTGTAATATGGATTTGTGCATACTCTTTGTTCAAAATATTACTGGATAGCTGTCTGCTTGGCACACACGTAGAGTTGCTCTTAAACCAGCAAGACCCGAGTTCAAATCTCTGCTCTGCCCGAAAGCTAGCTTGCTTGACCTTGGCCTACATGTCATCTCACACAGCCTAATCTACCTCACAGGGTCGTTGTGAAGAGAACATTAATTTTCCATTTCTGCTTTGGTTTAGGAAAACAGCTCCCTGCCTTCTAAGCCTGCAGAAATAAATTTGACGATGTGTAGACCAGCCCCTCCAGCTGTGTTGGCTAGGGATGAATGGGAAGTGTAGTCCAATGCAGCTGGTGTGTGGTGTGTTTTATGTTGCAGGCAATTATTTTTGTGGGCCAATTGACAAGGCTGATATGACACCCCCATGTTTTTAAAGGTCCACGTAGCAGTGGTTTAAAAACCACCACCATCAAACCCTTTCTAGCCTCCTGTCAAGATATTTGAGAGAGGTTCAAATGGAAGCGTTTTGGGAAAAGAGCCCTTCTTGTTTAATTCTAGGCGCCACGGGCCTTGGAGGATTGTTTTTTGTCGTCATGGGTGCACCACGTGTGGGCTTATGCTCCTCACCCTGGTAAGGAGCACAAAGGGAAATTTCCAGAACCAGCTTGCGTCAAACCGAAGACAGGTGTGCACAGTCTGAGCCGACATGGTATTAAATGCTTTGGACTCCCACATATGGAGATCAGCTGCCAGGAATCCACACAACTCACGAAGGTGGCCTAACTCTGTTGCACACAGTGACGCAAAAGACAGGGAGCCGAAGGTGCACAAAGTATGTGCGACCCAGTTTTGCCTTTCCGAAGGGCTGCTGGGTTGGAAGGTGTGAGTTGGCGGCGGTGCTCCTCTCCAGTGTGCATGGAGGTTAATGCATGCGCATATATTAAAATTAACTCTATGTGTGATTTTAAGGCAGCTTTAAAGACTAGCCTTTTCCGGCAGGCCTATCCAGATCAATGTTAAATCATGAATTTTTAAGATGTAATCTTCAGGGGCCCTTCTCCGTGAGCCCCTGCCGAAGGAAGTGAGGCAGGTGGCTACTAGGAGGAGGGCTTTCTCCGCTGTGGCACCCCGGTTGCGGAATGAGCTCCCAGAGAGGTCCGCCTGGTGCCTACACTGTACTCCTTTCGTCGCCAGCTGAAGACCTTTTTATTCTCTCAGTATTTTAGCACTTAATTTTAACTTAAATTTAAATTTTACTGTTTTAACTCTGTATTTTAATCTTTGGCAAAACTGAAGTACTTTGGCCACATAATGAGAAGACAGGATATCCTGGAGAAGAGGCTGATGCTAGGGAAAGTGGAAGGCAAAAGGAAGAGGGGCCGACCAAGGGCAAGATGGAGGGATGATATTCTGGAGGTGACAGACTTGACCTTGGGGGAGCTAGGGGTGGCGGCAGCCGACAGAAAGCTCTGGCGTGGGCTGGTCCATGAAGTCACGGAAGAGTCGGAAGCGACTGAACGAATAAACAACAAGCTTTACAAAAGACCTTATCCTGGGGGAGATGGCGACTGTTAAACCTGGTTTGTTGAAAGGGATCAACCCAGCTTGCATTTTTGACTCTCCTGGCAGGCATGGCTATGAAGACTGTCATGACGAATGGCTGCACTTCAGCTTTTACCACTACACTACTCCTTGGGTTTGCCACCAACTCTGTACTGCCCCTTGAGTCAGGAAACGGGCAGGCTGAATGGCATTTTGCAGCTTCTGAATGCAAAGAGGAGACACACACACACCCCTGCCCATTTCCCCTTTGTACCGGGGCAGGGACTCTCGGTACAAGATACGGTTACTGAGAATTTCCAACATTGTTTTGCTTGGAACGACTGGTGCAGCTTTGAACGGAACGTGTGGGAGGCTTTCCTGGCAAAGTGTGTAAGAGCACCCAGAGCCGTGAATGAACCGTTACGTGTCTCTGTGTGCATAGGGAAAGAAGCATGTGTTTGAGGGCCTGGTATGAGGCATTTATTTTTATTTATTTATTTATTACATTTCTATACCGCCCAATAGCCGGAGCTCTCTGGGCGGTTCACAAAAATTAAAAACATTCAAAGTATAAAACAACAGTATAAAACCGTAATATAAAATATATAATATATGCCCAGGTTTCTGCGGTGGCCAGGAGTGCATTTGCACAGTTAAAGCTAGTGCGCCAGCTGCGCCCGTTCCTAGAGATGTCGGACCTGGCCACGGTGACACATGCCTTAGTTACATCCCGACTGGATTACTGTAACGCGCTCTACGTGGGGCTGCCTTTGAAGAGTGTTCGGAAACTCCAGCTGGTTCAAAGAGCTGCAGCCGGAGTGTTGACCAGGGCTGATTACAGGGAGCACACAACTCCCCTGTTAAAACAGCTCCACTGGCTTCCAGTCTGTTTCCGGGCACAATTCAAAGTGCTGGTTATGACCTATAAAGCTCTATATGGTTCGGGTCCAGGTTATTTGAAAGAACGTATTCTTCTTATGAGCCTGCCCGTGCTTTGAGATCTTCTGGAGAAGCCCTTCTTTCAGTCCCACCTTCTTCACAGGCGCGCTTGGTGGGAACATGGGAGAGGGCCTTCTCGGTGGCTGCTCCGGTGCTCTGGAACTCTCTTCCCGGGGAAGCTAGGCTGGCTCCCTCCTTGATGGGCTTTCGGAAGCAGGCTAAAACTTTTTTGTTCCAGCAGGCCTTTGGAGAATAATCCAGCCCTCCATCTATGTTAATGTCTTATAATTTTGTTGTGTATTTTTTAATTGGTTATGATTTTGTTTCCCTCCCCCACCATGTATATTTTAAACTTTGTAAGGCCGCCTTGAGGCCCAGCATTGGGCAAAAGGCGGGATACTACTACTACTACTACTAATAATAATAAATACAATATAAAAGCTCAACCATAAAAACAGCAACAATGCAAAATTACAAATTTAAAACACCAAGTTAAAATTTATTTATAGACTGTTAAAATGCTGGGAGAATAAAAAGGTCTTCACCTGGCATCTAAAAGCATATAAAGTAGGTGCCAAGCGAACTTCCTTAGGGGGCTCATTCCACAGCCGGGGTGCCACAGCAGAGAAGGCCCTCCTCCTGGTAGCCACCTGCCTCACTTCCTTTGGCAGGGGCTCGCGGAGAAGGACCCCTGAGGATGACCTTAGGGCCCGGGCAGGTACATATGGGAGGAGGCGTTCCTTCAGATAGTCTGGCCCCAAGCCGTTTAGGGCTTTAAATGATAATACCAGCACTTTGAATCCGCCGGGCCTGGACTGGCAGCCAATGAAGCTGGAAAAGGACTGGCGTAATGTGGTCTCGCCGGCCAGTCCCTGTTAGTAACCGCTCTGCCCTGTTTTGTACCAGTTGAAGTTTCCGGACCGTTTTCAAAGGCAGCCCCACGTATAACGCATTGCAGTAATCCAAACGAGAGGTTATCAGAGCATGGATAACTGTAGCTGGGCTGTCTCTGTAGCTAGGCATTCGCGGCAAATTGCAGACGGACAATATGGTTTTGATCAGTTTGGGGCGGTGGGGTGTGTGTGTGCAAATCGGCACCAGGCCCGCCAGGTTTTGAGGCCTGTTTGCATAACAGTGCAGGCAGTGATCAGCCAGGATGGGGGTATGGGAGTGGGGAAACCTAATAACCCTTAACACCTCACCATTTTCCAGCCAGCGGGGAAGGGTGTCAATTTATCTTGAGAGACTGCTTGGCGATCTCCCCCGCCCTCCCGGTTGCTGCGTTTCAGGGTATTGAAGGAGAATTGCTCCTCCATTTTGCAGAACGCCGACAGCTGTTTTGCAGCTGTAATCCTGCTCTGATTGACCTCCATGCTTGGAGGCGGGAGACTTCCGAATGCCAGATGGTGAGATCACACAACAGAAGCTGGCTATCGCCACCATGCCCGGTTTGTATGCGCTTCCTAGAAGTGTCTGGGGCCCTGCCGTTCCCTCCTCTAAAACAACCCAGGGAGTAAGGAATCTATGCCTGGTTTGCGTAGTTTCCAGTTGAAGCTGCACGCTACCTGGCAGCAGTGCGGTAGTATTAAATTTTGAAGTGCGGGCGCTCCTCATGACAGTCCTCATAGCCACGCCCCCAAGGAGAATTAAAAAATGCAGACAAGTGTGTCAATTGATCTCAACAAACCAGTTCATCTCCACCAGCTGCAGGTCTTTAATAAAGCTTAAATGGTGATGCTTGGGGATAGTTGCTCCTCAAAGAAGGAGCTGTTGTATGGTGTACCACAAGGTGCCATCCTATCCCCAATGCTGTTTAACATCTACATGAAACCGCTGGAAGAGATCATCCAGAGGCCTGGGGCGGGGTGCTATCAGTATGCTGATGACACCCAAATATATTTCTCTATGCCTTCAATAACAGCATCGGCTAAGGATAGTGTGTCTCCTCTGAATGAATGCTTGGAGGCGGTAATGGGCTGGATGAGGAAAAACAAACTGAATCCAGACAAAACGGAGGTGCTTGCTGTCAAGGGCTCTGACCTAGGTTTGGAGGTGTGTCAGCCAGTTCTGGATGGGGCTACACTCCCCCTGAAAGACTGTGTTCGCAGTTTGGGGGTGCTCCTGGATCCGTCGCTCCAAATGACAGCCCAGATAAATGCGACGGCCAGGAGTGCCTGCTATCAGCTTCGGCTTTTACACCAGCTGCGCCCCTTCTTAGAGTCAGAAGACCTAAAGACGGTCGTGCACGCGCTGGTAACCTCAAGGCTTGACTTCTGCAATGTGCTCTACATAGGGCTACCATTGTACCTAGTTCGGAAACTTCAACTAGTTCAAAATATGGCAGCCAGGTTGGTCACCGGTACACCTAGGGGTGACCACATTGCACCAACTTTAAAATCACTCCACTGGCTGCCAATTAGTTTCCGGGCAAAGTGCAAAGTGTTGGTCATTACCTTTAAAGCCCTAAATGGTTTGGGTCCAGGTTACCTGCGGGATCGCCTTCTCCCATATAGTCCGCCCTGCACACTCTGGTCCTCTGGGGAGAACTTACTTCAGTCAGCTAAAACTAGGCTGACATCAGTTTCCCAGAGGACCTTTTCTTCTGTCGCCCCCGGATTGTGGAACGGCCTGCCGGAGGAGATTCGTAAAATTAACTCTCTGTGTGATTTTAAGGCAGCTTTAAAGACTAGCCTTTTCTGGCAGGCCTATCCAGATCAATGTAAAATCATGAATTTTTAAGATGTATTGATTCCTGTTCTAATGTTGTTCCCTGCCTCGATCCAAAGGGAGAGGCGGGTAATAAATAAATGTATTATTATTATTATTATTATTATTATTATTATTATTATTATTATTATTAAATAGCCCATTCAAGATCCAGCTACCCCAAAATGTGGATGGCTTTAAAAGGGGGTTGGAGAAATTCCTGGAGGAAAAGGCTATCAATGGCTACTAGTCCTGATGGCTATTTGCGACCTCCAGGATCAGAGGCATGAAGCCCTTGTTCTGACCCAGCATGGCTCTTCTTATGTTCTTAAAATATTTTGAAACACAACAGGCAATGATATAGCGTTTGCGTTACTTATTGGGTGGCGGTGCAAATGAGCGCTCGGGGCGGGATGCCGGAGCGGCGGAGACGGAGGAGAATTAGCCTGCCCGTCGGCGAGCTTGTAATAACCAGCTCCTGGGCACCTCGGAGTTGTTCGCTTAATTGAATGCAATCTGCCATCGGATTAACGTCCCTTTTGCTTTGCGGGCTAATGAGGCAGAGGTACTGCAACTCCTTGGCTTCTTCCCCAGTTTGCAATGGCAGCACTCTGGAGGTTTACGTGGAAAAGTCTCATTTGCCTGGACTCTTCCTTAGCGATCGATTCGAAAGGCAAAGTGGAGAATCGCGAAGTGGATAAAAGCATTTGGCCTGTGGAGCGGAAGACGTCTTGAAGCAGGGCAAAGATATTTTTGTTTTCAAACCACAAAAGTAGGAAATCACTTTATATAAAGCCAGACTGTCTAGTCCAGTGGTATTGAGCCTCCCTGAGGTTCTGATCCAGCCCTGCAGGGTTTCCCACGTGGCTCCGCCCCTTTCTCTTTCCTCCAAATTCTCCTTCCTGCCCAATCAATGAGGTCTTCTGAAGAGACCCTCCTGGTGGTACTTCCTGGTTCAGAGATCTGCTTGGAAATCACCAAGAGTAGGGCCTTCAGTGTGTTGGCTCCCATCCTGTGGGATGTCTTTCCAGCGGAGATCAGGCCCACCTCTACTTTACTGTGTTTTCGGTGTTTGCTGAAAATGCTTCTTTTCAGGCGAACGTTTTCCGGACTAACGGCTAAATTCCAGCCACTTCTTTTACTGATGTTTCTGCTTCCGTTGTAAATATTTCGTATTTCAGTTGGTTGCACGCTGCTCCGATATCTTTTGACGTGGAACAGTTTATAAATCCCACAATAAATAAATATTTACTTATATAAATATAAATATTCACCACTCTTTTCCTCTTGGGTGTAAAGAGGCTTTGTAGCACTGTTTGCGGGATGCCCTTAGATTTCCTGATGCGATCTGGACTACAGCTCAGAGACATGGGGGAAACTGAAGTGCAAAATAGGGCAAGGAGGCTGGGCTGGTTCCCTGTTTGAGGGGAGGCCCTATTGCCCCCGCCCTCATTTCAGTGCACCCCCCAGCAGTGCAGGCTTACCTGCCAGCAGAGTTCCAGTGGAGCTCTCATTTAAATTTCCCACAATGCCTTGGAGCAATGTTACATCAGAGGCATTTTGGGACACTAAAAAGCCTAGTTCCCAGATCCAGCTACCTGACCCTCAGCGGATCAGAGCATTGTTTGAAGGGGCACCCAGAGTTCACATCGAGAATACTTGCCCAAGGATCTGCCATGAATTTCTCTATATATTTTTAAAAGTGAGCTCACCCTTGGGGCTGATTCCTCCCCCTCCCTCTTGTATGATCAACGCAATCTCTCCCTCCCCGACTTCCCAGAATAAGGACACACATTGCCACAGCTACTAGGCACCTCTGGTGTCTTAATGCAACACCCAGGGGTGCAGCCCGTCCGTCTAGGCAAGCTAGGCAGTCGCCTAGGGCACCAAGTTAAGTGGGTCACCAAATTCGAGGGGAAAACATACAAATTGAAAACATAAAATAACAAAGGTGTCATTATTTCAATTCCCGTGGGCATACCGAAGGAATATGATTGAGGTTGCGGCGGTGAGCGGGGGACTGACTGGGAAAGCCATCTGATACTTCCTAGGTAGTATCAAAGGTTTGGCATCACTGAGATGGATTATTACAGGATTTGTTTGTTGGGACTGGATACCTTATTAATAACATGGATCACTGTTCCCTGAAATCTAACCCCCCCCAATTGCAACAACACCCCTTGTGGCCCTTGGGGTATGGTGGCCCTTGTTTATGGCTTTGGGTGAATCTGAGTTGGATTTCCCCAAACTTCAAAGGCCAAACAAGCCTTGAATTTCCAATGAAAGTTGGTGAGACTGCTTGACCTAAACGCTAGCTTTCTCTTTTTTGTGTGTTTTGCCAATTCATTATCCTTGCGCACATGTGCGTACACGCAGGGTACCCAGTTCAATAGACCGAGGCAGCTGTCTCCAGATGTATTGGATGAGCAGCACATCTGGACGGCACCAGTTTGGATTAAGCAACGGCACAGCATTAAAACACGGATTTTCTTGCAGGTGGCTGCGTTTTCTTCTGTCTGGACAAACGATGAAAGAATCTCACTCTCTTGGTAACAAACTCCCCTCTGAGAAAAGCTGGAGAACGTGATGGTGACGTGGGCCTGTGAATCTTCTCGGTCAAGTCTTCTGTGTTCAAAACAGCCCAGCCGGAGGTAAGGCTGTTCAAGAATCTTCCCTGAAAGTCTAAGGCTCTTGTGCAGAGCCAGCCCTGGTAGCAGCAGCCTGCTCACCCCGGTTGTGCCTTCTGATTCCCTCCAACCTGAAAAATCAAGCTGCCTAAGGAGTGCCCCATGGATAAATGTAGCATGAAAAAAGAGGGGGCAAAGCATTCACAAAACTTTATGATACACTGCACGTTTATGTGGCCCAATCTCTCTAACTATAGGCACCCCCACTGGCACCCCCTAGACATGACCCCTGCTATGGTAGATCCCAAGGGAAGGGTCTGTCCACTCCATTCGGGACTGCCCCTCAGCAAAGGGGAGAGGGAAATTATCTAACTCTTCCCCTTGGCCTACTAATCTTCCCCGGCTTCAAACTATATGGTCTGCAAAACTATGTGTTCTTTACGGAAATCAGCGCCTAGTGGCTGAAGATGTTACTGCAGGTTTCAACCACATGGACACATTTGAATTGATTAAAACCAATTAATGCATATTAGAAATAATATAACCCAGAGATGCATACACCTAGGGTCTCTTGAGTATGCATGCCAAGTTTCAGGTATCTGGATTTCACGGATGTGGCACTATGGTGCGGACAGACAGACATGCTCTTTTATTATTATAGATATTTGTCTCGGGACCCATGCCTTCAGCCCTAAGGGAAGAGCAGGCAGGTGGCACCATAGCGTGAATTATATTTGCCCTACCTACTGATCCAAAGTAAAACATTCCTTTGCCCCTCAATTCGGGAGAGGGCGGCATTTTCTGCAAAAAGCATCAATTGTGGAGGGCAAAAACATTTCAATCAGGGAAACTTACTCTTCCTAGCAACCAGCGTGGTGCAGTGGCGAGAGTGTTGGATTAGGACTGGGGAGAACCCGGGTTCAAATCCCCACTCAGCCATGAAGCTCATTGGGTGACTCTGGGCCAGTCACTGACTCTCAGCCTAACCTACTTCACGGGGTGGTGGTTGTTTTTACAGAATGTTACTATATTGTATTTTTAAGGTTTTAATCTTTGTAAACCACCAAGACAGCTTTGATTGTTGGGCAGTATAGAAAGAGAATAAATGAAATGAAATGACGTAGCAAGTTGCAGTACCTCCTTATAGTCACCTGTATTGGTGGCGCCCAAGAGCAGCAGATAGTAGGCCTGTGGCTCCCCCTTGTGGTGGCACAGAGACCTGAGTGCTTATGTTTGGTTGCCAGCGTCCCCGGTTTCATATGTCATCACCAAACCATGTGCATAGGCTTCTGTCATCAATCACAACAACTTTGTACTAGAACAGAGAAATATGTAACCCAGCGTTGCCCAACTTGGCTGGCTGGGGAATGTTAGGAGGGTAGTCCAGCACATTCAGAGGGTGTCAGGTTGGGGAAAGCTGAAATAAACTAACTAGTGGGCATGATCCATTTGGGGGATGCCGCCGCACAACCAGTGCTCGTGGCTTAACTATCTAGTTATTCCATGTATCCCATTACGTTTCTAAGAATAACTCAAAGTATTCAAAGGCGCCTCTCCCAGCATGAAACTACCCGTACGCTATGTTCATCATCTAAGGCCCTCCTCCAGATGCCTCCTCCAAAGGAAGCTTGGAAGGCTGCTTCCTTCCAAGCTTCCTTTTGAGGGAGAGGGCCTTCTCAGTGGTGATCCCCCATGCTGGGCTGATCTCCCCAACAAGACCCGCCTGGCATCAACATTGCTATTTTTTCAGCATCATATTAAGACCTTCCTCGTCTCGTAAGCATTCGACAGCATATGATGAGGTTTTAATCAGGTGCTGGACTTTTCTTATTGTTGTTTGTTTCAACTTGTTTAGAGATATGTGTGATTCTGTGTGTGCTGTCTGTTTATATGTTTGTATATAAATGGTTTTTATGCTATGTAAAGTGTATTTTTAAGATTTTCATCTTTGTAAATCACCTAGAGAGCTTTGGCTATTGGGCGGTATAGAAGTGTACTGAATGAATGAACGACTGCACAGTTTTATTGCTAACACAAATCAGTTAACACAAGAACAGAGCTTCTGTGCATAATACATGTTTGTGTGATAAGGGAATTGTTATGCCTGGATAAATTTCAGAGCTCATTCCTTTGCCTGATGGTGTTAAATCTACTTGCACGATGTTTCACCTAAGAGCTTCTAATCACATTTATTTTCCTTTGCAAAAATACCTTCTTTTTTTTATATGTAAGTTTAAATATGGTTCTATTATCTCATTGGGTTTTGAAATCTCCCACCAGCCTCTTAATGGAATAATGTGATGTGCCCTGAATTCCTTCCCTGAGTAATTTCATCCATCAGTGGAGTCTCTGTACTAGAAATAAATTGTATTTCTTTTGTGTTTAAGGCAATGTTAATCTTAGAATTTGTGGCTCTTTCCCCCACCCATCTCTCCCTCTTGTGGATTTGCGGTACTTTTTTTTTTTAAAAAAAGCATGCGTTATAATTTTTCAACAGGTCTGAAGTTTTTCCCTCCTTCTCAATTGCATTTTTCACGTTTGTATATCAAGGTTTGCCAATGACTCACTTTAATGGCTTCCTTGAAGGAACCAGGAGACAGTCATCAACACCAAACCTGGCAGTTTAGGCATTTGGATAGAATGAGTGGGTTCGCAAGAACCCGCTAACCCACATGCAGTGGTTGGGTGTGGGCTGTTGTTGAACCGAGGGGCTGTTTCTTGAACCGTGGGTTAGCACATTGTCTGAACCCAGGATATTTCCAGCAAGGTGGCTCGTTAACCATGCAGTGTGGCGTATTTTTCTCGAACAAGCCACCTTGGGGACCCATGGTTTGTTGTTGGGATGTTCAGGGTGGTTAACAAACCATACTGCATGGTTAGCAAGCCACCCTGGCTGCGTTCTGACAACACGATAACCCACCCTGTGGAAAACATGTAACATTCAGACAACTTCCTAACCCAAAGTTCAGCAAACAACGCAAAGTTCAAAACAAAGTTGTTTTGAACTTTGAACAACCCAAAGTTCAAAACAACCCAGTGAGTGTGGGTTGGCTTGTTGTGTAAACAGCCCCTTAGAAATTGTTGTTCATTCATTGACTCCAGTCCAGATAGCTGTATAACTTTCAAATTTTAAAAGCTTGGTCTTCTTTCTCTTGAGGAATGGCTTGGAGCATAGCATGAACAACCAGACTCACTCATTGGCTATGTCACAATAAACTCAAGTTCTAAAGAATTCTGTCGTATTGTGATGGGCTGGTGTACTGGTGCGCACAGTTCAATAGCTTTCACTTGGCTTGTTTGGCAAGGAAAGGGAAAGGAACCTCTCGTGCAAACACTTGAGTCATTGCTGACTCCTAGAGGGACGCCTGCTTTCGCTGATGTTTTCTTGGCAGACTTTGTAGCGGGGTGGTTTGCCATGGCCTTCCCCAGTCGCAGTTACCTTTCCCCCAGCTAGCTGGGTACTCATTTTACCGACCTCGGAAGGATGGAAGAGACCTGAGCCGGCTCTGCCTGAGAACCAGCTTCCGCTGGGATCGAACTCAGGCCGTGGGGAGACTTTTGGTTGCAGTAACTGCTGCTTACCACTCTGCACCACACGAGGCTCATATTGTTTGGCAAGAGGGAGTGGCGAAATAATTTGTCCATCATGACATGGAAACCAAGAACTCTGGCTTGTCTTTCCCCAGACAGTGGTTTCTTCTTGGCTATGACTCTGGTTTGTCTGAGGAAAGACAAGCCGGAGTTCCTGGTTCGCACATCAAGATAAACAGATCATGGTCGGAAGAACAGGCAGCTTGTTCAAAATAAGCCAGAATTGTTTAAAATTCTGGGTTATTGTGATGAACACATCGCCTAATATAATAAGAAGGAAAACGTCTAGACAGTTGTATCATTGAGCTGTGGAGCCTTTTTGTTATATAGCCGAACAATAGGGTACAAGGTAGAGTACAACCATTTCTCTTTTTGAGAGCAATGTATAGAGAAAATACTGATTTATGTCCAGCTTAGTTGTTAAAAGAAGCAATAAGGCAGTCTGCCTGAGCAAATTATTGTGAAACGTATGAAATTATCCTACAGCGACTACCAGGGTGGATAAAAAAATCAATGATTTTTAAATTTATTTTTTAAAATAAAAAAAATTGATTCTTTTTATTTAAATTGGTTTTTTTTTATTTAAATTGGATTTTTTTAATTTAAATTGGATTTTTTTTAATAAAATGCTTTTTGAGGAAAAATCTATCTAAAGAGAGTTTTCTATTTAAGATACATTATAGTCCAAATGTTATTCATCATGAAATAAGGATTAGCTTTTAGTTTAATTTTTTTGGTAAATGAATTCCATTCATCCATTCACAATGTCATGCTGTTCTAGAGGTTTCTGTAAGATTATTGGGCAATTTTTCTATCTAGACAATATTATTATCACAGCTGCTTGGTTTTACAGTTCTCAAAACTGTGGATTTGTGTCTGCAGAGATCACAATCCCATTGCTCCTTTGCAAATCTATGTACACAGAATCAACTCCCTTACCTCTTAAGTGCTAAATTACAAAAAATTCAATAACTAGAGTGCACTTTTTTGGGGGGAGGAGTCACATGATTAAATCTAGTCTTTCTGAGTAGTGATTTAGGAAAGGAAAGGAACCTCTCGTGCAAGCACTGAGTCATTACTGACTCTTGGAGGGACGCCAGCTTTCGCTGATGTTTTCTTGGCAGGCCTTATAGCGGGGTGGTTTGCCGTTGCCTTCCCCGGCCTTTATTACCTTTCCCCCAGCTAACTGGGTACTCATTTTACCGACCTTGGGAGGATGGAAGGCTGAGTCATCCCGAGCCGGCTGCCTGAAACCAGCTTCCGCTGGGATCAAACTCAGGCCGTGGGGAGAGTTCCAGCTGCAGAAACTGCTGCTTTACCGCTCTGCGCCACACGATTTGAATTATTATTTAATTATTATTATTATTTAATTATTTAATTATTATTATTTGAAGTAGTGATTTAAATTGTGATTTAAATCATGATTTAAATCTAATTGATTTAAATCAAATCCACCCTGGTGACTACTACTTGTAAAAATCACTACTAATATAATTATTCATTCCATATGATTGTTTTAAGGACTTTACATTTTTGTATTAATTATCAAAATTAATTAGCAGAATTTCCCAGTGTTGCTTGGGTCCCTGAAAAATGTAAATCCGCTTCCCTCCGCTTGTCACTGATGCTGTTCCTTGCTGCTTTCTCGAATAGTAGCATCGCTGAGTAGTAGAGGGAAGCAGCCCTCCGTGGACCCGGGCAGCTCTGGGCAAGGCATGATGGGGGATGTGCCGCCATTTCAGAGATCTTGGGTAATCGCCACGTGGCCGTGCACAATCCCACGAGATCTCTGAAATGCCTACACCTCCCAGCATGCCTTTGGCGGTCCTCAGGCGGTCCCATCCTCTGAGAGACGCTTCCTCAACAGCTGCTGGGAGTGGTAGGCGTCAGTGTAGGATTTGTTTTAAATTGTTTAAAAACAGTTAAACCACAAAAATATGGTTTTTTGGGGTTTTGGGGGGTACATTGTACAGGAATAGGGTGACCATAGGTAAAGGAGAACAGTATCTTTAACCGTTGCATAGAAAAGGGAATTTCAGCAGGTGTCATTTGTATGCGTGCAGCACCTGGTGAAATCCCCTCTTCAACAAAACAGTTAAAGCTGCAGGAGCCCTGCCCTCTTTTGTATCTGGTCACTGTAGTATAGCTCCTGCAACTTTACCTGTTGTAATGAAGAGGGAATTTCACCAGCTGCTGTATGCATGCAAATGACACCTGCTGAAACTCCCTTTTCTATGCAACTGTTAAAGATACAGATTCCCTGACCTCCTTCTCATATGGTCAGCCTATACAGGAAGATCTACCAGCGTCCCAAATTTCAAGTTTGTAGCTCATCTAGATGTGGGTAAACATTACTGGACATACAAACCCACGCATGTACGTTGCCTGCATGTAAAAGGAGCCCTACTCGTTAGCAAAAGAAAAGTTAATGCCTTTATTAGGACCAACCAAAGCGTCGCAGAATAGTAAGCAGCGTTCATCTGTTTTATTGTCTGCTCTTCTGAAGAATAGAAATGCAACTGGAATATTAACACTGGTTACAAACGTTGTGCCTACTAGACCAGCCCAGGTTTTCTGCAGCTACATTTTAACTTCTGTGTGAGGCTCTTGTAAGATAATTTATAAAGGCCAAAAATGGGAGATCCATTCGTTATTAGATCAGAGGTGGGCGACTTGTGGACCGTGGCCTAATTTCAAAGCCCCTGCCCCCCTGGGAAATTGAGATGTCTAGCAAGAGCAATCCCTCCCTCACTTGGTAGCCCTTTGGACAGTGAGAAAGAGAGAGAGAGGGAGGGAGGAAGGGTTGATACCCTCCCACCTTTGGTCCTGGACCCATCTACCGTTGGTATGTGCCCCTTCTCCATCGGATTATCCCAGAGAGAATGCAGTCTATGAAAGACAGGGCCAGCCCTACCATTAAGGAGAGTGAGGCGGTTGCCTCAGGCGGCAGATGATGAGTGGTGCGGGGAGTAGCAGTGGCATCCCTTTCACTTCAGTTGGAGGACAGAGTTATGTGTTGTGCACAGCTTGACCTGTACCCCTAAGCTAACCTCTCTCCTCAGGTGAGGTGTAAGATGTCTTCCCATCACAATTGTTGAAGTAAAATTGAACTGCCGATCCAGTCCGATTAGTCGCAGGCCAGAGGTGCAGGAGGTCAGACCCATAAGCCATATCTGGTCTACCTGGGTTCCCGATTCATCTCTCCTGGGTTCCCCAGATGAAATATTCCTCTTTTCCTTACCCTCAGCCTCTCCCTACAACCACAAATCGTGGTATCCTTGTTTTTCTGCCATTTCCCCCCATTCTAAAAGGCCTTTCCTAAGACTCAGTTACTGGCAGTAGGATCTTTAAGCTAAAATATTTAGATATTTTTGGTATTTTGCCCGGGTTCCTTTGGCCTTCAGCTTCTCCTGCCACTGGAATGCGCCCCTTCTTAATGGAATATGATCCTCGAGCTGAAAGAAATTCAATCCCTCCTGGTCTAAGGCAGCAAAATATCTTGGGCCGACCCTGCTAGCCCCCCACCAAAAAAGGCCTCACCCTTGTACTTCGAAATTGATAATTGTTTTTCTATTCCATGTCTTTTCTTTAAAATTCTGCCAAACTTCATAACGGTTTGTGCAAGGGGAGAAAACGTGTGATTACATCGCGTGTGCCTTTTCATTTCATTTTTATTTTAATGTTTGTTCGTTTTCAGACAAACTTGCTTCTGAGGCTTCCAAAATTGTCGTATTTCTGAAGGCCTCGCCCCGGACAACCTCCTTGGTGGATTCACCCGGGGCCAAAATCTGTCAGTCTTGGGTCGGCGTCTCCGATGTCCCGCCATTTTGTTGTGGGTTACCAGCCGGTGGTGCTGGAAGATGGATCCATAGCTTCCTGACAACGAGACTGGAAGGCGGATCGCGCCTCATCTTTCCTTTCTCCTGGCGTGGGATTTATACATTTCTTCGATTTCTTCTTCTTTTTCCCTTCTACCTCAACAAGCTGATTTGAAAAAGTTTAAACATTTTCCAAAAACAGTTCTCAAAAATGACAAGTCTGTTCCGACGGAGCAGCAGCAATGGCAGCTCAAGGAACGGTTCCTCCGCCCAGGAACTTAACAATAGCCGCCCCGCCAGGCAGGTCCGGCGGCTGGAGTTTAACCAGGCCATGGAGGATTTCAAGACTATGTTCCCCAACATGGATTACGACATCATTGAATGTGTTTTGAGGGCGAACAATGGTGCGGTGGATGCTACCATTGACCAGCTGTTACAGATGAACCTAGATGGCAGTGGGTATGACGACAGTTCGGATTCGGATGACAGCATTCCTCCTGAGGTAAACTTTGCCATGTTGTGAGGTAGTTGCAAGGCCGTCTCCAGCTTTGAGGAGGCCCTTATCATGGTGCCCTGTGGTGGGGCTCTTCGAATGCTAGTATGCCCTGTCTTGGTGGACTTACCCAGTGGTGGTGCTTCTCCAGTCAGTGATGAATGTCCACCGTTTTAATTGCCATCATGCCCATCAATTTAGCATCTCTGAGATTCTGGAACATTATGGGAAATTAAAATGGTGGCCGCCCATGTCCATGCCCAGGCAAACAAAGTATAAACGGGTCCAGGGCTAGCGTCAGCAGTGCCCCAAGAGACATAGAAGGATACCACATGGAAACACTACACCAGGGTGGGTGGTAGTTGCTGTTCCAGTAGAAGGTGGCCAATTTTCTTGGGCGGAAAAATAAAACTAGGAAGATTTTTGTTTTGTTTTGGTCTAAGGCAGAGGTGAGGAAGTTGTGCCTCTCCCCAGATGTTGTTGGACTCTAAGCTAGCATGGAACATGGTTGGGGATGATGGGAGTTATAGTCTAACAACAGCTGAAGGACCACATATTCCCCACCGTTTCATGAAGGGTCAAAAACTGGATATATTTGTACTGCATAATGATATTCTTGGTGCCTGTTCATGTGAAACTCCTTGTTGAGTGACAGAGCATTAAAGCAAGTTGACACTGTGGCTTGTTAACCATGCAGTGGGGCTTTTCCCCCCTCAAGCAAGCCGCCTTGAGAACCTATGGTTTGTTGTTGGGCCATTCAAGGTAGTTAAGAAGCCACCCTGCATAGTTAAGAAGCCGCCCCATGGAAAACGCATTGCGTTCAGACAACACGATAACCCAAGGTTCAACAAACAACACACAATTGCCCACTAAGTGTGGATTACCGTGTTCTGTGAACCCAGCCAAGTTGGCAGCCCTAAGCGCACGTACTAAGGAGTAAGGGCCCATGGAGCTCAGCGGGACTTACTTCTGAGTAGACATGCTTTCGATCACTCTGCACGGGGTTGGTATGATTCAGGTTACACAAACGTTGGTTGATTTTGTTTGAAAAATAATGGCTCACTTTTATGAGAATACTTTAAAAATATTCAAGCTGTGTCATGAAGTTTTTGTACAAATTGCACGTGTTGACAGTTTTCTTTCTAGTAACTTGGTTAGGGGTTCAGTCTTTTTCTTTTTTTCTTTTTTTATGAGTCATTAAATGCTTTGAAGCTACTTAAGGCTCCGATCCGATTTTAAGCACTTGGCGCTTGATGAAGTGTGAAGAATTCATTGGGTTCCAAGACTTAGATGTTACTTCCAGCTGTCTGGTGGTGACAGAACAGAAGAGCAGAAGAGCCCCACTGAATCAGACCAAGGGTCCATTTGGTTCAACACTCTGTTCACACAATGGCCAACCAGCTGTTGACCAGGGATCAACAAAGCAGGACACGGTGCAACAGCACCCTCCTGCCCATGTTCCCCAGCAACCGGTGCACACAGGCTTACTGCCTGAGAGTCTGGAGGTAGCACACAACCATCAGGGCTAGTGACCATGGATAGCCTTCTCCTCCAGGAAGTTATCCAATCCTCTTTTAAAGCCATCCAAATGGGTGGCCATCACCACATCTTGTGGTAGACAATCCCATAGTTTAACTATGCTCTGTGTGAAGAAGTCCTTCCTTTTCTTTGTCTTGAATCTCCCGCCACTCAGCTTCATGGGATTGACCCCACTGCGTTCTAGGATTCTGGGAGAGGGAGAAAAATGTCTCCCTCTCCCCATTCTCCACCCCAGGCATAATTTTGTAAACCTCTATCATGTCTCCCCTTACCCTCCTTTTTCCCCAGGCTGAACAATCTCAGCTGATTTAACCTTCCTGGCTGCACTAAAATGAGGCCTTCTCCCTCAGTTACATTTCCTTGGTTTTCTCTTTTGAAACTGTGTGCCCTCCACTGAGGATATGTGCAGGTGATTCAAAGAGGTGTGCATGGGTGTGAGAGAAGGATGGTTGAAGAAGCATTCCAGCCAATCGGTTGTGAGGTTTCTTGGCTGAACTTGGCGAGGAATGAAAGTGATTGTGATTGGTGCTTACGCCGTGATGACACAATGGGGCTACATCACACGGAACCACACTTGGGTTGTTGTTGAACCGTGGGTTAGTATGTTGTCTGAACCCACAACATTTTCCGCAGGTTGGCAGGGGAAGGCTGGTTGAAGAGGCGAAGAGGCGGCATTTCTTCCTGTGTGTTAGGGAAGCAGGAATATAGCTGCAACTGATGGGATGTATGATCTAAGAAGAGGCGTTCCATGCTGTGGAAGAGAAGCAGAAATGCCTCTTCTAAGACAATACCTGCTGCAACAAGGAAGCACTCTGTAATGGTGCCTTCTGCAACTACATCTCTGTCATTTAAAACAAAAGAACATTTTTCCCCTTTAGAAGTATTGTTTTGTTTTGTTTTTTATCATATGCAAATATATGTGGGTTTAATCAGTCAGTAGGTCAATCAACTAACGGTGTAATCCCATACATGTCTACTCAGAAGTAAGTCCTAAGAGTTGAGTGAGGCTTACTCCCAGGTAAATGTGTATGGGATTGCAGCCTAAAGCTCTTAAGAGTTTCTTTAATTTCGTGACAGTGTTCCTTAATATCCTCTTTAATCACCCTCTTGTAGCTTCTACAGGAATGGGCACGCAAAGTAGGTTTTTAAAAAAGGAAAATTAAGTGCTTATGGAACTGCGGTTTTTAAGCATTCCTGGAGTGCAAGCGTAGGTGGCATTTAAGGATGGCTTCCTTCCATCCCTTGCATTGAGTTTGAAAATGGGGAAAGGAAAATCCGGATGCAAGAAAAGGAACCGCAGCGGCGGGAGAAACAACCCCGCTAGGGCAGGCTGTGTATTGTCCTTAGCAGAAGGGAACACTGGAAGCCGTTCTTGTCTTGTCTGGTTCTCTTTTTACGGGGTTGAAAATATCCTGGCGAGACGATGGCAGGAATCTCGTACTGCAAGACTGCTGGGATCCCAGCGAGGTCAGTGCCTTGAGCGCTGTCATCGTCTCGGGTAACTTCAGGGCAAGTAATTGGGTCGCTTGCCCAGCCTCGTAGTTCTTCCAGGCCTGTCCGAGTGTGACCTTCCACACCGAATGCAATTTCCCAGATAGGCATGCTGAGCCCCAGCAGGGGCTTAGTAATCTCCCTGTTTTTGCTGCTTTCTTGAGGGGCTTCTGAAATGGGACTGGGGTGTGTGTGTGTGTGTGTGTGTGTGTGTTTCATGGGTGGTGGGCTACATTGAGCTTTATGTTGTTGTGCGTTCTGCAGGCTTGTGTTGCATAGACATGCTCCCAGGTTCAATCTCTGGCATTTCCAGGTAGAAGAATCGGGTAATGGGAAAGAGGCTGGAAGAACCGTTGCCAATCAGTGTAGCTGTTACTGAGCTAGTTATAATAACTTCCTCCCAACAAGAGGTGACTATTGGGCATTTCGAAAACCTATGCTGAAAAGAAGCATTACACCTCCAACAATTAGTCGAGTTAGACAAGCCTTTACTGACAAGACATTGTGGCATCCAACAGACCCCCAAACAAGACATTTTTATTGAATAAGGCGTAACGTAAGATCCATAGATACTTCCAAGCTGGTTCATTTTAGGCAAATCAGGGAACCCGCAACAGCGAGTCTTAGGTGCTCTTGCGTTGGCTGGATCTCTGCAGTGCACAAAGCGATTCGGATACTTATGCCTATTCCTTGTTTTATTTGGTTGTTTTATTATGGTTTTAATTTTTGTGAACCGCCCAGAGAGCTTCGGCTATTGGGCGGTATAAAAATGTAATAAATAAATAAATATATATATATTCCTGGCTTTCTCTCTCTCTCTCATTTGATTCAGATCTTGGAACGGACTCTGGAACCGGACAGTTCAGATGAAGAGCCGCCTCCAGTTTACTCTCCTCCCTCCTACGACATGCACGTGTTTGACAGGCAGTACCCGCAGGCTCCCCCGACGCCACCCCCCAGGTAAGCAGCAGGCAACTCTGACTAGGAGCTCGTAGAATCACAGCGCTGGAAGGAGGTCTTGCAGGCCGGTTAGCCCAACCCGTTGCGTGATCTAGGAAATCTAGAGTGATCCCTAGTTGGAAGGGATCCATAGCTCAGTGGAAGAGCTCTTCTTTGCATGCAGAATGCTCCAAGTTCCATGTTGGGAGGATAGCAACCTTGTTTGCGAGTTACGGGAAGGGGGTGTTGCCACGACACAGGCTCCGAACAACAGGTCCGGCCGCGGACACTCCCTGCTCAAGCCAAGCACCACCTCTTGATACGCCTGAGGCGAGGGACAAACACCGCCTTTCTCCAAACTATGTGAACAGAGTGCTGGACTAGATGGACCTTTGGTCTGATCCAGCAGGGCTCTTCTTCTTAGGTTCTTAACTCTTTAACAGTGTGGATGTTAAGCAGAAACACAAAACCTGTGTGGGCAATAGAGAAGGAAATGTTGCCGTTGGACTTACGTTATCCTCTTATAAATCATTCCAGGCATAATATCTTTACTGACAAAGTTAGAGGTCACAAAAAATCGAGCAAGCTTTCAAGTTTCATTGAACTCTACTTCAGGCTAGATGCTAAGCAAGTGAAAATGAGAGCTGGGGAACAGCAGCAAATATAAAATACATAAAACTGAATAAAAACATAATATACATTGTTAAAACATCCTAAAAACATCCTAAAATTCCACTGGATAGGCCTGCCAGAAGAAGAAGAATAAATTTAAGCACGTACATGAAACCACGGATGTAGGAGTCCCGTTCTTTGGTTCCTTGAGGCTCACGGGGAAAGCAGATAGTATCTGATGGCACTCAGTTCAAAGCAGGAAGAAAATAGGGCCTTGGATAGTTCTAAGCTGGTCCTGCTTGGCTGGAAGTCTCTCCTGTTAGAACAATGGCCGTGCTGGCTGGGAATTATGGGAGTTGCAGTCCATCCCAAATGCAGGGCGCCATGTTGGGAAAGTCTGATAAGACTGGTAGCGTGGTCAGTTCTGCCTTTCCAGAAGCAACTGACTGGACAGTTAAAGGGCCCTTGCCTGATTTTTGTCTTCCTGAGACTTCTGCGAGGCTCGAGAGATGGAAGGTCTGATAGGGACGCATTCTTTGAGCCGACGATGGAGCTGAGTCTTCTCGCTGGGAGGGCACTGACAGCCCTACAAGGCCTGTGCCTCATCCTTATAAAGCCCCTCTTCTGCTCACTATAAGACCCAAGGTCTGGTGGTCATGACAATAGGAGGACGCCATTTTAACACTGAATATCTCATGGAACACAAAAGCGTCCATACTTTTTGGGCTCTAAAAGTCTTGAGGAGGAAAAAGGGGACGGGGATGCTAGGAAAGGGAGCCAACATTTTAAGACAACTAGATTTTGAAGCTTCGACTGAATTTGCCTTTTCCCCCCCTCGACCATGCAGAATTGATATCCAAAATTCAAGTGGGCCACAGACACAAAGGCGGTACAGGAATTGGAATCCACCATTACTAGGCAACCTTCCTGATGACTTCCTTCGCATCTTACCCCAGCAAATGGACAAGTTACAGGTGAGAAGTCGATATATTTTTTATTTAAACCATGGCTGCATTTGGACATCATGCCAAACCATAGTTTAGTGTGGCATAGAATCATAGAGTTGGAAGGGGCCTGTAAAGCCATCGAGAACAAGCCATGTGCCCTTCACGCTAAACGATGTACGGGAGGACAAGATAAGAAGCCTTTGCTTCTTTTTCTTAACTGCAACTTGTCGTGCTGCCCAAACTGACAAACTGTGGTTAATGTTAACTATAGTTTGCTTGAAACAAGCCAAGTTCAGACGGCGAGTTATGAATTTAGTTTGTTTCAACAAACCATAATTAACATTAACCACAGTTAACCAACTGTGGTTAATGGGAAATGGAAGTAACACTGGAGGAGCAGAGGGGTGAGGTCTCCCCTAGGCGCATTCATGTCACTCTAAACCATGGGTTAGCAAAATGGGTTAGTCACTCCAAACTGTGGGTCAGCTCTTGCTGCTTTCTGATGCTTCTTGTTATCTACTGAGGGGAGACATGAGAGCACTCTTCAAATACTTGAAAGGCTGTCACACAGAGGAGGGCCAGGACCGCTTCTCGATCCTCCCAGAGTGCAGGACACGGACTAACGGGCTCAAGTTACAGGAAGCCAGATTCCGGCTGGACATCAGGAAAAACTTCCTGACTGTTAGAGCAGTACGACAATGGAACCAGTTACCTATAGAGGTGATGGGCTCTCCCACCCTAGAGGCCTTTAAGAGAGGCAGCTAGACAGCCATCTGTCAGGGATGCTTTCATGTGGATTCCTGCATTGAGCAGGGGGTTGGACTCCATGGCCTTGTAAGCCCCTTCCAACTCTATGATTCTACTGACCTCTGTCACCTTTTTCCCCTTCGGCCTGGCCTTGCCTTGACTCATCTTTAACCCAGAAGGAGCCAGTTCTAACACCCCTCCATTCCTCCTTCTGAATCTCTACTTTCCCTGTGGTCCTTGGTTTGGGTTTTTGGGGTTGTTGTTTTTTCGCCTCTTTAGGCTCAGGCCAAGCCAGATATTAATTGGCAAACACCAGTCTCCCAGACTTCCCACGAAACATCTAAAAAAGCGTAAGGCGAGGATGTATGATTTGGAGAAGAGATGCAAGGGGCAGAGGAGTGGGTGCGTTCCTTTGTTCTCCTACATTTCTCTGCCTCAGCTTATTTTCCCTATTAGGGAGAAGAGCACCTGGGGGGAGTATTCTGGCCTGGGGGGAGGTTAAATGCCTCTTCTCTGCGCTTTACTCCTCTCCACCAAATCTTACCCTCCCTGTCTTGCGATTTGGGTCTCCATCGAAAATCTAGTTCTTCCTTCCCCAGACTGGAATGTTAACTACAACCCTGAAGTGTTGTGGGCTTTTAGTCCACAGAGAGGCAGCTTCATCCGTTACCTTTTTCCCTAAGATTTTTTTTAAAAGTATACTTCAAAAGAAGGAAAGAAAAGTGTGAATACTACAAGCATGTGTTTGCAAACTGTGTGGTTTATAGAAGTGGCAATAAGAGAAAGGGCCTTTTCAGTGGTGGCTCCCAGCTCTGGTAGGCCCACTCAAGGGAAGCCAGGTTAAGACATTTTTTGGCGCCACACTAAGACTTTCCTTTTCTCCCAGCCTCTTAAAGAAAGTCCTATGGATGTTTAGACTAGAAAAAAAGTCCTACGGATATTGTGTTTTTGTTTGTATTTTATGCTTTGTATAGTTTTAAATTTTGTATATTTGTGTTTAATGTTCACTGTTTTTAACTTTTGTAAACTGCCCAGAGAGCTTCGGCTATGGGGCGGTATATTAATAATAATAATAATAATAATAATAATAATAATAATGATGATGATGATGGTGATGCAACTCCCAGCATGCCACAGCCATGCATAGTACTGCATCCTTAAAGTCTATTTTAAATATCTTAATATTTGTGTATTTTGTCCCTAGTTTTACCTCTTATACCCAAATTTTGTATTTTATGGCTGTATTACCATGTTTCTTAGTTCTACGTTTTATTGTAATTTTAATAGTATTCTGTTTTAAATTGTAAAAGGCCTGGAGAAATTGATTCTCTGAGCTGTCTCATAAATTTAATCAGCAAATAAAGAATCAAGGGCATCTTCCTTGGCCGTGGCTCTGCATTAAGAGTCTACAGTGTTGGACTTGGCTTTGCTGCCCTGTGATGTGTGATACGGGTCCTGTTTGCCGCACTTTGCTCTTCCTTGACCCACGAACACCTTTGTCTAGAGTTCGCAAAGCTGCCATCAAACAACACCCAGCCCGGGAAGCCAGAGAGCCCAGGGCTGCTTGGACCAGGAGAGGAAGTGGAAGCAGTACCTGGAAGATGAACGGATTGCGCTCTTCCTGCAGAACGAGGAGTTCATGAAGGAGCTGCAGAGGAACCGGGATTTCCTCCTGGCCCTCGAGAGAGGTAATGGGTTGTTTTAGAGCCTTCCAATAGCGTGTTGAATGGATGCCTTCCGCCACGTCACGCCTGCCCAGACTTTATGGCCATCAGAGGCCTCTGTCCAGGTCCCAGAGAGAAGAGGGAAGGCCTTTTTAGTCATGGCCCTCACCAGAGAAGCTTGCCCATGTGCCCACCCCTGACCTCTTTTGGGCGGCAAGTGAACCTTTCTTTTGTTTGCCCAGGCATTTCGGGATGTTGAAGTGTTGGTTTCAATTGCCATTTTAATACGCTCTGGCAGTTTTATGGCTTATTGAAGGTATGGGGAACCCGTGGCTCGCGGGCCAACTCCGCTTGCGGTTTAATTTCATCTGGCTCACGGCGCTGTGTTGAAAATTTCATTTCTTTTCTGTTCTGCCCCATAGCCAAAGCTCTCTGGGAGGTTCAGGAAAAACTGTGCCCGTGTGCCGCCCAATACACTTTGCTGCCTGAGGCAAAGGAGGACAAGGTGCCCCCTCCCATTCCTGGCACAAAAGCTGACTGGTCTGGCAGATGATTCTGTCTTCACACTGATGACAGGACAGCATCCTCCGCTGTACCTGAAGGCAGCAGTCTGATTTGGGAGGTGCAGAGCGCCTCCCATGGCTCACGGGTCTCTCCTCCAACACCTTGCTGCCATCCCCCAGCATCTGCCGCCTGAGGCAACTGCTTAGCTCTGCCTAACGGTAGGGCTGGCCCTGAATGTGTTCAGAAAGGATGCCTTTGATTGGCTTGGCTCTCATCCTTCAAAGCTTTTCTCAAATTGAGAAGGGAAGCCTTGGAAAGGTGAGAAAAGTGGCCAGTTGGGTGTTCCAAGCGACTTCCAGCAGTGTGGCCAATCCACACACACACACCACCAAGAGAGAGGTAGGGTACAGATTGAGGGAAGTTGGGTAGACAAAGAAAGAGAGAAGTAGCACAGCAAGACTTGGCTGGAAACTGTAGCTGCTACATGTTCAGTCCTCGGTTGCGGTTATAGGGCAAAGGGCCCAGAGGTAGGTTGACCCACAATTGAGTTCCCCCCTTCTTAATGGCCTCTGATAGAAAAGCGTCCCCTGTCCTTGATTTATTGCATGAACGTTGTTCTGTGTTTTATGACGCTTTCATGTCCAGGGCTGGGCAGAGGAGGGGCCAGCGGGGCCAGTTGGCATGGGCCTACGATTTTGAGGGGGGCCTACTCCGAGTCCCCCTGGGCAAAGTGGCTTGATTTTCTGTTGATGATGAATTTGCCCAAAGAAAAGCACTTAAAGCATTTCTGAATGTGAAGAAGTGATGTCCTCTATACATCTCGAATAAAAGCGCTTGCCATTACCTTTTTAAGAAATCGTTCTAGTTCATATGTATTTAGAACTGATTAAAAAATACTTAATGAGCAGTTTGAAATGGGGCCTCCATTTCCCATCTGGCCTGGGCCTACTACCAGCTTTGCCCGGCCCTATTCATGTCGAATGGTTTATTGTATTGCCTTATTCTTTTTCAACTGGGAGTTGACGTCGAAAGACAGCTCATAAATTTCCTGATTGTTGCTGCTGTTGTCCCCATCTAGATCGATTGAGGTACGAATCGAAGAAATCCAAAACGACGAGCGTTGCCCTCAGTAGCGATGTCAGTTTTTCCTCCGTAATATCAGGTAGATAGATGGCTGCTCTCTGTTGCTAACCCTACTGAGGAAAACCCCGTCGTTGTTCCTAACTCTTGCCCTTGTCCCATACGGTTGCCACCTTGCCAGAATTTTAGCTTTGTGGCCTGTCGCAAGAATTGGAGGGTTGCAAAGCCAGGAAAAAAAATGGAGCGTGCAAAGCTTCAGGTGCGGGATTTTCTTCAGGATTGCAGCAAGGGAGGAAAGGGTTAAATTGCCCCCTCCCCGCTGCCAGTAATTTGCAGGTAGATGCCTCATCCTCAGCAGATGCAACTTACACTTTAAAAAACCTGAACATTAGATGCAAAGACACACATAACGTCACGTGTAATTGAGCCCTAAGTTTAATATTTCTTGCCCAAAGTCACTCAGTGAGCTTTGTGGCTGCGTAGGGATTTGAACCCGGCTCTCTCCAGACCTAGGCTTCTCCGGCCTGACATCCTCTAGATCAGCCTTCCTCAACCTGGAGCGCTCCAGATGTGTTGGACTGCACCTCCCAGAATGCCCCAGCCAGCTGGCTGGGGCATTCTGGGAGTTGTAGTCCAACACATCTGGAGCGCTCCAGGTTGAGGAAGGCTGCTCTAGATGGCTTGAACTGCAACGCCCATCATTCCCATGGTCAGCCATACTGGCTGGGAATGATGGGAGTTGCAATTCCAACCCATCCGGACGGTGCCGGTTTGAGGAGGACTGTGCTAGAAATACCTCAGATGAGAAACTCGGCTGTGCTAGGAAGATCCCAATTCCCGGTCCTCGTTGAACGCAAACGCCGCCTTCCTTTTAGCCTTTGAACAAGGGTTTGTTGCTTTGCTGGCAGAACGAGCAAATAATCCTGCTTAACCTCAGCCACCCAGACGAGCGGCAGCCTCAGAGGAGGGAATTAGAGCCTCTGTCTGTCACTATCACATTACTGAAGTTGCAGAAAGGGATGAGGCTGGAGCGTTATAGAGGCCTGCCTTTGGGTGAAACTGCCAACCGCAGTCAACGCCGTGCGCATGTGTGTCTGCAGGAATTTTTCCAAGGGGTGGCAGAGGTGCAGTGCACAGCAGTTTGTGATTGTAATTTGCGGGCGTTACATCGTTACCTGTGCATTTTCCTTGTGTGGGTACTTCGTTGCGTAGCGGTGCATTTAGAAGCCGACCCAGAGTAGGAGAGGGTCCTGGAAACTGAACAGCGCTAGTGCAAAAGAGTGCAAAAGTTTCAAGAAGCATCATCAACTTTAACAAAACTTTATTTGGAGTGAGGATTAAAAACAGCAACAAACACTTAGGAACAAGACGGGGGAAAACACACCAAAATGCATAAACGCCTTACAGTTGTCTAAAGTACCATATTTCTTCAATTCTAAGACACACTTTTTCCCCCCATATAAACATCTCTAAAAACGGGGTGCGTCTTGAATCGCAGGTGCAATTATTATTCTTAGAATCAAAGCTTTTTTCTGTTGGTGGTACTGAAATTAGTGTGCATCTTACAATCGATGGTGTCTTACAATTGAAGAAATACGATATACCATATCGGAAATTTTATGGCATCACTGCCTTTATCGTAACGTTGACAACTTCACATGACTCGCCTCAAGTGATTTTCTTCCTCTTGGAAACATTGGTGAACGCTCTGAAACTATGTCAGGGTTGGTTGCTGCCGAAAAATAAGCCACCCTGCGGGAAGCGGTCTGAGTTCAGACGACACGGCAAGCCACCGCGGCTAGTTACCCATGATGGCTTGTCATGTCATGCAAAACGTCACTGAAAGGAATTGGAATGGCTCAAGCAGACTTTGTTAGAGGAGGCCTGAGCGTATCCCACAATTTTATGACCAGTAGGAATTTTGTTTGTTCTGCTTTTATACCTAAAACTAGTATATAGAAAGGGTTGTTATTAGAAATATGCAAATATCTTTTTTTTAAAAAAACCCGTAGACTTTAGAGTTATAGTTGTAATGATCAGATTCATAGTTCTGTAAAATGCCTACAATATCAGACCTTATAAATAAAAATCCGTCCACTATTTACAGAGATATTTATGACCTTGTGAATTTTGACGGTGGCTATCTTGATGACATCATCAAACCTACGCGCCACATGGTGGTGTTACACCATGGAAATTACACATCTCAATTTAGTTTCAGGTCAAACAGAGGGAGAACAGTCCTGCTGAAAGAATTAATCCCCCGCCCCATCTATCCCTATTTCTTTTTCCTTGTGTATTGTTTTTTTTTTATTCATTCAGTTTATGTTTTCGCTGGTCCCTGTCCCTGCTTACAACCTTTGGGGCTGAGGAGTAGCATAAAAATACTTCAAATCAATCAAATAAATTACAGTCAGAACAGAGCACACGGTGTGGGAGCCTGAAACACGTATGCTGTGTGCATCACACGAAAGGGTCACCTTTCTTCGCTTCCAGGTGATCCCAGATGTTTTTGTCTTCCAGACGATGTCGCCCGGTCCTTAAACAGCGTGTCCAGTGGTGCCGCCGCCGAAGATGCCTTATTCAGGGACAAATTAAAACACATGGGAAAATGTAAGTTGCACCATGGTGAACGGCAGGCTTGGATCCAGGCCTTTGATAGGTTTTCCTTGTCAACGCTGTATGTCCATCTTGCACTAGATCTCTTAATTCCTTTGGCGTTAAGTGTCAACAATACGGACATCTGAATGCCATTGTGTTACTGTGTGTATGTGTGTGTGTTTTGGAGCGTCACACCACTGTCTGCCAATTAGTTTCCAGGCGAAGTACATTTACCTTCATTACCTTTAAAGCCCTACATGGTTTGGGTCCAGGTTACCTGCGGGATCAACTTCTCCCATACACTCAGGTCCTCTGGGGAGAACTTACTTCTTTTGGGCAAAACTAGGCTGACAAGTATTACCCAGAGGACCTTTTCTTCTGTCGCCCCCAGACTGTGGAACGGCCTGCCGGAGGAGATTCGTCAACTTAACTCTGTCTCCGACTTTAAGACAGCTATAAAGACTAGCCTCTTCCGGCAGGCCTACCCAGATGAATTTTAAACCAAGAATTTTAAGATGTCTTGGTTGTTTTTTGATATTGTATTGGTTTTATATGCTCTTTTAATTAATTTTATGTGTTTGATTTCTATTGTATTGTTGTACTAATGTTGTTCCCTGCCTCGATCCAAAGGGAGAGGCGGGTAAGAATTATTATCCATCATCATCTCATCCTTGCAGTTCACCACATGGGCAGGGCTCCCAAGTAGGATGGGATTTAATAATGTTTGGCCCTGGGGTGGGGATATATGCTTTCTTCAAAGACTCTCTCCTCCTTCTTCCGCTGTTAGAAATATATATATATACTGCAATTGAGGGATTTGATGTCCTGAAAAGACTGCAGCGTTTATTTTAAGCAAGTTCCTAGACCTTAAGGCTTTGAAGTGTGACTTGACAGCACGTGAGCCCGGTGGAATTTCAAAAGCCACTGAGCCTCTATTGCCCTCTTTTTCCTTAAAAACGTCTTCTCCCACCCCTTTTCTTTTTCTTTTAGCTACACGCAAGAAGCTCTTTGAACTCGCCAGGGCTTTCTCAGAGAAGACCAAAATGCGGAAGTCAAAAAGAAAACAGCTGTTGAAGCATCAGGTGTATCCTTCCACACGATAAATATTTCCTGATGGTGGGAAACATCCCGCTGTTGGTCTCCCAACTCGGAGACCTCGAGGGTCACCCGGATGAATCCCTTTTCAGGGGGGCCGTCTGTACACGGTGAAAGCCCTGCGATGGCTGCGCAGTTGCGCCGCATCAGTTATGCAATGCAGCCGCAGCTTCGCACCCACCGCAAGGCTTTCCTGCGAAGCTGCGCATTGAAAAAGTCGGGGACCTATCCTGACTTTTTCAACGGGAGCGAGGGCAGTACAGCTCTTCTGCCGTCTGACATCGTTGCGGGGCCGGGGTCCATGGAAGGCGACTGGTGATTGGTCGCCTTCCATCAGGAAGAGGGAAGGGGGCAGCTCCAATACACAGATGACAGCCAGAAAACCCACGCTTCCCCCTTGGTTTCAGGATTACCCGACGCCACCGTCGGAGAGGAAAAACGCAGGGTTTCTGCACTGCCAACTGAGCTCTATGAAGACATCCCCAGGGATAACAGAGCTCTTCCAAACTCCCAAGTGTATGGGCAACCTTATTCTGGTACAAATAGCTGGCTTTCTGTACTCGCTGTAGTGTCCCCCAGGGAGAAAGGGACCCTCCTTTCGGTGGGACGTGCTCCACTTTCCCTGACCCAGCTAAAGAGGAGCCAGTGAGTTTCATGTTTGAGCAGGGATTTGAACTCGGAGCTCCCGTGTCCTTCTCCAACACACTGTGCTGGGTCGGCGTTCAGCAGCTCACCTGACACGTGAGCAGGGCAGATCTGAAAAAGTAATAGATGCCGATTTATAACTCTCCTTGCTTGCTTTGTTGTTGCTACTGTTGTTACTTAAGGTAGATTGGAATCTTCTGGCAGATCTCTCAGTGAGTTGTAGTAGATTAAAAAGGGTTTCTGGCTCCCAGCTTTTTAAGAGTAATTTTTTAAAAAAATTTCCCTTTCTAAATTAGGTGACTGAAGCTAAGTGTGCAGTCGTGTGCATGTTTAGAGGGGGGAAAAGCCTTACATCTCCCAGCATGCTCCAGACAGCACTGGGGCATGCTGGGATTATTATTATTTTTGGCCTAAATTTGCAATGGATTGCAGTTTAAGAAAGCTCGGAGGGAAAACCAGAAGTGGATTTTTGTGTGAAAGGGACTGAGAGCTCAGTTGTGGATTAGAAAAATAATCCCCCAGCTGGTCATGTGTTCAGAGCATGTGATTTTAATTCTCCTTATATATCTACCTCCCTGAACCGCTATTTTGCACTTTGCTGTGGTTGGTTAATGGACCTGGGTTTTTTTAGTAAAATATCACGTGACCATATAGATCTCTGCCCAGCTCTGCTACATGAAACCTAGTATTTATCCTATTATTATTCCTTGTGATTTAGAAAATTCAGGGCAAAGGCTTCCCAAGACGATTTACATATATAATTAAAACAATATAAAACACCTGCAAACTCAAAACAGTGGCAGTTTAAAAGCTCAACACATGACTTCTAGTAAACACACCGGTTGTAAAAGTTGACAAAGATGGAGCCATATCTGCTTCCTTCAGGAGTGAGTTCCACAAAATCTGGAGCCACCAGCAAAAATGCCCTGTTTCCAGTGCCCGCTAGGCCTCTGAGGCCAATTTTGGGGCATTTCTACATGAGGTATTATCCCGCACCTTTTCCAAGCATTCCGCTTCCAGATTCCTTGCGGGATTAAGATCAGATTCGTGACATGTGCTTTTTTAAAATCATTCGTCTTTCTATATGTTTCATTATACAGTCACTAGATGGCACTGTGGTATAGTGGAATAGCGCAATTACATGAGAGTCTCGTTCCGCCGTTTCTACATAATACCTGACTTTCCCCATTAGGAAAAAAAACTGTGATTATTATTATTATTATTATTATTATTATTAATGCTTGCCAAACACGTGAGAGGCTCTGGAGGATGATGACGTTGTGTAAAGGACCTGCAAACTACAACGAGTGAGCAGTCACGAGTGCACAATGAAACCCTCATGTAGAAAGACTTTTAATGCCCAGGCAGGTTCGTACAGGGTGCTTCCAGAGCAGGCGTTATCGTGCAATCACCCTGACTCATTCACAGGGGGTCTAGACAACAGTGTCTTCCATTTCTAACCCTCCCGTGTTTTCCCACTGCTGTTTCCATCTTTTTTCTTTACACACGCCCCAACGCCAATTTGTTCGAGAGGAGAAGATGAACCCGCTGCACAATGGAGTTTCCCCCATCCGGAAGCTCCCATGGGTGCAGGAGGTTCTTTAAATAACTTCGTCCGCAGCCCTCACTTTTGAGTGAGGCCTTGTTTGGGTTATGCCGTCGGGACATTATCAGCACACTACTATTCTCCTTAATCGCAAGCCCAGGATGGGGACCGCGGCCTCGACAGCTAACCTTCTCGATGACGTTGAAGGACAGTCGTGCGGTAAGACGATACGCCTGTTTCTAACGTCACTGCCACCCTTTGGACTGAACCCGGCTACTGCCTAATATGCCACAAATTTTGTGCTTGGGCTGCAGCTTGTGTAATTCAGGGGTGGGAAGGAGTTGGACTTTAACTCCCATCATGCCTTGCTCTTGGCTATGCTGGCAAAGGCTGATGGGAATGGCACATGTTCCCACACCCTGCTTGAATTGATAAATTGGTGGTGGTGGGGGGGGGTTGTTGGTCCATGTAACCCCTGCCATGTAACCCCAGCGTTGCTGCTTCGCAGTAGCGATGCTGTGGGGTTTGGGGGTGGATCAGTAGCAAAATTGGCGCTGTATAGCAGCTGCTTTCCCCAGTGCCACCTGAATCCCTTTCTCTGGCCTTAGCTTGACCTACCAGTTAGCCCACGACGGAGGAGGGAAGATCTCGCGATGTGTTTATCGCGAGATCCCTCCTCTGTTTCCATGCGACGCTTGACGACCTCAGAAGGAGAGGCGTCGTGACTGCCATCTTTTTTAACTTAAAGGGGCAGCAGCGCACGAACGCTCGTGCGCAATCGGTAAGTAATTTTTAAAAATTTAAATTACTTTCCCGGCTCCCCCCACCCTACCCCTGATGGGCACAGCGCTCCGTGCGCAGTTCCCGGTTCTTCGCGAGGAATCGGGCAGAGCCGGGTCAACCCGCGGGGCCCGGCCACACGGTCCGGGGCCAAAGTGGAGGGCCAAAAACCGGGGCCAAAGTGGAGGGCGAGATCCCGGGGCAAGGGAGGGATCATCCCTCCCTGATCCCGGGATCCCCTGTGCGTCATGTGGACACACAGGGACGGTTCCGGGGATCACCCCAGGATTTCGCCCCATCTAGCTATGGCCTCTGTGTAAGAGAGGCCCAGAGAAAGGCTAAAATGGACGAGGTGGGGTGGCGTCCCTCAACCTGAAGAAAAGATGGAGAGCTTCCCCACCCCCTGCCCTGCTTATTCAACCTTCTCCAATTCAATGGGGCGCGTGTGACCCCCCAACTCCACGCGACTGCGGAGCGGATGGCGACGCGGCTTCAAGCTTCTCGTGTCTGTCTCTGCGTTTCAGATGAAGACACCCAAGCAAGAAGACGACAGTTACCCGTGGAAGAAGAAACATCCAAAGAAGTGCAGTAAGGTGAGGGGCAATTTGAGGTTAGGGCTGCTCTTCATCACGGATGTTACCGGCCCATTCAGTGGGTTTTTTTTTGCTATTGGGAATATCATTTAATAAACTGGGTGTTTTGAGTTGGGCTGTGCTGTGATTCTAAGCCCTCCCTCTGAGATGTGAGGCCATAAAGAGGTCTTTCGAATCCACAAAGCTTTATTGAGTAAATAGACGTCTCTTCACACCTGAAGGGAGTGTGAATGCTAGGAGCTCTCCTCTAAGCTTAATTAGCCTAACAAAGCAAGGCAGTTGCCTATCAGCTAAATAGACAGTTTCCCACTGTGCCTGGTAGGCTTTTACTAAATCCCTCCTTCAGGGAGGGTCTTCAAAGTGAAGGCTCTGCCAAGCGGCCAACCTAGCAGAGCGCCTCCCACCTCCTTCCAACTCCGCCCACTTGACCCTGCGCCGGGCTCTGGAGTCTGTCAACTCGGATGTTCCCTCCCCATCCAACAAAGACAGTTCCCGGTGGTGTGGGAGGGAGATCTCTGAGCCTGGGCTTCCTGTCCAAAAAGCTCCTGGGAAGATTCCTCCTCGACTCCTGGAGAATCTCCTCCCCCGCTTCCTGTCTTTGACTGGCATCCGTCTCCTTCTTTTTCTTCAGCCTCCAAGTCCGATTGAGGCTCTGAAAAGCCATCCCCTACACTAGGGAGAATGGACCTGATCCTGACAGGCTCTGTGTGTGTGTGTGTGTATTTATTTCTATTGACCCCACACCCTTATTTACTAAATTCCACTCTCTTGATGTTTTAGTTCTGTGCAGGTTTAGAATCATAGAATAATAGAGTTGGAAGGCCATTGAGTCTAACCACCTGCTCAATGCAGGAATCCACCTTAAAGCATACTTGACAGATGGCTGTCCAGGTGCATCTTGAATACTTCTCATGTGAGAGAGCCTACGACCTTCCTAGGTCATTGGTTCTATTGTCGTACTGCTGTAACAATCCGAAGTTATTCCTGATGTCCAGCTGGAATCTGGCTTCCTGTAACTTCAGCCCATTATTCTGTGTCCTGCACTCTGGGATGGTCGAGAAGAGATCCTGGCCTTCCTCCGTGTGACAACCGTTCAAGACCTTGAAGAGTGCCATCATGTCTCCCCTCAGACTTCTCTTCTCCGGGCTAAACATGCCCAGTTTTTTCATTCTCTCCTCATAGGGCTTTGTTTACAGATCCCTAAACATCCTCGTCGCCCTCCTCTGAACCCCCTCCAGCTTGTCTGCATCCTTCTTGTGAAGAGTCATGATTTTAATGTTTATGTGGTATGCAGTGTTCAATATAGGATGGTCGACACCTTGGGCTCCTTGTGAAGAAGAGCAGGATACAAATCAAATAAATCAAACGAGCAAGCTCAGTGTATGTTACGTTCACAGCCCCTCTCTTCTTCTTCCTTTTCATTTTAGATCCTGAACTGGCAGTTTTTACAAAAAATAAAAGGCAAATCAGGTGAGAAGATGGCTGGCATGGAAGATGGTTTTTGGGCTGATGCTTCATACCTGCCCGAGTCCTTGAATGGTTCCCAAAGTACAACCGTTATATAACGTCAATGCACACAATGCTTTCTTACCAATGGGTTTGAAAACAATTCTGTTTTCTTCTTCTTCTTCTCCAGTCTGAAGAATCCAGCAAAAAAAAAAGGGGGGGGCAGGGGAGAGAGACAAAATTTAACAGCTGACCTGACCTGAATTTTTCTACAACCGTCTTTGCAGCTGAAGAATGATTTTCAAGCTACACATGGGTCAAGTCCCTCTCTATCTTTGTTATACCGTGCTGTTCAGATGTATGAATGAAAAAGAATATTTTAAAGTGGCGTTTTCAAACCATATCTCTTTAACGGATACGTGTGACCAGATACAGAATGGCCTCAAAATCATTGTTATTATTTTATTTTTATTATTATAATATAATTATTGCTGCTAATAGAAAATAACCCCAAATCAAGATACCTGGTTGTCCATAAACTTTTCTCCATGAAAAGGCGTTTCATACCCTTCCACAACCAGAAAAACACTTTACAATGGATTCATCCTATTGTCGGCCGATAGTTGACTATCCTAAAAAAACGGACTCAGACTCAGTGTCTGCCCAACTTGCAACAATTTTTACCCCGTTGCTTCAGTGTGATCCCTCTTTTATCTTTGTGTTCCTTGTGTCACTGAGAAACAAAATGGAAAAATCGGATTGGTGTGAAGAATTATATCCTTTAATTTCTGTGAATTAGGTCTCCTTAACAACATTGGCGAGAGAGCCAACGTCCTCGTGATTTTGTCCCACACTGATGAGGTCATCTTTGAAACTTTGGCACTAGGTGACAATTGACTAGGGAGGAAGCACAAAATTGGCCCCGCCCACGTGACACCAGGTTTTCAAACGTTACCTCAGCAGTGTGCGACAAAAGCATGTGTGAAGGGATTCTTCACATGGAGACCCTGAGGGGGAATTGGTGGTTTTGACTGGTTCCTCCTTCAACTGGTTTGTATTATGATGCCACCAGCAAATGGCCACTAACCCTTTGCAGCAAATGCTCAGTGAGTGTGTTTAAACATGATTATGGAGCCATCATGGTTAGGAATGGCTCACATGACATGCTGAGTCATGGTTCACATGACACACTAAGCCGTAATATTTAGCTCAAAATGCTTACCCACCGTGGCTTAGTGTGTCGTCTGAACAGAGTGGTGGCAGTTCAATCAGAGGTAGTGAGTGTGACATGTGAACTCAGACTGCTGGGTTGTTTAGCCCTTAAACTCAGTGGTCTGAGTTCACATATGATGCTCACAACCTCCAATCAGGTTGATCGGAGGTTGTTTACAGAAACCAGAAGCAGCTCACAAGTGGTGTGCTTTCCCACAAATCGTGGGTTAAATAACCCACAATTTGTTGCTGTGTTGTGTAAACCAGGTCTCAGTTGTAACTACTGGTTTAAATATCTACCTTAGGTCAGAGGATTTTGCTGATAACCCCAAGGCTGTGCGTATGGCTATTTCATTGCTCCCCCTTCTTATAGACAAATTTATGAAGCCTAGGTTTATCTATAGCTATTAACCATGAAAATGTACATTATCATGGTTAATAGATATGCTTTTGATTTGTGGTTGGCAAGGTTTGGTTTAGATTGGATCTTTAACTCGCTATTCAGAAGTACCTTGACAATTCAGATCTTAAGACCTACTTATGAACATTAGAAGTGCCATGCTGGATCAGACCGAGGGTCCATCTAGGGTTGTGGGTTTTATTTCATGTGCCTATCAAAAGCAGGCCTGATCTCTGGGGAGTTGTCTGTGGCTTTGAAACACAGAGCGAGAGGAGAGAGGGGAAAAAACTCGAATGAAGTTTGGGTTCTCTCCAAGGCAAAAGTGACGTCAGCACAACTTCGACAAAAGTTCAGCCGCTTGGACGCCACAGCCTTGCCCTGTACAAGATCCAAGTTTCCAGACTGTTTTGAAGGAGGCAGAGGGGGTTGGGGAGACGACACTGCTTAAAAAGAACTTCAGAGGCAGACAGGCATTAATAGTTCCCTTTGGGGAAATGGAAAACTAAGGGCTACAGAGACACACAGATCCTTAGGGTAGGTTTCACCTCCCTCCCTCCGTTCTCCATTCGTAGCTGAAGAAGCGGCCCGGCTGTTCCTCTTTTCTTATTCAGAGCTGCTCTCTCTGAACACTTGGGAGGAAGCCAAGTTTTTGAATGTTCCAGTGTTTTGTGGCCACTTTGCGGGCTTGACTTTTTAGACTTTCCATGGATTTTCTCCCTCTTTTTTAAAAGCCAGCAAGAAATTCCATCACCCAGGCATGTTTAGTAGACATTGCCTGCTACAGAGTGGCCGCTTTGTGGAAATCGGAGGGGAGGACGTACCCAAGGCTCCTGCTCTTTCTCAGAATACCTGGTTTATGTTTTTATTTTCTAGGATATCGTGCTATGAAGAGATGCGGGCAGCTCCTCCCTTCTGTAAGAAAAAAGAAAATAGGCCCACCCGTTTTGAGTGAAATGACTAAGGGATTCATCATACAGTAGTAGAAATTAGCAGGCCATGTCCTCGGCCTTTGATGTAGCACTGCCACATCCCTCTTGCCCCAGCCTTTCAGAATTCCCGGGCCTTTAAAATAGGGTGACCATATGACCGGATTTGCCCGGATTTGTCTGGGTTTTTGGTGACAAATCCGGGAGGTGGAGGGGAAATCCGGATTTTTTTCCCGATCTTCCCCAGCCAAAGAGCAGCTCTAATGGGAATTAACAAAAATGCTTATAACTCCATCATTTTTAAAGATAAAGACATGAAACTTGGCACGATGGTAGCTCTTAGGAAGGGCTTTAGCCATTCCAAATTTGAAACAGATCTGTTCATCTATTGATTTTTTAGGAATTTTTTAATAATTGAGGTTTTAAAATTATTTTTTTTTAAATCATCAATTTTAAAGATAAAGAGATGAAACTTCACACCATGATAGGTTTTAGGTAGAGCTTTAGCCATACCAAATTTGAAACAGATCTGTTCATCCATTGATTTTTTAGGAATTTTTTAATAATTGAGGTTTTAAAATTATTTTGTAGAACAGATTTGTCTTAAATGTGTGCTGTAAAATCAGACATATGACCAAGGCCATGTTCGGGTGGGCACGCCCCCTTGGTGCTAGACACGCCCCCTTGGGGGCCGACCATGTTGTCCTCCTTTTTGGTTTCCAAAATATGGTCACCCTATTTAAAACGTTAGTCGGCAACTAGTTTTACAAGACGGCCGTTTGGGAGCGGGTTGGGCCAAGGTCATGTATTCCTATCCCCAAATGGGTTGTCGCAAAGCCTTACAGCAGATGTCCCCAACCTGGTACCCTCCAGGTATACGGGACTGCAAGTCCCATCATTCCTCCCGTGATGGGAATTGCAGTCCTACAGACCTGGAGGGCACCAGGTTGGGGGCGGCTGTGTTACAGCCATAGTTTCTGTCACTCACCCTTCTTGCCATTGGATTGGCCCTGAGGGGCAGGCGATACTTCTTATCCGGGAGGGTGGGTAGTGCCCGGGGGCTTCTAGTTGCTGACCCCTCTCAATCTCCCTCTGCAGCTTCAGCAGCAATCCCTCAAGACCCCACCCTGGGCGCTGTAGCCACTACAACTTCCTGTTTCCTGTCCCATTTTTTCCCTTTTGAAACAAGTACTGTACTCCCTTTGCTGCAATTAATTGATCAGACTTGGGATATGGATGGGAATCCGGGTGCGCTTATTAAGCTGACACGACCCAAGTCGTGGGGATTCCCGTGGGTCTACAGGGATGGGTGAGCAATGAATCGTGCATTGGGAAAGGAACAACTTGGGAGACCCCTCCAGGCTGATCAATAGCCCTGCAGCCACGGCTGTAGCATTTGTGCGTGTCCTCCTGCATCCCTGTCCTGAATGCTCCCAACGGTTTCCAAAAGAAGCCCAGTCACAGATGATAATGTACATTTTTGCAATGCCCCACAAACCCAACTTGAACCTGGGTTCAGAGGTGTAGTGGTAAATTTTGGAAGAGTCCCAAAAGAGAGTCTCAAAATTCAGGCAACTGTGCGGATCTATATCAACGAACCACTTCTAGCAGTTTTCATCTTCACCAGAAGCAGGTCGTCTATCAAGTTAGTGGGGCTGTTCACACAAGACACTAACCCACACATAGGTTGATTGTGTGGGTTGTTTGCTGAACTGTAGGTGAGCATGTCTGAACTCAGGACATTTCTTGCAAGGGAACCACCCTGAACACAATCCAACAATAAACCATAGGTTCTCAAGGCGGCTAGTTCGAGACAAATAAACCACACTGCATGGTTAACAAGACACCCAGCGGGAAATGTCCTGGGTTCAGACGGCACGCTAACCCACAGTTCAACAAACAACCCTCACTCAAGTGCAGGTTAGCATGTTGTGTGACGCCTGTAAATGGTTCAAGATCAAACCACATCCAAAATACTCTGCATTGCAACAAGGAAAAAGATAATATTGTTGGGAAAATTCATTTCCCCGCCACCCTTCCATCTATAGGATTGCAGTTAGGCTTAGAGGGAACAGGAAATTCTGAGGGAGGATGGCAGATGCTGCTAAGAAAAAAAGTGCTGTCGCTGTGTCCGTCTGAGCCAGCCTTCCTTAACCTGGGGCGCTCCAGATGTGTTGGACTACAACTCCCAGAATGCCCCAGCCAGCTCTGCTGGCTGGGGCATTCTGGGAGATGCAGTCCAACACATCTGGAGTGCCCCAGGTTGAGGAAGGCTGCCTGAGCCATGGCTCCTGCAGTCACTCACAACAACACTGGTGTTCTTTTAAACCTCCCTGAAGTACTGTTGTGTTCCAACTAGGAGTAAAAAGTACAAACAGTCGTGTGGCACTTTAAAGACTAACAAATTTATTATGGCCTAAGCGTGATTCTCTAATGTCCCCCCTGTTACGGTTTCTCCACAAGGCCCGGTAGAATAAAAGGTCCTTTGGTGAAGTTTAGAAATCATTCCGGGGATGGGCAGAAAAAAAGAATCATTTTGAATTCTTGCAGCTGGATAGAAAATCCTTCAGACATTTGTCTCCCAGAGGAAGGAGAACAAAGTTGTCCGTTCCGGATTTCATTTTCCAGCTCTGACGTAAACGCATTTTAAGAGCCACTGAGACGGGCTTGAAAGCCGCGCTGTGTTTCTCCTATCAAACAATGTACAATCCTTGATAACATTTGTATTGCTTTCTCTAAAAAAGAAAAAAAAATGGTTTAAAAACAAACAAAAAGGACACAACCAACAGCAACAAAAAGAGAGACTTTTGTGACGTTTGTGAGTGTTGCTATTTTAGAATTTATTTCCATACATGATTTTTTTCTTAAAAGATGTTTCATAGTAATTCATATAATAAAAGTCATGTTGTACTCTCTTAAGTGCTTTTTGCTCTGTGATTCGACGCTGTGGTTGTGCTCTGATGCTGAACCCGTTGCTTGGTTGTGAGCAGCAAACTTCAAATTGAGCTCGGAGATTTTGGAGAGGCCAAAGGTGGATTTACAACTGAATGCTTGCTTGAGAGTTGTGAAACGTTGGATAACTCGTAGATCAAACACACACACAAATAGTGTTGTACTAGGGTCTCCAACGGGTGCCCACGGACACTTCTGGTGGTGCCTTCCTGATAGTTATTTTATTTTATTTTAAAACCAAGAGACTAACGTGTGTGTTTTTTAAACTAGGAGGCTAAGACAGACAACCCCAGAAAATAAAAATCTTGGGTAGCTGCAGCTCAGTGTTTTCTTTTGAAGCATGTCTAGCTGCCCAGAAAAACCTTGTCCTTGGGCGATTTATTTTTCTTTTAGCCTCACAGGTTTGCGGTCTGGGAAATGGTAGTGACTGGTGACACCCACCGTGGTAGCCATTTTATGAAGGATGCAAAGATTGTATTTATTTATTTTTGTTTATTTATTTGTTTTACAAGTATTCGACCACACAAATAAGAAATAAATCATCCCTATTTCATTTTACAAGTCAAAAAGAAATGTCAGATATAAAATGCAGTCTATTACTGCCTCATCATATCCCTAAAAGGGATTGTGGATTAGCATACTTTTGTACTTTACTGGACCAGTACATAATAAAATATTCTGTACCGGCAAAGATGTTATGAATGGAAAGCCCCACGTGTTTTACTCTTTGGATGCTCTTTGCACCTCCATTTTATGGGCAAGTCCTCCATGGCAGCCATTTTGTGAATATGCCCATGACACTCAAAATTCCAAATGTGCCCACCGGGCTTACAGAGTTGTACAAGCACCTTAAAAATTTGCGACAGACGCTTTCATGAACTAGAGCCCACTTTTCAGATGCAAAAAGTCTTGGTGGAGATACATATGTTGGTGGGGAAGGAGAATTATAAGCAGTAGTGGCTGAAGTGCATAAAACACATGACAGTCTGTGGCATTTCTGTGTAAAGCTCAAAACATATGACATAAGCAGAGAGCTCATTCACAACAGCCGTCACCGGGGCAAGTTCTTTCTAGCTAATGCCTTTAGTGTGGGAGAGGAACTTGGTCTCAGTTGAAAAATAGCAGCTACTGAGAGTCTGCCATCAGGTTTGCAGAAGGAGAAAGGGAGTTTCACCTTTTCCGTCCTTCAGGGCTAGCCCTACCATTAGGCAGACTGAAGCAGCCACCTCAGGTAGCTTGTTATTATGAAAGGCAGCAATTGGTTCATTATTCAATTCATTTTATGATATCTTTTATACCCAGGATTTTCTGCCTCAGGTGCCAAAAAGTAACTTGACGGGCTTTAGCAGCTATGCACCTTAAGTTTGGGGGGTGGGGGGCAACAAAATGGCTGCCTAATGAAGCTTCCCTCCCAATGCAAATTTAGCACCAGTGGGAGAGACTATTTTCATCACGACTATGGTAGAGGGGTAAGGCTTAAAGTTCCTCCCCTCTCACCAGTGGTCCTGATTCCAAATTCAACCCCGAGCAGCTGTCCCTTTGGTATTCAGAAAAAAAAGATACAGTGTTAAAATCAAGCGTTTTAGCATCAAGCATCCATGAAACTTTGGAGAACCACCACCAGAACAGATAGCACTGGGGAGAAATGGAACAATGATCTGATTCAGATAGACAGAGGTGGGGAACTTTAAGCCTGAGGTCCCATTCCAGCTGGCTTGGGTTCCCAGATAGCGCCACACCCATCTTCCCTGACCATCGATCTGTGGTTTCCCCACTTTTGGTAGTTTTCCATTCTAAAGGATTCAAATGCCTCTCTCCTAAAGCATAGTTACTGGCAGTAAGAGCTAAAGCTCAATAGACTAGTATTTATTTTGAGGTTTTCGGGCCTTCCCCCCTTTTGTCTTTAGCTCCACCCATCACTGGAATGCGGCCCCCAGAGCTTCTCCAAATGGAATGCGGCCCTCGGCTTGAAAAAGGTTCCCCACTCCTGCAATAGAAGGCAACTTCTATTTATTTATATTCTGCCTTGATGCCATTTTGGCAGATAAGGCGGTATATAGATGATGATGATGATGATGATGATATAGATATATTTTTATATGATCCCTAGTTAAGATCAGAGTCTTTCTGAGGTGAAATCTGGACATTTATCTATTTATTTACTACATTCCTATATCACCCAGCAACTCATCCTTTCTCATCATTGCTACTCCTTCCATGCTTTTTTGGACATCTCCTCCTCTTCCTCACCTCCATTGTTTGGGCCAGAGGGAGAGCCAAGTGAGCAAGCAGGTTGCAATGTCCAAGGGGGTCTTGTCAGTGGGCTCCTGCTGAAATGTGGGCCCTTGGCTGATGCCCCATCATTCCGGCCCTGCAGGCTGCCATAGGGCCTTGAACACTGTGACTTTCTTCAGAGTAAGGGTGTTCTGGATTGCACTGTAAAAGGAAGTGGAATTACTGAGGCGATGAGATGACCAACTACCAGCTCCCTGGCGTTCCCAAATGTTGGCTTAAAGAGGGAGTCAGATTTTCCTTTTCGATGGAGAATGTGGGTTTTGTGTCAGCCCATCTGGAATTATTAGAGCAGCGGAAACCCCCAAAGCCAGCCAAGTGGTATTCTTAGGCGGGTTCTCGCCGAAGACGATTCCTGGAAATATTGAAAGCATGAAAAGACTGTTTGCTCATTGCGGTAACCTTGGTGTAGGTGTTTCAGGGCATCCATCAAAGGGGACAGTGGGTGGGACACAAACCAGACTGCGAAGCGTTACATCTGGTGCCATCTGGCGGACACGTCTGGGAAGCGCCGTTAACCTTCAAAGAAATGTGCCAAAAAGAAAAGAAAAAAACACACACACCTCCAAACAAACCTGAAAACGCAGCCATAGTTGGCCTCAAGGTTTTTCAGGCTGTGTAAAAATATAGGCGATGGTTGCGTTTAGATGAACAATTTCCTCTCCAGGAGCAGGCTTAGAGAATCCCGCAAGTTTGCCTCTAAAACCAGGCTTGAAGCCTCGTCACCCTATGCCTCAGCCTATTGATCAGAGGTCTAGAAACAAAGCCCTATGAAGAGAGACTGAAAGAACTGGGCATGTTTAGCCTGGAGAAGAGAAGATGGAGGGGAGACATGAGAGCACTCTTCCAATACTTAAAAGGTTGTCACACAGAGGAGGGCCAGGATCTCTTCTCGATCCTCCCAGAGTGCAGGACACGGAATAACGGGCTCAAGTTAAAGGAAGCCAGATTCCGGCTGGACATCAGGAAAAACTTCCTAACTGTTAGAGCAGTGCGACGGTGGAATCAGTTACCTAGGGAGGTTGTGGGCTCTCCCACACTAGAGGCCTTCAAGAGGCAGCTGGACAACCATCTGTCAGGGATGCTTTAGCGTGGATTCCTGCATTGAGCAGGGGGTTGGACTCGATGGCCTTGTAGGCCCCTTCCAACTCTGCTATTCTATGATTCTATTCAGACTCAGAGGGTTGTTGTGCAAATAAATTAAGAATAAAATACATATTCTGCTCCCCCTGTTCTTTCACACACACACAAACACACACCTGCTACCTTTCTGACAGCACATAAAGTCTTATTTATTTATTTATTACATTTATATCCCTCCTTTCTTCCTCTAAGAAATCCAAGGAGGCGTATGTAATCCTCTCCATTTTATCCTCACAACAACAACCCTGTGAGGTAGGATGGTCTGAGAGGCAGTGGCTGGCCCAAAGTCACCCAGTCCATGGCTGAGTGGGGACTGGAACCCGGATCTCCAGACTCCCACCCCAACCCTCTAGCCAATACACCACACTAGCTCTCTTTCGACAGGCTTTTGTGTAGCTGATTTTTAGTCGGCTGCTGCTTTTTCACTTGTAGTTTTTAATTTGCTCATTTGGTTTTGCTTGTATTTGTTGGTCTTTATTTTGTAATTAAGTATTCTTGTTGTTAGCCTCCTACATTCAATACATAAATTGCATACATAAAACCAGTAGAAACATCACCAGTAGCATTAAACTTTAAAACGCGAAGTCATCACTGCAAGACAGGCTCCAGGTCTGAGAGGCCTTGTCAATGTGGGGCCTCTTCTACATTGGTGAAACATTGGCCGCCATTTTAAGTTTCTCACACGCCCCAGAGTGTCGCTACTGTTGACACTGGCCTGGCTTCCGTGTGTCTTCAAAAGATCTCTGAAGGAGTAGCATCTCTGTTTGCCACCTAGAAACCAACAGAGAAGGAGCAAAATGCGCCTCTTTCGGAAATAAGCCCCACACAGGCCTGGTGCCACTGTTGAAAAGGCCCTGCCCTACGAAATGTGCCTCAGGTGGTGATGGTGGTAGGAAACGGAACAGGACCTCCAAGGATGAACTTAGTGAATAGGCAGATTCATATATCTCAATTCTACTAGCAGCGTGAGCAAGCGTGTTATGGATTAAACATTCTTACGTTGTTTTTAAAAGGAAGAGAGAGTTACGACCAGTCAAGGTTGACAGTTCTGGGGGGCTAGATAAACCAAAGAGGGACCTTTGTACTGACACAGCAAAGGTAGCTTGTGATACCATTGTACGCTCCACGTTTCCGCAAACTTTGGGACATTTTGAGGGTTGCTCCTGCAGAGTGGGTTTCTTTGAGAGAAGAAAGGACTGGCGATTTAAGATGTTTCCTTTGTAATCTGTTTATTTGCAAAGAGATGAGCTGAGCATGGAGGAACCAGCCAACACTGAAGCAGATGGTGCTATCAATAAAACCAGCAGCAGCGCCCCCTCCCCTGCCCCTAAAGCAAACAGTATGTGTTGGATTACAAGCATGACTGGGGGATACTGGGATTTGTAGTCCAGGTTGGGGAAGGCTGCTCAAGGGTCTCCTCTTTGCTGCACAGCCTCAAACTCAAGCCTTCCTTTTCCTTCACTGGCTACATTCCCACTGTTGTGTTCCCATCTTCACTCAGGTGGGACAGATCCAGCAAGATCTACACCAAGCAGGGGTGTAACACTTTGAAAGCGGTTGAAAAACAGTATATGGAATGTGTCCTGGGCCCAACAGTTGTCAATACCTTTATAAAACAGTAGTGTGGATCCTGCCAGCCTTTAAGCAAACGTCTCCCAACCTCTGACGTGCATCGAGGATGCTTCAGCAAAATATTAAACAGACTGCCGAGGGTGGGGGGGAAGCCACTTCCTTCCTTGACATCAGTAACAGTGTCTTCCAGTACAGAGATAATTGCCACAAAGTGCGCCGTGAAAGCAGCATAAAAGTGCACATCTATTTATGTTTATACCGAGGCATCAAAGCTGACGGAAGCCTCGCCGAGGCTTTGAGGCCCTGACGCCATCTGGGCACTCTGCTTGGCCATATGGTCTGAGCTTAAGGACTTTAATTTGCGTTCGGTTGCGAGATATGTAGAGCGGCTCTCCACCCCACCCTCCTTCGATCGGCTTTCCTGACGGGAAGGGCGCGTTGGTAGTTGCTAGCATCACTGCTCCTTCTTGCTTTGGTGCTTTCGAAATGGTACCTAACCGAAGAATGGTATTGGCCCAAACACACCCAGTTTGGGTGTCCCTCCCTATCACCCAGAGTGTGAAATGCAAGGGGGAGTTGGAGATAACTAGAGGAAAACAAGCCAGGTGGTCTGATGTTGGAGCTACAATGCTGGGTACAGGTTTTGGAGGGCTCTTGGGCAAGAAACCCCCAATGGGCTGGGCCCCTTCCCTCAGTGAGTCTACATCTCACCACCATTGTCACTAGCTGCTCATCATGGCTCCCTGTGAAGGTTTGAGGCCTACGGAAGCAGAGTAAAAACGCCAAGCCTTAGAGGCCTGGGGTTATCCTTTTGGGAGGGGGTATCCCTGAGAGGAGTAGTTTCATTTCCCAATTAAGTTTAATTTCTTCAAGGTTCAAACAGTGTTTTGCGGGGAAAGGGTATAAAAAGAGAGGAGCGAGTCAGCCAGGGACAGCAGGAAAGGATGAGAGCATGAGGAAGCAACAGCTGGAAAAGCCTAAATGTAGCTAGGGTAAAGGACTTCCGTTTTGGCAATGTTTGTTTTCTTTTAATGCCTTTGTATCGGCTCTGTTGATTAAATACCTTTACTTGAAAGTTGGTGGTTTTAATATACTAGTAAACTGTTGTGTTAAACCTCAAGTGTCTGTTGTGCTAATTACCCCACGTGTACATCCCAAACCCCACATTACTGGGAAAGGGAAGGCAAAAGAAGGAAGCTGGGACTCTTAAGGAGGCAGAGATCCTTAAGGAGTCGCTTGGGGGATCCAGGACACAGAAGGACCTCTGACACTCCCACTTGTTTACTTGACAGGCCTGTGAGCATGTAGGATGTGGCATCTCCTGCTCCTCTTTCTCACCACCTCTGTTGTCTAGAGTGAGAGGCAGATGAACAAGATATAGCATCCTTCCTTTCTCCTTGTTTTGTTTTAAAATTTGGCTTGGCTGGGGATGTACATGGTTTGAGATGATCGTTTTAGTATTTTTACTTTACATTGCTGCTATCCTTTTCGTCATCATGATGGTGCTATGATTTAAATCAGTTTAAAAGTGCAGAATTGCACATGCCCAGAGTATTTCTCTTTTTAGCTGGGCTGGTTGTTTGCCCTAACATATTTGGAATGTGGAAGCAGATGTAAAGCATGGAATTTGCACAGGCGAGAAGAGATGTCAGTTGTATGCTTCACAACTGAATACACATGGGCATCTAAAGGGGTTAAGGCCATTAGGTGTGTAATTCTCTGAATGTTTAGACAGGATCAGTAAGAGCTGGTGCCTGAGCGTTCTTTTTCCTCCTCCCTCCACACCCTTTTTTCCTTTTGTGTCGTGTCTCTTAGATTGCAAGTTTGAGGGCTGGGGATTGTCTAACTACAGCCACCTTGGGAGGCTTTCTGACTAAAGAGGGGAGTTCAAAATACTTTAGATAAATAAAATAAAGGACAGTATGCTGCACTATGTTCTAGATTTACTTCTAAGTAAACATGCATAGGATTGTGCTGTCATAATACCTGCAAATAGGTTGCAGGACAGAGCTCAAAATGAAAACCTAAATAGTCTTATCCATGTGCTCTTTTAAAAAATTAAAATTCTTTATGGGTAAAATCCAACATAAATCTTACTTAAAGTAGACTCATTAAAATGAATAGGACAAGTGAGCAGGGGGTTGGACTCGATGGCCTTGTAGGCCCCTTCCAACTCTATTATTCTATGGTTCTAAGTTAGTCATTTATTAAGTTAGCCCCATTTATTCCAACGGGTCTACTCTAAATAGGATGTATGTTGGATTTTACCCGAAGCCTGCTGTAGGGAGGAAACGCCCTGCTTAGCCAGCACCATTCTGTCAGCGATTGCTTCTGCCTGTCTGCGTAATCTATTCTTCCCCCGCTTCGGTTTGCAACTGCATTACTCGGCCACTCATCGTTGGCGCCCCGGCGGTCTCGCGAGGTTTCGCGCTTCCGCTTCCGGGTGCTGCTGTTGCTAGGCCTTGCGCTGCGTTGCTAAGAGAGGCCTAGTTTAGGCCAAGGGCGCCATGGCGGGGAGCCGGTTGGAGAAGCTCGGCACTGTCTTCAGTCGGTATGGGCCTTCCGTTCGCAGTTTGGGGGCAGGGGATGCCGCGGGCATAGGTTCTATGGGGTGGAGTTCTTTGTGTGGGGCGAAAAATGAAATGCAGGGCTGCTGGAAGCTAGCTGAAACGGTGGGCTCTTGGTTCGACGTGAAGTGGGGTATAAGAAGCTAGGAAGAGCCTTCCCCAGCCTGGTTTCCTCCAGATGTTTTGGACTTGTTCCCATCAGCCATGGCCAGTGGCCAAGAATACTGGGAGTTGTAGTCCAAAACATCTGGAGGGCCTAAGGTTGGACTAGAGCAAAGGCTTCCCCAACCTGGTTCCCCCCCAGATGTGTTGGACTACAACTCCCAGAATCTCCCAGCCAGCATAGTCCAATACATCTGGAGGGCCTCATGCAGGGGAAGGTTGGATTACAGCAAAGGTCTGTTTCTGTCTTCCCCACCTGGTGCCCTCCCGATGTGTTGGAATACAACTCCCAGAATCCCCCAGTCATTTGGCTGAGGGATTCTGGGAGTTGTAGTCAAACGCATCTGGAGGGCCTAGCTTGGGAAAGGCTGGTGTTCTCTATCTAACCAAGTGGCCTGTTTCCTAAAACCTACAAGCAGATGCTTCTCCAGGAAGCTTACAAACAGGGAAAGAAGGCAACAACCTTCCACGTTTTTTCGCCGGTTCTACAAGATAGACTGCCTCTGAACATGGAGCTTCTGTTCCTAGCCACCATAGTTAGTAAAAAAACCTGAGCCCTGGAAGTTCAGACCAAAGGTCCAGCTATCCTGATTCCTACAGTGGCCAATCAGATGTCTCTAGGACCCCCACAACCAAGTCTTGAAGGCAGTGGCCTGCCTCTGCAGTAGCCAGTATTTAGAGGTATACTGCCTCTAAATATGGATGTTCTCACCAGGTGCTGTATGCATACAAATGACACCTGCTGAAATTCCCTTGTATAGACAACTGTTAAAGTTACAGGAGCCCTGTCCTCCTTTTCATAGGGTCACTCTAACATAAACGGCAGGAATAGGGTGACCCTTTGGAAAGGAGTACAGGGCTCCTGTATCTAACAGTTGTATTGGACAGAGAATTTCAGCAGGTGTCGTTTGTATGCATGCAGCAGCTGGTGAAATTCCCTCTTCATCACAGCAGTTAAAGCTGCAGGAGCCCTGCCTAGCGTGACCAGATACAAAAGAGGGCAGGGCTCCTGCAGCTTTAACTGCTGTGATGAAGAGGGAATTTCACCAGCTGCTGCATGCATACAAACGACACCTGCTGAAATTCTCTCTTTAAATTCCTGTCCTCCTTTCCATATGGTCACCCTATGATAAGTCAGCATTAAACTAGAGTCAGCAAGAGCAGAACAAACAGTATATATGAGAGAAATGGAGAGGCTGTGATCCAGTGAGCACAATGTGTGTATGTCTTCTTAATTTTTCTTCTTGAATGGGAATTTACTGCGCCTCTCACATGTTGTTTTTGAAAGCTGACGGGGGGAAGAAATCATTAAAAGCAAAGCATCGTGTGTGCACAACCCTTTGTTATAATTTGCCCAAAGGGACTTGCTTGGACGTAGCAAAGGTGGAGAACATAATGTAGGTTTTGTACTCCAGATAATTAGCACAAATAGATATCATTGCAAGCAAATCAATAGTAAGGCTGCTGTTTCAGAGGAGAGATTTTTTCCCCTAGCCCACAATGAGTCTGGTTTTTTTTCTTCCCACCTCTGACTACTCCATAGGCAGGGGGAAAAGAGCAACGGTTCAGGATCTCTTCTTTTGTGGTAATGGCTGTTATGAGGTCACTTTCCTACGTGTACCTTTTCGAGGATATCTTAAACTTTATTCTTGGCTAATATTGTTCTTTGCGTTTTCCCCTCTCCCCCACACCCCTCAGGACACAGGACTTGTTACGCTCTGGGGTGATGTCTGAGGCCAAGAAACCCATCTGGTATGACGTTTATGCCGCTTTCCCTCCGTTGAGGGAGCCTCTTTATCGGGAGCCTCGTCCACTATATGGCAAAGCGTCAAGCACAGTCCCCACAATCCTGTACCAGGAGGATGAGATCAGAGCGTAAGTGTTCTCTCTCGCTTTCATAATTCTACAACTTGGAGCCATACAGGGAAGTTGATGGGCAATAGGTTCAGGCTAGACAGAAGGAAGTCCTTTAGATGGCACATAATGAATTTAAAGAATCCAGTGCGGCCTCAAGATATGGTGATGCTCAGTAGCTGAGAGAGACCTAAAAGGGGGTTAGGCAAATTCATGGATAGGCCTATTGAGGGGCTACTAAATCAGTCCTCCATGTTGCAAGGTGATGTGTCAATGAATTCCAATAACTGGGTTGCAGGAGCAATGCAGGCGAGCTCTTGCCTTCAAGCTGTACTTGGGGCTACTGCGGGAAACAAAACACTAGACTGGGTAGGCCTGGATCATCAAGATTGCCTTTATAACCTTGGGTGTTTGGTACCATAACTCAAAGGTTTGGAGGTGGTTTTGGTGGCCTATATAGGTAACAGGCCAGCCTCGTAGCAGGTGGACTTATTCATGTCTTGTGTGAAATAGATCATTCTTTCCAAGCAAGAGAAAGTGGGCTACTAAGAACAGTGAAAGATGGACTCTTTTCTTCCTTTTTTAATTCTGAGCCAATCGTGGCTTCCTCGGCTGCCCGGTTGTACGAGGAAATGGCGTCTTGAGGAGAATTGCTTGTACAGGAAGCTTCTCTTTTGGCTCAGAAACATTTGCCGCTTTCAGCCACTTTTGGATAAGTTTGAGTTGTTGGGCAAATGCCTGCCACAAACAGAAATGTCCACAGGAATTCCAAGTAATCCCTGGAATATAAATATATGATGTGATTGCTCACCATCTGTATATGAGCCAGGGCTCAGGAAATCGAAGCACATTTGTTTAAAACTCTACTGCAAGTGTTTGGAGGAGGAAGGGAGCAGTAGGTTTTGCTGCCCAGACACGTTAATAGCACAAACTTGTAAACACATCTGCCGTAGATTTCATCTAGACCTGTGTCACCGAAGGCCAGCCAGCTAAAGAATTGTCCTACAGAGACAAAAAAAGAAGAAGTCAATAACCAAGTATGCTCCTCCTGGATGACATTTGGAAGAGCGGGTGATGTTCGCATGATTCATCCTACATCACTGAGAAGGTTGCTGCGTTCTTTCTCATTCCAGTGCAACCAAGGGAAAAATTATATTGGCCCCGTTTTCAAATGTACTGGTTTTATTTAATTCCTCTCAATTAGCTGTATCTTCCTTTCGTCCAAACATTTGTATTGGTCCGTGACCGTAGTAAATGATTCATTCGTACAAGAACCAAGTATGGCATTCATGAATCTGCGAGAAATTGTCCAAGAAAGGCAGTTGCATAATTTGCAGGGTTACCTACCAAGGATCCCGGAACGGGGCTCATTTTTGCACGTTGATGCTCAGGAACATGTGCTGAGTTGAAGTTGATTCAGCGTTGATCATGATTGAGACCACTGGCTGGTCAAGAGTGGGTGGGTTACCCCTTTTCTCTCTGCTCTCTTCCTCCCCACATAGCGGACTGCCAGGGAAGAGACGGATCGCTCTTGCCAGTGGTCTAAACCAATTGGTACGCTTTGGAAATTAGGCGGAGGTCCGCATGAGGCTGCAGCTAGAGCTGCAGGCTACCCACCCCAACTCCTGTTGAAAGCAGGTAGGGTGCAGCGGTTACAGTTGTGGACTAAGACCAGGGTGGTGTGGATGCAGCTCCACACTCAGGAACGTCACTGGGTGACCTTGGGCCGTCAGTATTTTCCCTGCCTCACATAGTTTTGGGGAGGATAAAATAGGGGAGAGGGGAAAAGCTCCTTTGAGGAAGGACATGACAAATATGTCATAATGTCCAGGTTTAAGGTTCTTGTACTTGTGTACAAAGCCCTAAACAACTTGGGACCAGGATACCTGAGAGGGCGCCTTCCCCCCTACCAACCTGCCTGGTCACTGAGGTCATCCGAGGGTCTGCTCCTGGTGGTCCCACATAGTTCCATCCTCTGATTGGAGTCCACCACGGGAAGAGCCTTCGGCGTGGTGGCTCCCCTCCTGTGGAATTCCCTGCCTCTGGAGGTCAGGCAGGCACCAACTTTGTACTCCTTTTGGCGCCTCCTGAAAACATCATTATTCCAGGAAGCCTTTCCTTAATATCCAGCCATGAGTCACTGTATTTGCTTCTTTCAAAATCTGTTTTAAGTGTTTTATTCTGTTTTTATTTTCATTTTATCTTGTACACCACTCCGGAATTTTCAGTGGGGAGCGGTATATAAATATTGTAAATAATAATAATAATAATAATAATAATAATAACGACTCTTCAAGATTTCAGGCTGTAGTGGCTGTTCTCAGCCTCATTGTCTGAATTTTTTAAAATTGTGCATGTCCTCCTAAACTACCTACCGGCTTCTTGGAAGTTGACACATGGTCAACGCAAATGGGTTCCCAGAGCCCTTACGACAGCTAAAAGACTTATACTACCGTATTTCTTCGATTGTAAGACGCCATCGATTGTAAGACGCACACTAATTTCAGTACCACCAACAGAAAAAAAAAACCCCTAAGACACACCCGCGATTCTAAGATGCACCCCATTTTTAGAGAAGTTTATATGGGGAAAAAAGTGCGTCTTAGAATCAAAGAAATAGGGTATCATGTTGGAAGAACAAATGCTCACCTCCCATAATGCAGTGGATTGAGGGCTTAACGTTATCAACATTTGAACGGGTGTTATATAGGCACAACTTGCGAGTGGATAAATACATGGTCGCATAGTCTGCTTTTCTTGAAACCTATGCATAACTCTCCTCCCACCCACACACACTTTTTAAAAAAGAATGGTATACCTGATGGAAAATGATTATATTCCTATATATGCTTCGTTTTCGTTTTTCACAATTTTCTTTTTGGTTAATATTCACAATAAAAAAGGGGATTTTTTTTTTTTTGCAAAGCTGGGGTGGGGTTCGAACTTTGAACCTCTTGAATAAGGGGCGTGTGCTCTACCACTGAGCTGTTGGCCCTTTCTGAAGTCCCGGGGGTGGGGGGAGGGCTTTGTCTTGGTTGGTCCTGGAGACAGCAGCAGGAAATGAGGAATTGGCCACCTCTAAGGTATAACAGGGTTTTTATCTGTCTAGGCCAAGATTTTGCCTTTATTTTGGAGTTCAGGTTCTGAGGAAGGAAAGTGCCTTTACTGTTTTGTTAGTGTCTCCAAAAACCTTTTTGACATATGGATCATTCCCAAGCTGAAACTTCTTATCTTGCTCATTAGGAAATTTTATGAAGCTTATGGAAATGGCCCAAGAGCCTTTGAGCTGTCCAGATTAAACTTTAAATCCACCTGCCAAAGGTAAGTGAACAAACTCTGACTTGAGGATTCCCTCCGCCATCCCTTGGGTTCATGGAATGGGCGTCATGGTTTCCCTTGTTGGCGGTTCACGGGTATCTTGAATTCCAGGTTTGTTGAGAAATACCACGAGCTGCAGAAGCAGGGAGAAATGGATGATGACAGACTGTTTGAGGAAACGGGGAAAGCTCTCCTGGCCGAGGGACTTATCCTGCGAAGGAAAGCAATGGGGGACGTAAGTATTATGAAAAGTTTCTCCCTCGTCCTGGTACTCTGCAGATGTGTAGGACTGCAGCTGGCTGGGCATGATGGGAGTTGCAGTTCAACACATCTGGAGGGCTCCAGGTTGGAGAAGGCAGCTCTACCATTGGGCGAGAAGACATTGGACGGGGTTAATCAACACAATCCAAACACAAGGCGTCCTAAAGCAAACGCCAGAGGGCAGTTAAACCAAAGATACAATAAACAGCAGAGGAGAAGAAAGTGTGTAAGCAGACTCAAAACGTTCAACAGCATAGAAAAGGGAGGTCTCTAGAAAGATGACAAAGAGCTATGTGAGCCTCCCATAGGACAGCATTATGGTGTCCTGGGGCTACAGTAGAAAGGCCCTGTATCCATGAAGCACACTCCGGCGGGCCATCAGCCAGGAGGTGTAGAGCCAATGGGAGGCCGCACCTTCTGCTTCCCAGGATTAACGTCGAGCCGAGTGGGAGGCCAGGCTGGCCCATTCAGTGGCCAGAGAAGAAGCATGTGCAGGGAGTTCACTTGCCCCTCTCTCTGCCCAAAAGGACATTTGACCCGAACTGCCTGTCGCCCTGGGACTGTGGAGGTAAGGGGGATGAATGCTTTGGCCCCATCCATCGGTAAAAGGAAAAAAGCTACTGGGGCTGGATCCAGCCAGGACCCACACTAAAGCGATTCGGTATGAATCATGTTGATAGAACACGGATGCAGATAATAAAAGCGAAGAAAAGCTTACACACGCCTCTGAATTGGTAGATCACAATCCCCTCTGTTGATGTTGCATCAGTTCCCTGGATGCAATGGGCATCATCCCGGGGGCTGTTTCCCTCCCTCCGACGAGAACAGGTAGCAGGCCAGTCTGCCCAGGACCCTGACACTGAGTTAAAGATGGTCAGAAGACATGCACACGCGTCCCTCCCTTCACCATGGAGGAGAAAGCGGGGGCTTAATTTCTTGGGAGGAACGAAAGTTTCTCGCAGCAGGCAAAGGAGCATTCTTACCGTAAGGAAAGTACAAACTGCAACTGCGCGCTATCTAACTTTTGCTAGCAGCAAAAAACACTGACCGCTCTATCGGAGTACAGCTGTTATTATTATTATTATATTTATTTGTATCCCACCTTTTGCCCAATACTGGGCCTCAAGGCGGCCTTACAAAGTTTAAAACATACATTGTAAAACCTAGGAAAAGAAATGTACAAAACAAACAAAATTAAAATACACAACAAAATTATAAGTCATTAACATAGATGGAGGACCAGATTATTCTCCAAAGGCCTGCCGGAACAAAGAAGTTCTTGCCTGCTTCCGAAAGCCCATCAAGGAGGGAGCCAGTCTAGCTTCCCCAGGAAGAAAGTTCCAAAGCACTGGAGCGGCCACCGAGAAGGCCCTCTCCCGTGTTCCCACCAAGCGCGCCTGTGAAGAAGGTGGGACTGAAAGAAGGGCTTCTCTAGAAGATCTCAAAGCACGGGCAGGCTCATAAGGGAGAATACGGCCTTTCAAAAGACTGTATGAAAATTATGAAAGCTATGAAAACCAACTCTAACTTCCTTATAGTTGCCAACTGCTCTACCAAATAAGTGTACCTGTGCTGCGAATGACTCTGCAAGTTCATACCTGACTCCTTGCCATTCTTCTGAAACCAAATCCAATCCAGCCACCAATTGCTGTTCAAGGGTAGATTGGCCTGTTCCAAAGTGCCTTCAGATGTCCACTCATAGTGCACCATCTTGTTCTGGGCTTTAAAACGCCGACCCCTCCTCTTCCTTTCTCTTCAACTCCCCTTCCCTTGTGTGTCTTGCATTTCAGTTTGTAAGATTGAAATAAGGACCTCTCTCTCTCTCTCTTTTTAATGAGCTACTTTGGGAGACAATAATTGTCTGAAAAGAGGGGTAAAATGCAGTAAATAAATATATGGAGACAGGTTTAACTTCCACATAAGATGGTATTCTCAGCAGAGCTTCATTAGCGTGTGTTTGAGTTAATACCGGAGTTGGTATTGCCTAAAAGTGACGAGATCAGATTAATTATCTTCCCGTGTAAGCCGATCAATAATGAGGCTTTAGGTTGAAGAATAAACTTTCTCCATAATCCTTGAAATAGCCCTGATGTGAGTAGAAAGTAATGACAAAGTAACATTGACTCTTTAATAGTGCCATGCTCCAATCCTGCGCATGCTTTCTTGGGAGCAAGTGCCATTGAAACCAGTCAGACTTGCTTCCGAGTAAACACGCAGGATAGGATCAGTCTGCTTGTTACGTATTCTGTGAAATGGATTCGGTCGCGTTTACATTGTCTTTGTTTTTAAAGCATTGGTGAGACTATAGTGTGTTAATTTTCTTTAGCTTCTCTTCTCATCCTTTAATCCTTTGGATTTCACCTGTATGTGTGGCATTGAATTTAGCATAAAAATGTACAAGGAGGGAGGGAATCAATTCTCCACTACTCTGTGCTTGGCCTAACCCAGCTTATGACAATTAATGTGGCTGCGATGTGCGTTCTTTTTGGCTTGGCTCCAACTCAGCAGTATGTAAATGTTACCAATACATAGAATCATAGAATAGTAGAGTTGGAAGGGGCCTTTAAGGCCATTGAGTCCAACCCCCTGCTCAATGCTGATGTCTCAGTATTTGGCTTTAGGTTGGCCTGTGGGCCAAGGGCCCTTCATCCAACCAGCGGTTGGGTGAAGAGCTGCTTCAAAGTAAATGGCAGGAGTGTGTCTCCCTCTGCCCCCTATCTGGGTCAGCGTCCAGGGCAGTTAGAGGGCTGTAGGCCGCCTCTGTTTCCTGCTGTGGTCCTGAAAAGGATCGAGGGTGGGTGGCTCACACCTGCTCTTGCATTGGAAGAAATGCATCCCCCTTGGCACAAAGAGCGGAACCGGAGCTCCCGATCCGGATCAGGACTGCCGCGGGGGTGAAACCCCCTCCACCGGGATGGTAATTCAGATTGCGTGAACAGCGTCTTGTCAGGAATCGGCTCCAGCTGGGCTGCCCGTGGGGCACGCGAGGGAGTGGGAGGTTTGCTCTAGCAACCTTGTACGGGATGAGAACTGCTGACGTGGAGCTGGCAAAGCCCCCCCTTGGTTGTACTCTTGTGGGCCGTGCCCCTCACCTGTTTCTGTCCTACAGGTAACCCAGGAGGCTCACCTGGAAGCCAAGCCTGCATTGCAAACGAGGCTCCAAAGCATGTTGCAGGAGATGCTTGACCCCGTGCCAGAACAGAAGCCCGAGTCCACAGAAGAGCCAGCGGGAGGCCCCTCGACGCCCTGAAGGACTCTGCGTTTCTCAGCCTTAGTTTTAAAGCGCTGCGACGTGCCGCTGAAGGAGAGACCGTGCAAAACAAATGGTCACCAAAGCTCCGCCCACCTCATATTTCCCATGGTTATGAATAATGGCGTGCTGTAGGAAGGCCATGAGGACTGTCTACTTGGGACATGCTTTGGGAGGCAATCCGACATACTACAGTTGGTGTTTAAAATGATGAATTCAATCATTAAAAACTTCCTTGAGATCTTTCAGTGATGGAGGAAATCGAATAGTCTAATCACTGAGGCTGCAATCCTGTACACACTTACTCGGGAGTTAGTCCTACTGAACTGAATGGGGCTTCCTTCTGAGTAGTTACATACAGAATAGGGGCCATGAGCAGACTATAGCAAGGACTCAGTCTGAAGTTTGGTTCACGTCCAGCTCTTTTGATGTTCTTCCTCCCTTGCAGACGTCTAATATGGGTGGAGCTGATGGTTCTGTAGGGGCTGAGTGACACAAGATAGACCGAGTCCAATTCCTCACGCAGCCATAAAGCTCGGTGGGAGATCTCTCAAGCTAGCCTCTTGTGAAGATGTGGCTCTTACAATAACTTGAAAATCCAGCTGCATCGCCAGTACAGCAACTACAATTGGGTACTGAGTTCACCTTTGTCATTCCTAGTACTCCTGCTTGCTAGCTATATTAGCTTAGGCTTCTTGGAGTTGAGGTCTAAAACCAGGAAGAGCACAATGTAGGCGACAGGAGAACCTCTCTGGGAAGCTCATTCAGTAACCAGGGTGCCATGAGAGAAAAGGCCATCTTAGTAGCAAATGCATGAACAACTCCTTAAGAACATATGAAGAGCCCTGCTGGATCAGACCAAAGGTCCATCCAGGACTCAAGTTAAAGGAAGCCATATTCCGACTGGACATCAGGAAAAACTTCCTGACTGTTAGAGCAGTGCGACGGTGGAATCAGTTACCTAGGGAGGTTGTGGGCTCTCCCACACTAGAGGCATTCAAGAGGCAGCTGGACAACCATCTGTCAGGTATGCTTTAGAGTGGATTCCTGCATTGAGCAGGGAGTTGGACTCAATGGCCTTGTAGGCCCCTTCCAACTCTACTATTCTATTAACCTACCTGGTGTTGCCCAGGTCCTTGAATAGCAATGATCTCCGTAGTCCACTCTACTCCCCAACTGACCCAAGAGCATTTTGAAATGAAAAGGAGCAACTGGCAATTCAGCTGGACTTCAGAGCATTGTTGTGTAAGCCTGATTGTGACCTCAGAGATTCATACATGTCTTTATTTTAAAGGGATACACCATTTTCCCCCCTCTGCAGTTTACCAACATGAAATAAAAATCTGTCAGGGATGCTTCAGGGTGGATTCCTGCATCGAGCAGGGGGTTGGACTCGATGGCCTTGTAGGTGGCCTATTCTATGATTCTATGATTCTGTAGGGGCTGAGTGACCCAAGATAGACCGAGTCCAATTCCTCACCCAGCCATAAAGCTCAGTGGGAGATCTCTCAAGCTAGCCTCTTGTGAAGACGTGGCTCTTACAATAACTTGAAAATCCAGCTGCATCGGCAGTACAGCAACTACAGTTGGGTACTGAGTTCACCTTTGTCATTCCCAGCACTCCTGATCGTTAGCTATATTAGCTTAGGCTTCTTGGAGTTGAGGTCTAAAACCAGGAAGAGCACAATGTAGGCGACAGGAGAACCTCTCTGGGAAGCTCATTCAGTAACCAGGGTGCCATGAGAGAAAAGGCTGTCTTAGTAGCAAATGCATGAACAACTCCTTAAGAACATATGAAGAGCCCTGCTGGATCAGACCAAGGGTCCATCTTGTCCAGCACTCTGTCCACACAGTGGCCAACCAGCTGTGGACCAGGGACCCACAAGCAGGACCCACATGCAACAGTCCTCTCCCACCCATGTTCCCCAGCAACTTGTGTATATAGGCTTCCTGCCTCGGATGCTGGAGGTAGTATATAAACATCAGGACGAGTAACCAGGGATAGCCTTCTCCTCCTCCAGGAATTTATCCATCCCCTTTTTAAAGCCGTTCAAATTTGTGGACATTACTGCATCTTGTGGAAGTGAATTCCATGCTATAACTATGCACTGTGTGAAGAAGTACTTCTTTTGATCTGTCCTGAATCTCCCATCAGTCAGCTTCATGGGATGACCTTGGGTTCTCTTATTGTGAGAGAGGGAATAAAATGTCTCCCTCTCCACATTCTCCACCCCATGCATGATTTTGTCCACTTCTATCCTGTCTCCCCTTAGCCTCCTTGTCTCCAAGCTAAACAATCCCAGCTGTTGTCACCTTCCCTCTTAGGGGAGATGCTCCAGCCCCTTCATCATTTTTCTTGCCCTTTTCTGCACTTTTCCCAGCTCTACAATATCTTTTTTTAGGTGTGGTGGCCAGAACTGTACACAGTATTCGAAGTGTGGACAGCAATTCCCTGTTGTCTTAAAACAGCCTTCCTCAACTTGGGGCGCTCCAGATGTGTTGGACTACAACTCCCAGAATGCCCCAGCCAGCTCGGCTGGCTGGGGCATTCTGGGAGGTGCAGTCCAACACATCTGGAGCGCCCCAGGTTGAGGGAGGCTGTCTTAAAACCTGCCAAATGGAAAAGCCTTACCGTGCCTTCTGGAGATGTGTCATCTTAGTAAACCTTCAGCGAAAGAGAAGTCCTATAGTTTGTGGGCTGTTCACAGAGAGTCACCTTGATTTGTACGTATTGCCCAGATGGCGGCATTAAGGCAGGGGATTGAAACTCTTTTCATCCTGAAGGTAAGATTCTATTTCAGGGACGCTTTCGAGACTCGCATAGTGATACGTGGGCCTGAGGACAAAAGGAGCCGAACCAAAATACCAGCGTATTTTCACTTAAGAGCACAATCCTATGCAAGTTTAGACAGAAAAAAAGTCTGACATTTCCCAGCCAGCCAAGCTGGGAATTGTCAGACTTTTTTTTTTTTTCCTGTCTAAGTTTGCGCCCGAAACTGCCAGAGACATTTCAACCTTCTAGAAGGTGGGGGGGGGGGGGGAATAGCATGAATGCCGGAAAATCTCCAAATGGTGGTTGGGGGAAACACCTGTGGTTGTGGCCTCGTTCTTGGTTTCTTCATGCCTCCCCCCTTTCTTCCATTGTGGGTCTCAAGGGGGATTCCTGCATTGAGCAGGGGGTTGGACTCAATGGCCTTGTAGGCCCCTTCCAACTCTGCTATTCTATGATTCTAGGGTTGGGGTATAGGGAAGGTGTATAGCTGGAGGGGGGAACCTGCAGCACAGGAAACTGGGCGAGTGGCCCCCCTGCAACACGGGAACCCCTGGGCGGACGCCCCCCCACAACACAGGAACCCCTGGGAGGGTGGGGGACCCGCAGCATGGGAACTCCTAGGAGGGAGGCCCCCCCCCGGCAACACGGAGACCCCTGGACAGGGGGAGGGGGGATCTGCAGCACAGGAACCCCCGGGTGTAAGGTCCTGTGCCCCAGCATTAAAAAAAGAAGCTCCCTGCCCCATCTTTTTCTTCAACAGTTGGACTGGCGAGAACGCTGCTCATGGAACGCTTGCCCCCGAACCTGAAACCGACTTAGAAGGAAAGTCCCACGGAAGTCGGCTAGCCCGAACTCAGAGCTGGCGGCTCTCGGCTTGTGGCTTGGCTTGACGCGGTGCCACCCGGCCAGTGGAGCAGCAGCCATCCGGCCCGCTGCCAACGGGGAGAGCAGCGTGAGGGCGTTCCGTGTCGCTTCGTAAGGTGGCCCAATTAACTGGAAAGATTTGAAATGCCTAAGCGAGCGGTCAGGCAAAATGAGTTGGCCTTGCCGCTGCTGAAGGTATTTTGTTGTTGGCCGTTCTGTGGTGGCAAAGATGGGGCGGGGGGCACACGGAATGGCTGCTCGCCCCCACCCACCCCTGGCCATCCCTTTAATTTTAAATGTGGCTTCCAGAGTTAAGAAACAGCTTGTTGGAATCCAAGTTGGTTGACTTCCCTACCAAAGAACACATTAGCAGAATAGCAGCTTGGTCTCCATTACTTTCAATCAGCTGGAAAAAAGGGTTGGGGGTTCAGCTTTTGAATGAACCGTGGAATAGGCAGGTATCCTTCTTGCTGTAAGAATGGAAAGGGAGCCTGCTAAAGAAATGCCGTGAGTTGAGTTCTCTACCTTGGAAGAGTTCTTTGTACTCCGGACTCTGTCATTCATTGTGACCTTACAGAAGCTGGAGTATTTTAATTAAAAGGTTGTAAGCAACCCCCTCCAAGGGTGACCTATTTACTTATTTATCAAGCATTTACCTTCCAGCAGTTAGCAAAAGGTTATCAGCTTCAGCGGAGGCTTTTAGACTTGTGGTTTTGCATGTGTGCGTGCGTGCGCGCGCGCATTCTTTTTAGAAACTCCTTTCCCTCTTTAGCTTATGATGAAAAAGATACTCCTTCAATTGCTCTAACCTTGTGTTTTGTGGTATTGGTGTTTTTAATCTGCATAACATTCCTGCCAGTAATGATTTTCGGCTTTTTAGGACACTGTGTCTGCCTAATTCACAGGCGGACAAAAAAAAAAAAAAGAAGAAGTGTGAGTCTGTTTCTCGTTTCCACAAAAATCCAAACCACTGGCTAGTGATTATAGTCAATAATGAGATATTGATTGCTTTTGCAAATGTCACGACTGGAAGGGCAGAAGCGCTGGCAAAACCCCTTCAGCTTTCTTCCACTTGGTGGCACTGCAAGGTTTCCCATGCCAGCTTGATCTTTCCTCTCCCTTCCTTTGTTATAGATGCATGTTTTCGGGTAGCAACGTCTTTTCAGCAAACCCACGCTACGTTTATGTTTGTTTTCTACGGCTGCAATCTGAATCTAGGAGTAAGTCCCATCCAACTCCATGGGACTTAACGTCAGAGAAGGGATAGGATTGCAAAGGGTTTTGACCGACGAAAGTCCGGCAACTCGAGTTGTAGGATTTCTGTCTGTCTTAACATGGACGGAATTGCACTTTAATGCTCTTTAATTGAGATGGTCATCATATTTAAAGGGGGCTTGGACGGATTCGTGGAGGGTAAGGCTTTCAATGGCTCCTAGATATATTACCTCCTGTATCAGAGGCAAGAATCATAGAATAGTAGAGTTGGACGGGGCCTATAAGGCTATCGAGTCCAACCCCCTGCTCTGTGCAGGAATCCACCCTACAGCATCCCTGACAGATGGTTGTCCAGCTGCCTCTTGAAGGCCTCTAGTGTGGGAGACCCCACCACCTCCCTAGGTAATGATTCCATTGTCGTACTGCTCTAACAGTCAGGAAGTTTTTCCTGCTGTCCAGCTGGAATCTGGCTTCCTTTAACTTGAGCCCGTTATTCCGTGTCCTGCACTCTGGGAGGATCGAGAAGAGACAACTGTGTGATAACATTTCAAGGACGTGAAGAGTGCTCTCATGTCTCCCCTCCGTCTTCTCTTCTCCAGGCTAAACAGGCCCAGCTCTTTCAGTCTCTCCTCATAGGGCTCTGTAGACACATTTCTGCTGAACATGAGCGGTTGGGTGCTATTGCGCTCATGTCCTACCTGTGGGCTTCCCATAGACATGTGCCTGGCAAGTGCGGGGAATGGGATGATGGGCTAAATAGGCCTTTAGTCTGATCAGTGCCAGCTCTAGCGTTCGGGCGGGCCTGGGCAAGGCGCCCTCCATGAGCCCCCTCCCTCAGTGAGTCTACCTTCTTATTACCAACTGCTCTAGCTCCTCCCCCCTTCTTTCTCATCATTGCTCCCACTTGCTTTCTTGACAGGCAGTGGGCCAGTGAGCAAGGAGTCCGTGGCACCTCCTGCTCCTCACTATTGTTGTCTGGACCAGAGTGAGAGGCGAGTGAACAAGCAGGTTGCAATGGTGAAGAGGAGGAGCAAGCCCAGATAGGGGAAGCAGGGTCATTCCCCCATCCCTACTGAAAAAAGACTTCTTCTTTTCCTTCCTCTTCCCTCCCCATCCCTATTTCCTCGTGTGTCGTGTCTTTTTAGATCGTAAGCCTGCAGGCAGTGACTGCCTTGTTTTCCTGATTGCATGCAAACTGGTCCAGGGACCTTTTGTGGCTGAGGAGTGGGACACAGATATTTTAAACAAACACACACCAAGTTTCCTCCATCCTGCCTAGCATGTCGTTGGCCTGCAGGACTTGCAGGTGGCAGGGGAAAGCGTAATGTGAGCACACTCTGAAGGTCTATTCGTGGCTTTAAGGCAGTGGTGCAGAACATCTTTCAGTCTGAAGGCCGAATCCAGTATCAAAGATGTTTGGGGGCAGAGGCACATTCAGGACCAAAGGCAAAAAGGGTAAGCCTAAAATACCAGCATTTTAGCTTAAAGCTCTTCCTGCTAAGAACTAAGCACTTTTCTAAACGAGGTATTTATTGTGTGCTCTTCATACCTTATACTTGTTTATGGGTTCTTTAGACAGCACTTTGACCCTACAGTTTCACTTGTTTCTATTTGACTTTCCCAGTTGTTGTTGTTTTAGAGTGGGGAAAGTGGATTATTATTTCTGAAAGCGATAGAAAGGGTGTTTTCCTACATGTGTATTTTGCTATACCACAGTGCCACCTAGAGGTTATGTAGCAGAAAAGCAGGAAAGGAAAAAAGCCCTTTGGGTAGAGCTCAAGGCCTCAATTCTGCGATGAAACCGAAAGTAGATACAGCAATTCACCGGCTTGTGTAGAAAAGCTCTTAGCCTTAGGAGAGGCATTTCAACTGTTTAGAATGGGGGGAAACTGGGAAACTACCAAATGATCAATGTCGCGGGAGGGGAATGGGCCTGGCTATCTGGGAACCCCAAGGGAGGTGCGTGTGTTGCTGGTACCCGATGTAATGCACTCTTACCTTAGGCCATGTGGTTAGCTAGGGAGTGCATCCAGGGAATCGTTTGTGCTTAGAGATGGACGGACTCACCTGCGTCCGATTCATCGAACGCTCGCCCCTCCCCACCTGCTCCCCGCTTGTGGTAGCGTGTGAGTTTCTTTTGAGGCTTGGTGGACATCTGACAACGTCGCAAGACCATCCACCCTTGTCCAAAGCTTCCGTTGTGCGCAACAACGGAGGCTCCAGAGATTGCACATTTCCCCCTTGGTGTGAACGGCTGCCATAAAGGTCCCGTTTATGCAAGAACAGAGGCGCGAACACGTCATTCGCACCTTTACTCTTGTGTAAATGGGGCCTTTACGGACGTCATTTATGCAACGGGGAAAATATGTGATTTCTAGCGTCTCCATTATGCGCACAGTGGAGGCTCTGGACCAGGGCGGACGGCTGCCGGGTGCTTGAAGGGATGGCCCGTGCATGCGCCGCAGGTTCCAGGAGGTGGATGTGGGAGAGTCCGTCGGACTCCTGGGCCTCGTCGGGCACCTGCAACTTCCCTATTTGTCCTTCAGCTTTCAGTCATGTGCATCTGCTGGTTGGGAGATGCTGGAAGTTGCAGTCCGACACATCTGGAGGACACCAGGTTGACGCAGAGGATCCGGTTTTGGCCGAGGGTCATGCCGGGTCTTCCCACGGCTCCTGTGCTGCACAGTAGTAGTGCAAGAAGCAGCGTTTATGGCGGTTCCCATTGTAATTCCAGTCTGGTGCTACCCTGGATAATGAGATCCTTCATCGAAAAAGCCATTTAAGTAAAAACAACAGGGCTTCCCTTGGGACCTGTAATGGGAAGGGGAGCTAATATAGTATGTAATAAAGTGGGTCTGTCTCATCTTGCGCTAAACAAGGAGCTCAAATATCCTTGTCTCCTCTGTGTGTGCGTTTGAGTGTCTTAATTCACTTAAATTCGCAACCTAACAAACGTGGCGTTTTGAAGACAGGCAAAATGTCTGCCCTTGCTCTGGGTGTAAAGGAAGTGTTTTGTCCCAGGGTTGCCGGTCTTGCTAATGAGAAGAGCCGGGGCTTTGTCTATGTCTTGGATCCTGCACCCCATTACGAGGGCGCCCAGTCGACCTTTGCGGGCTAAATTGCTGACCTCCTCCTTCCTGAAAGCGAACCGAAAGGAACAGAGGTCAGCAGCCCTCCCGGTCTTCTGGCAAGCCTCATCGCGAGGCAGCCGAGTTAACAGCGGGTGGCAAGAGGTCACTCTCGTTTCCTCCATATGGCTCCAGGCACAATGGTGCATTAAAACAACATCCTCTCATTTTAGTACTTCAGACCATGAATGAACTCTCCACTCACCCACACGCGGCCTCCTCTCCGAACGGTGCTCATTTGAGCCCATAATTCTCAGACGTTTCCCAAATTTCGGATGGCTGAGGCTCCAGAAGAGGGACAGGCTGAGATGCAGTGGGCAGCCTCTAGTGAAAAGTAGATCATTAAGGTAGCCAGGTGCCCTACTTCAGAGAGGGTAGTCCTTTATTCGAAGGCTTCTTCTATTTCAGACATGGACAGATCTCCAGATGTTTCTATTTTGAAGGCGTCTTCTATTTCAGAAGTATTTTCTGCAATGTATTTGATTGGATGTTGAAGAAACCCCTGCAATGGAATCAAATGAGTTCAGATTTCTATGAATCTGACCTGCAAAATAATTTTTTTTCTGGAATTTCATGCAGATCTAGTTGTAGAAAAATATGTAAAATAAACACTGGCTAAAAATACACCTTTCCCCTATAGACTAAAACATGTAAATGTGCATTTTGGGGGGATTTGCGCAAGTGCGAATTTGCGCAAATTCATGAAATTGGGGGGGGGGGGGACTGATTCCGTCAGTGAGCAGATGAGAGAACAAAAAGCACTTGACAATCCGTGAAACGCCGATGGAACAGGTTTTACAAAATGCACATCCCCAGCTCCGTGGTCTACGTCCAGTTTAAAGATAAAGAACAAATAGAAGGGAGACCAAGCAAGGGCAATTATTGTCTTTCCACAATTACCACTAAGCAGTTCACCTGTTTATCGTCCTCCTACTATTATTATTATATTATTATTTATTTATTTATATAGCACCATCAATGTACATGGTGCTGTACAGATTACACAGTAAATAGCAAGACCCTGCCGCATAGGCTTACAATCTAATAAAGTTGTAGTAAACAGTAAGGAGGGAAAGAGAATGCAAACAGGCACAGGGAAGTGTAAACAGGCACCGGGTAGGGTGAGGCTAACAGTATAGAGTCAGAACAAACTCAATATTTAAAAGCTATAGGGAAAAGAAAAGTTTTTAGCTGAGTTTTAAAAGCTGTGATTGAGTTGGTAGTTCTCAAGTGTTCTGGAAGAGCATTCCAGGCGTAAGGGGCAGCAGAAGAAAAAGGACGAAGCCGAGTAAGGGAAGTGGAGGTCCTTGGGCAGGCGAGAAGTGTTGCATCTCTGTTTACATTATAGCAATTCTTTATAAATTTGGATCTATACCTATAAATGAGCCTGTGCACATGTTAAACAAACATGTCCCCTTTTTTTGATTATGCATTTCCTGTCTTTTTTGTGTGGGGTGGGTGGGGGCAATCTGTCAAAACAGAGGAGGGCTCTCCCACACTAGAGGCCTTCAAGAGGCAACTGGACAACCATCTTTCAGGTATGCTTTAGGGTGGATTCCTGCATTGAACAGGGGGTTGGACTTGATGGCCTTATAGGCCCCTTCCAACTCTACTATTCTATGATTCTATGAAGACATTTTTGCTCAGAATTTGCACATGCTCCCTTATATGTACAGATGCATGTAAAGCGGCCACCCTACAGGCAATTTTGTTGCTTCTCTGCCCTGGGAAGCATTTGAATGCTTGAATTGTACCCAGTGCCAAGATGCAGCAGAATCTTTTGTCTCTCAGTGGAAGCTGATAAGCAGGAGCCAAAACCAGAGTGGTGAACCGTGCAGAGTTGCGACAGGCAGCCACATGAGGGTGGCTAATTCTGCCTCTGCATGGGGAGTAATGGGATCAATCAGTCCTATATACTAACAGCGAACTCATTAGTACAAGTGCGAACCACTTATGTAACCAAAATGGCATCATCCACGTACAATAGGGTGTATAAGCAGGTTTGAGGGAGCCCCAAGATTTACAGACATGCAAAAAAATCTTTATTAATAAATCCCAAGGGACCCCTCAAGATGGTCTACTGAGAACTGAGCATGCTCAATACTGACACAGTGCCCGCTGACTGTTGGGTGGGGGAAGGCGATATATGGAAAACCAGAGGGAAAGCAATGAAATGGAATATTCTGGAACCAGCATGGCTGGCTGGAACCCTAAACAAGAGCTCTCAACTCTGCAACTCTTTGTTGGAAATTGGAAGGAGCCAAGGCTAGAGCAATGAATCATACAGAGATGCGGCAGAGAACCTCTTCTATACACCTTGAGCCGTTTGGAACCTTTAGGGTGCAGTCCTATGCATGTTCAGTCAAAAATAAATCCTACAACGTCCAGCATTGTCGGACTTAATTCTTGTCTAAATATGCATCAGATTGGGCCTACTACAAAACCAATCTTGTGGCTGAAGACATCGGATCAAGATGTAAAAATAAAAACAATCAAATCCTTCAGCGAACCAATTCCTCTTAGGAGGAGGGTTGCTGTTGAAAAGATTTGAATTAAGGAAGATTTTGAGGCGAACGGCAGCTCTAATTAAAGAGTGGAAGATGCTTTCTAGCTTCTGTTTTATTGCTAAAAGATTTCCTGCCGGTTTTTCCCCGCAGTTTTAAGCACCACACCAGCAGATATTTGTCTGGGGTAAGATATCTAATAGGTCATTAGGGGATAGAGACATTAATTGGAATAATTTACACTTCCTTCCTCTAGGAGACCGAGGCATCTCGTAATATGGCTGTTTATATATTAGCACTGCACTGTTTAGTCAATTAACAGTGCAAACCGAGACGCGTCTACTCTGAGGTAAGCCCTACTGAGTTCAGCAGGGCTTACTTCAGGGAAGCAATGTGAAAATATGTAATGCCAAGTACTTACAAATCCTTGTTAACCAATAAGTGCCTGGACTTGTACTATTTATTCTTCATCCTACAAATCTATAGCATATGCAGCATATTTCTTTTAAAACGGTCATACTTCACCCTTTAAAAAAAAAAAATTCCCAAGGGGACTATGAAAAACTCTAAAAATACAATAATGCAATAACAAATACCCCGTGTGTAATAAAACCTCAACTGCAAATAAATCAACAGCAAATAAGAGAGCAGCATAAAATTGGATGCTAAAAATAACACATTCAATTAAAATTCATTTATTTCATTTTTATACCGCCCAATAGCCAATGCTCTCGGGAATATCTTTGTATGTCTTTGTCCAGCACCAGAATGGCTTCAAAGGGGGTGCCAGGTCAGGTGAGTCTTTTGGGTTACAGAGTTTATTTATTTATTTATTTATTTATTGCACTTGTATACCGCTCCCATAGCCAGGGCTCTCTGGGCGGTTTACAGAAATTCTAAAGATAAAAATGAGTATACAAAATTTAAAATTCTAAAACACAGAACATACGTACATAAAGCATTAAAAACTTTTTTAAAAAACCTAAACATGTGGGTGATTAAGATGTGCCGCCATATGCCTGGGCAAAGAGGAAAGTGTTAACCTAGCGCCGGAAAGATAGCAGCGTTGGTGCCAGGCGAGCCTCATCAGGGAGATCATTCCACAGTCTGGGGGCCACCACCGAAAAGGCCCTGTCCCTCGTTGCCACACTCCGAGCCTCTCTCGGAGTAGGCACACGGAGGAGGACCTTAGATGTTGAACGTAGTGACCGGGTATATTCATGTCGGGAGAGGCGTTCCGTCAGGTATTGTGGTCCCAAGCCGTGTAAGGCTTTATAGGTCAAAACCAGCACCTTGAATTGGGCTCGGAAACATACAGGCAGCCAGTGCAAGCAGACCAGAGCACAGTTGGAACACAAGTTCGAAGAAAGTGATGTTATGTACATTACCCTCTATTTATTTAGAGTATTTTTATTCCTCAGCTCAACCAGAAAGGTTCCTACAGCACTTTACAAATAATCAACAGACGTTCCTACACTATGGTATCCATTTATTGAATTTGCAAATATTGAGAAGAACCACCTCAGACACTCATGGAGCTGTACTGCATGATCTTTTAGGAAGACGAGTGGTAACTTTATCAGATAAGCTTGCTTGTACCAAATAGAGATCCTGACAGATCAGAAAGATTGTAAGGAAATGGCCTCACGCGTGGTGTATTTGGATTGGTCACTGTTCATCAGTACTTGTAAAATTCAATAATAATAAGAGGGCAGCCGTTCTTTTAAAGTTTCTAGTCCCTAAGGGCACAATCCTCTGTGTGCTTAGATAAAAAAAACCCTACAACTCCCAGCATGCAAGGACTTGGACTTTTTTCCGTCTAAAAAAGTAGGTGAATACTACCTGGTGAAATCTCAAAAGTCATAGGGTACGCACAAAAATGGTAGTCTGGTGTGTGGGTAGCTTTTGCACCTGACGTTACTTCACATGTGGTGTGACCCACAGTGGAGGGCTTCGCCAACAGAGCTCAAATCTCAGGCAGGCATAGATTAAGGCCTATGTGAACCACCCAGAGAGCTTCGGCTATGGGGCGGTATACAAATGCAATAAATAATAATGATATCCATAAAAATTAAACCTTTTGCCTGTGGCCACACCCCTTTTCTCATTGGCTCCTCCCACCATGCAACCCACAAGACCTCCGAAAGGTCCTCAGGTTTGATGAACAAACAGTCCTATCTAGTCTAAGGGTGAAATCCTATGCTGGGAGATAGAGGACCCCCACCCTACCCACCCCGTCTAAACAAGCATAGGATTGCGACCTGAATCAACTTCCTATGTGCTGTTATGGCTGACACATGTCCGTTGAGGTTATATTTCCCACAATGCCTTACAACAGATGGGGCCTTGAAAACTTCTTTTCTTACTTCTGGGAGGGTTGTAATGTGTGTATTATTATTATTTTTTAAATGAACCTTCTTCTTTTTTTAACCCGACAGCTTAACGGCAGGCAGCTCATTAAAATCAAGGCGACAGAAGCTCGTAACGTGGAGAGATTTTAATCGTTTAATTCCCCCCCCCTCCCTTTTCGGCTTCCCCGGTGGAGTTTGGCACCTCATGGGTCTTTAACACGCTGCTGGCTGAAACTCTGGCATGGCATCTCCCTCAACACCTACCGTGCTGTATGTTAAACACCAAGGTAGTTTTTCGAAAGCCAGCTTCTACTGGCCATACTTCTTCAGTGGCGGGGGACGAGGAGTTTCTCTGCCACCCCCTCGTGCACACGCTGCGCTGGAGCAAACATGCAGATCATTTGGGAGGTGATCTGACGGCGCCTCAGCCCCCCCCCCCAATGCGCTGCCTCCGCCGCGCATCCCTGCAAGCTCATTGTGCTGTGCGCTAATGCTATTATCCTCCCGAAATTAAATATCATGCCCAAACCTATAATGTTTCACAGGGTGGGAATTGGGGTTATATATTCCTGGGTACAGCTACCTCCTATTTCAGTCATAGCATTTAATTATGATTGGTATGTTAGTGCCCACCAGAGCATAACAAATTGTCATTATGTTATTCTGCTGAGTCTAATTTAATTGGCAAGTTGTCACAAAAGCAATTATCCGTCATTTATTTTGCTGCCATAACCACATCTAGGCGAGCACCTGCTGCCTATGATGGAAAAAGGCTCCCCAAATCCCTTTGGTCCTTGGATCGCTTCCACTCTCTCCGACACGAAAGACATCGCTTCCTTTCCTTCGTTTCTTCCGGGCGTTGGCTATTTTTAAAGTTTACTTCTCGTTTCCTGTAGCAGAATTCTCCTGTCTGAAAACGGGGATCTGTTGGCACAAGTGAATAGCACTGTCGGAAAGAAGAAATCAGGAAATGGCCTCACCTTGGGGTGTAGATGGGTGTCAGATCAGTTGATCTGCTTCTTTCCCATCCATCCTATTCCCTTTCCTATTTTATAGGAATAAAGCAAGGCACAACGATTTCAAATACCAGTTAAACAATAGCTCTAAAAATGCACAGGCCACAATTCAAAGGGCCAAGCATAGTGTGTGTCTCTGTGTGAACTTGAAACAGTTGGTTCTATTACTCATGATACAAAGGGTAGCTGAAAGTTCTCATACGGAGGAGAAGCCGGTGTGAAGTAGCTTGTATAAACCAGTTCTTCTCTATTGGTACTGGTTCCTCTCTATTCGGACCTGGTTAGGCCTCATCTTGAGTATTGTGGCCAGTTCTGGGCTCCACAATTCAAGAAGGACACAGACAAGCTGGAGCGTGTTCAGAGGAGGGCAACCAGGATGATCAGGGGTCTGGAAACAAAGCCCTGTGAGGAGAGACTGAAGGAACTGGGCATGTTTAGCCTGGAGAAGAGAAGATTGAGGGGAGACATGATAGCACTCTTCAAATACTTAAAAGGTTGTCACAGAGGAGGGCGAGGATCTCTTCTCGATCATCCCAGAGTGCAGGACACGGAATAATGGGCTCAAGTTACAGGAAACCAGATTCCAGCTGGACATCAGGAAAAACTTGCTCACTGCTAGAGCAGTATGACAATGGAACCAGTTCCCTAGGGAGGTGGTGGGCTCTCCCACCCTAGAGGCCTTCAAGAGGCAGCTGGACAGCCATCTGTCAGGAATGCTTTAGGGTGGATTCCTGCACTGAGCAGAGTGTTGGACCTGATGGCCTTCTAGGCCCGTTACAACTCTACTATTCTATGATTCTTAAACTGAAGAAGGGAGGTGTGGCCAAATGTACTTGATTTTTGATTGGACAGAGCCCATGGAATCTGATTGGCTCTTGGGCCTATAAGTTAGGGGTCTCCAACCCTTTGGGCACATTTGGAATTTTGAGTGTGTGTCGTGAGCGCTTTCATATAATGGCTGCCATAGGGGCGCCTTGCCCATTTAAAAATGGCTGCCGTGGTGGGCACGGCCAGTCACAGAACACTCATTTCCTAGAAGTCAAAATGGTGAAACTAAAAGAAACATAACTTGACGAAGAACCCATGTACAAAGAAGAGGTGGGCTCTGAGCTCCGAAACATTAAAAAAACCACTCTGTTGAGCCCAAATAAAGGTGACACTGTCGGGCAGAACTTCACTTTGCAGCATGCAAGCTTCACAGTTAAAAAATCAATCAATCAATTTGTTTAAAAGTCTTCAGAAATAAAATTAAAACCAGGAGGGCTACTGGACACCAGGAGAGGTGTCTGTGGGGACATCGGCACCCATAGGCACCATGTGGAAGACTCCAAAGTAGGGGAGAGAGATAGAAGAGCTAGCTTTCTATTCTTCCTCAGTCATGGATTATGTCCTTTTCTACATGTAGCTTTTATCCTACACCTTTAACAGGGCTTTTCTGGATTCTTTGCTGAGTTAAGATCGGCTCTTTTACACATCCTTTTTAAAGGGAGTTTTCTTTCTCTGCCTTTCTATATGTTTCATTATACAATCACTAGATGGCGCTGCGGTGTAGTGGAATTGCACAATTAGACGCTATAAATATAACAACCTTCAGAAAAATACTGCACTTTCCTCAATCTAAAAGCAAAAATGTGATAATAGTTGTAAAGCATGGGATTGGCCCTGGAGGATGACGACGTCATGTAAAGGACCTGCAAACTACCATAAGTGCACAATAAAAGCCTTGTGTAGAAAGCCTCTGAAGAGCCAAGCCTAGTGAATAGCAGAGGCTGAAGGGAACTGTAAAAGACAGTAGACTTTCCTTTCTATATTTTCAAGCTCTTTTTTAAAAAAAAAAAAATCTCAAGGCAAATATACAGCCATCAGAAATGTTTGTGCGCATTTAAAGAGCATGCAGATTTATTTCAATGTCATTGACTAATCTGTGAAAAGGCAGGTGATTAAGTGACTTGCAAAGTGGTTGATGAGCTTTTTAAAAAAGAGATCAGTAATAAAGGATAGAAAATGTTTGAGGTTGTAAACTGCTTTGTGAGAAGGGAAGGCGCTCTGAGAGGTGGGTTAAAAAAATCTGTGGAATAAATAAAACACAGCAATTTCCGGGGAGGCACCACATACGCACTGTGGACCAAACTGGACGTAATAGAAGCAGCCATGTTTATTCATGTGTCTGCCGTCTTCTCAAAAGAGGGGGTGGTGTATCTTGTTCTTGAATCAAATGGAAGGTGTGGGTACTGACCCTTCCACTGCCTTAATTCCCTGTGGCTCCAGGAATGTTTCTCCCAGCTGGGATCGAGTAACAGAAGTAACCCAAGCTGAAGAGAAAAGTTCCTGGAGAATTGTTCAGCTAAAAACAACCAGACCATGTGCTTTGTTCCTGAATGGAGTAGATCAGCATTCCCCAATCTGGTGACCTCCAGATATTCTGGACTACCAAATCCATCAGCCCCAACCAGCATGGCCAATAGTGAGGAAATTTGAGAAACATCTGAAAAGCACCAGGTTGAGGAAGGTGGGAGAAGACTTACGAACTAACAAATATGGCGGCCTCTGTTGTGTCAAGCTTCAAATAAATGCCAGAGAAAACGTAATGGCTTTAGAAGAGTGCTTAAAACTACTGTTGTTGTTACCTGACAAGCTTATTTTGTGGGGTTGGGTTGCAGCTGTGGGAGGGATCACCCTATACCCAGAATCCCCCTCTTCCCAATGCCAAGAGTTGCTGAAGGGAGATTGCAAAAGACGATTGCGTTGAGCAGACAAAATGTTTCCAGCGAGCGACCTGGAAGAGAAGGAAAATCTTGGACTTGATTGTAGTGGCTTGGGAGGAAATTAAAGTTGATCTCTCGGCTCTTCAGAAGAGCTTCCATCTTCCTGATGGGCTCTGATTCCGCATTACCAGAAGGACTCTGTTGTTATTCAGCGCAAATGAGAAATAATTCCACTGAAGCCAGAAGGGCTGCTGATTCAGTTGACTTTGTTGCCAGCGTAGTTAAATAAATGTACGGTGGCGCCTGTTTCCAGTTTACACTACGTATTATTGCCTCCCTTCACTTCAGCGTTTAGCCCCTACCATTTTGCTGCCTGAGGTGAAAGACAAGATGGTGCCCCTTCCCATTTTATGTCCAGAAGCCAATCGGACGGGCAGCTGAATCTTACTTTAACCTTTGAGATGGGATAGCGTCATCCAGCGCACCCGAGGCGGCAGGCTAGTTTAGGTACGGCATAAAATACCGCCTGAAGTGGTTGTATCACTCTACCTAATGGTAGGGCCGTCCTCTTCAGGCAAACAAGCCTGAGTTTGTGTAGATTCCGCCCCCAACTTCTGTTTTCAAAGAATTCAATATAAGATGAGTCTCCACCCCACCTCCCTGACACCTTCGGCCCAAATCCGTACATGCTGATAACGGCATCCTATATTTTGACATTTGCAAACTATAGAATCATTCAATTGGGGAGGAGAAGGATACGGGGGAATCTTGGACATGTTGCCAATTTCACGGATGAAATTCCATCCCCATCCAACTTTGAGTCCTAGTATTTTCAGAGAGAAAAATCAGGGATTCTATGGAGTTTTTATTTGGAATGCCAAAGAGGCAAGTTGCTTTGACAACAGAGGCTACTTGCCTCTTCAGCTTCCTAAGTCGCTGGTGCTCATGTTGTACTGGTTCAGAATATGGCAGGAATTCTGGGAGATTTCGAAGCCACCTTTTCAATGAATCATTTCCTTCTGCTTTTGAGGCTTTTAAATTTCTGTATATTTGTTTTGAATGTTCACTGTTTTTAAACTTTTGTAAACCGCCCAGAGAGCTTCGGCTATGCGGCGGTATATAAATATAATAAATAAAATAAATAAATCCTGGCTTTTCTTTTCTTTGTAAAATTGCAGACAGTTCACCAATGTTCATGTGTGGGTCTTGCCCGTATATCCACTTTCTGTTTGGCTTTTGGCCTATGTTTTTACTCTTATCTTGCTTTTAACTCCCTATCTCCACTTTATATCGCTTTGAGCTCTTCAATATTTGAATATTAAGGAATGCAGTACAAAGATCTTTAAACATACACACACACCCCAGACGGACGGCTCCTCGCCAGTCATAAAACATTGCTCAGCTCTTTTGTTAACCCTTAACGGATTTAAGAACGACGAAAGAGGTGGCAGAAAACACACGAGAGGGTTAAAAATGGAAGGCAAGCATTTCTGGACCCCATAAAATTATGTGAATGGGGCAAAGTGATTGCATAATAAAAAGCCTTCCTTGGAAACACCCATGCTTTGCAGTAAGTAGTGGTTGGCTTTATTTAGGTGAGAAGGAGAAAGAGAGGGATGTAGGGGGGGAGAGGGGAGGGGGAAGACCCTGAGCTTCCACCTTCTTTTCTCTCATTACTTCAAATTTGATTATTTTCTAAACCGAAGAGATTGCCTAAGTCCACGATTTATTCATCAGACACGCATCGGGGTGATGTGATTCCGAATTGCAAGAAGGCAGAGGCACCAAATCAGGATAATTCATTCCTCTCCTACCGACTTCAGGCCTCCTGCTGGAAAATCTGCACAGCGCTATCCCTGCAGAGTAGCTTAATTGTTTCACTGAGGCGGGCTGGGCTGGGTCTGGGGGAGAGAAGCGCCTTTCCTGTCCCTTTTCATGCGAGACCGCTGGCTTTCCCGCAGCTGTCTTTATGAGCCAAAATCTCCGAATCTCTAGTTTGCATGGCAGGTTAAAAAGTTTGGACGTTTGCTTAGCTTCAGTCAGTCGCATAGCGGTTACATGCAAACTGCATTGCTACAATATAACGCTTGCTGTGTGTGGCTGCCTTGGAAGGGGCCTATAAGGCCATCAAGTCCAACCCCCTGCTCAATGCAGGAATCCACCTTAAAGCATCCTTGGCAGATGGCTGTCCAGCTGCCTCTTGAAGGCCTCTAGTGCAGGAGAGCCCACCACCTCCCTAGGTCACTGGTTCCATTGTCGTACTGCTCTAACAGTCAGGAAGTTTTTCCTGATGTCCAGCCGGAATCTGGCTTCCTGTCACTTGAGCCCGTTATTCCAGGGACACTCTGCTCACGCCATCACCATCTATCATAGTAAAAGAGGATGAGTTTGTCTGTCCGTCAGTGCCATAGTGCTACTACTGCGTAACATAGACACTTGAACCTTGACATGCATCCTAAAAGGACCCTAGAGGTGTTCACCTATCCATGTTATTTTGTGTTTTAAAAAAGCATTAATTAATTTTAATAAGTGCCCATGTGGTTGAAGCTTGTAGTAACAACTTTAGCTACTAGGGGGCGACTTACTTAACCAACATGTTGTTTTGCAGGCTGTAGTTTGAAGCCGGAGGAGATTAATAGGCTGAGGGGCAAAGTTAGACACCTGGCCCCTCTCTCCTGCTGTGGGGCAACCCCCTCAGGGGAATGAAATGGGCACACCCTTCCGCCAGGGAGGGGTATAGAGGTGTATCATAGGAAGGGGTGTACCTAGAGGTGCGAGCATGCTTGGCTTCACTCATACTTAGCAGGCACAGTGTGTCCAACTCTGACAGCTGTGTAAGGTTGCTTGAAGGCTTTGTGCTATCAAACTGAGGGCTGTTGCAACCTGCGTGAAGCTCTCTAAAAGCAAACTCGTTCTCTTACTCTAGACCAGCCTTATCCAACCTGATGCCCTCTCAATATTTTGGACAATAAATCATAAGTGTTAAGCTAAAGATAAGCTGACATAAAATCAATGAATAATATTTATTTATAAAGAAAGAAAAAAAACCACCTCAGGGCAAGAAGCTCTTGCCAATGAGGAAAAGCAGGCTGGCATTGGCCGGGATCAGGGTCCTTTTAGTAAGGACGTTGCAAATAATTTAAAATGGGTTCATAAAAGTGAATTCTGCACTTTTAAGTACTCATGAGGAGATGTGGGTTGTGCAGGATATAAGCAGGGAGATTTCTTCCTTTTGCCTGCCCCCTTTGACTTCCACCATTGCTGAGAGCACATGTGTTTGCTCCCTTGTTCCTGCCTGTATAATGGAACACAAAATAGACTGAACAAACTCTCTCGAAACTCTATGCTGTACCTGCATTGTGTATGCAAGATTATTTGTGAGTAAAACGGTTCTTTTCCCTTCACTGACGAAAGATGTGGTCTCCTGTGTTATCATGCTAAGATAGCCTGCATGCATGTCAGACTGGTGAACATTCATTGTTTTGCCTTTTGCTTTTCTTTGCTAATTGCCTTTCTTCATTACTAAACAAAACCATCTATTTCTCACCATGCTCTAGAATGACGCTACATCAGGGGCATTGTGGGAAAATTAAAATGGCTGCTAATCTCAGCAGCTGGGTGCTGCTCTGAGCCCCGGGTGGGTGGTGGCGGGATTAATAAAGAGGCACCCAAGGATTGACCCTGGTAAACGAGCAGTCCAAGTATATGCTGGGGCAGATCCAGCCAGAGGGCTCGCCATGCATTGCCCCTCACCCCTGCCTGAACCTTTAATAATACACTATTTGCCCAGCTGCCACCAGCTTTGCTACAACTGCACTGGAGCTCCAAGCAGTGCAGCAGTTTCAAATCCTCAACTGAGCATGTGCAATCTTTTGCACAGAGCATTCCTGTTGCTCTAGAACCTTTCTTTGCACCAGAAAGGGTTGGGAGTCCTCCAGGCAGTGCAAACTCCTCTAATTAAGAGGGGAAGTGGGGGGAAAAAAAACAGGGTTACCTCAGGCTGGCCCTGTTCAGAATTATTTATTTATTTATTACATTTTTATACCGCTGAATAGCCGGAGCTCTCTGGGCTGTTCAGAAAAATTAAAAACATTCAAAGTAAAAAACAACAGTATAAAACCAGAATATAAAATGCAAAATAAAAGCTCAACCAGATAAAAACAGCAGCAATGCAAAATTACGAATTTAAAACACCAAGTTAAAATTTATTTATACTTTAAACCATGGCGTTAGCTACTTTAAACCAAGACACTTTAAACCATGGCTTTAACCACGGTGGTTAAACCAGAAAGCTGGGCTGTGTTCAGAAGACACCTTAAACTATGGCTTTATAGGGTGACCCTATGAAAAGGAGGACAGGGCTCCTGTATCTTTAACAGTTGCATAGAAAAGGGAATTTCAGCAGGTGTCATTTGTATGTATGGAGAACCTGGTGAAATTCCCTCTTCATCACCACAGTTAAAAGTGCAGGAGCTGTACTAGAGTGACCAGTTTTAAAAGAGGGCAGGGCACCTGCAGCTTTAAATGTTGTGATGAAGAGGAAATTTCACCAGGTTCCCCATATATACGAACGACACCTGCTGAAATTCCCTTTTCAGTACAACTGTTAAAGTACAAGAGCCCTGTCCTTCTTTTCATATGGTCACCCTAACCAACGGTGAATAAAGCAAACAGGCTTCTTCACCATGGTTAAAGCCATGGTTTAAGGTGTCTTCTGAACGGCCCGCTGTTACCTGGAGCTGGCCAGTCACATATGCCCGCTTCCCTCTGCAAGGGAGGGGTCACACAGAGGGAGAAGGTTGGCTGATTGACCGGCCAGGTGAGCCAAAACAGGAGTCGGTGGGTTCTTCTGGCTAGGAGCTACAGTTTGAGAGCGAGAGCACACGCCAGACAGCCAGGTGTAGTAATATGTTCTTTATTTTAAAACCTTTCTCAGTTTTGAGTCTTTGGAAAAACCTCATAGGTGCTGGTGGGGTACAAAATGCAACAAAATCCCTTGTTTCCACCATCTCTCTTCACCCAATGGCTGGGAAAAGCCATTGGGTTGTATGGAAAAAATATATATTTCATTTTGCCCTGTGTTCTGGAGGCTTCCCCCCCACTAAAGAATATCTTCCTGTGTGTTTCTCAAGCCTTCCCCCACCCCCTTCAATTCTGCAAGGGGAATTCACAGAAGTTAAATCTTTAAAAGAAAGAACGAAAGGGGGGAAAGCGTGCTTTGTGTAACTTCTGTAGTTACAGAACCCAAACTCAGCACTGAGTTAGATTGCCTCAGTTTTATTATGTGTGAAATGGGTGTATTGTTCTCTTCCTCCCCCCCCCCCCCCCCGGTTACCATTGCTTGAAATCTTGGAGAAACAAGCTTTTCTACAAATGGTTCTCTCTGTGTTGTTTCTTACTTTTGAGAAACTGGTGTTCCTTTGTGTGTGAGAGAGAAAGGGAGACAAATAGTTTTTCCCCTTTGCGCCCACCCCTCCCAATTGGGTTGTGGGTGGGAGTGGGTGGGTGGGTGGTCTGAATTGCTTTTTAAATTGGGGCCTGTTTTTGTCCTCCATTTTCTTGCTTTAAAAGTAATGAATTGAGGCCTGGGCCCGGCCTCCATTTTGTGGTGGTGCATAATGCTTCTCAGTCTGTTTTTTTTTTTTTAGCCTCTCCTTTCTTTTGGTGGTGCAAAGTAATGCCTTAGTTAGAACATGTATTTCTGGTTAAATTCCTCCTGTTTTCTATTTGCTGGGCAAAATTATTGTTTTAAACCCTAATAATTATGTAACCCAATTTCCTGCTGCCTCAGTTTTCCTGTGTTGAAATGGGTCTCCCCCCCACTTGCTTTCAGTCATTGTGAAGTGACCTCTGTCAGAAATGGCTTCTCTGTGGGTGCTATTCTGGATGAATTTGGGTGGTTGGTCGGTGTTATGAACTGCTTTTAAGTTAAGGCCTGGTTTTGTCCTCCATTTCCTTGCTTTAAGTAATGAACTGCGGCTCATGCCTGGCCTCCATTTTGTGGTACTACATCACGCTTCTCAGTTTGGCTTTTGTTTACTGTTTCCTTTCTTTTGGTGGTGCAAAGTAATGCCTATTAATACATATTCTTGGCTAAATTTCTGACTTGCATGAGCTAGGGTGACCATATGAAAAGGAGGACGGGGCTCCTGTATCTTTAACAGTTGTATTGAAAAGGGAATTTCTGCAGGTCTCATTTGTATATATGGAGAACCTGGTGAAATTTCCTCTTCATCACAGCAGTTAAAGCTGCAGGAGCCCTGCCCGCCTTTAAATCTGGTCACTGTAGTATAGCTCCTGCAGTTTTAACTGTTCTGTTGAAGAGGGAATTTCACCAGATTCTCCATATATACAAATGGCACCTGAAATTCCCTTTCTATGCAACTGTTAAAGAAACAGGAGCCCTGTCCTCCTTTTCATTGGGTCACCCTAGCATGAGAGGAGATATATGTAGCAGTTTACCTGTCCTTGGCTCCGCCCTCCTGGTGACGCGCTTTCCACCCCACCAGTTAGATCGACTATGAGCTTCCATTGAGTATATGGGAACTTACCTGGGTAAAAAGCTATTTGACCTTCCTCAAGATACGAACTCTAATGGTTACAGTCCCCTTTCTTGGACAGATACGTCCTTGTAATTCTTGGGCACCGATAAGAAATGACTTTTCCCTTTGAACTGGCTTTTCTTTTTTCTTTTCTTTTTAATGTTCTTTCCATGCCTGCCTTTTGGACATTGTCGCCGCCACCACAAATATAAGAGTGTGTGTAGATGTGTACACATGCAAGCCAGGGGATGGGGAGTTCGTCGTGGGGGTGTGAGGAGGCAGGTGGATCATGCAGAGGAGCCTTTTGTATGTCCTGTAATTTGTCTTGACAGGTCAATTCTATTGTTGCTGACCTGGAAAAAATTGATTACGGGAGACGCATTAGTTGTTGTTGTCATCTACTTCCCCTGCAAAACCTAGATTAGATTTCTGTTTAATATCATGATAAATTATTATTATTATTATTAACAACAACAACAACAAAACACAGAACCTATCTAGCCACAGAGTGGTTATTCCGTCCTGTTTAAGATATTGATTTCAACCAATCACAAGTATGTTAAACATGGCAATTGACACATGGGGTTTATTGCAGACTGAATTGCCCGGGTTTCAGGGTGGTGTGTGATCTGTGTTGGATGCAGAGGATTAACTGTGGTTAGTTACCCCTTAACACCCTTGTCATTGCTGCCATATCCACAGTCAAGGGGGGTAAAGAGTGGCGAGGCGATGGATTCTAAGCAGAACTAGCTCCAAGTTCTGGAGGGGCCCCGGGGCCCTCAGTGGGTTTCCTCCCCATGTGTAAATGGTCACTACCTGCTTTTGCTCCTTATCTTCTTTCTCATCATTGCTTCTGCTTGCTTGCTTGGCAGGCAAAGAACCAGTGTGTGACTAGGCTGTGGCATCTCCTCATCACTGCTGTTAACTGGGCCAGAGCGAGAGGCAGGTGAACAAGCAGCTTGCAGTGGGGAAGAGTAAGAGCGAGTCCAAAGGGCTCTTATCCGTGGGTCCCTGCTGGAGTGTAGGTCCTCAGCAGCTGCCTGACCATGCCTGTCCTTGGTGCCGACCCTGATTCTAAGCCTGATTCTGTGATGGCGTCTGTATAGGCCTGGGGTACTTCCAGACTGGCACCTCCCAGTCCTACCTAACTGCTGCTCTTCTGCAGTAAACCTCACAGAGAACTACAATGGACTTTCCATAGATAATTTAGTCTGTGTGTACATCCTGATATGTCCGGTCCACACTAGTAAGTCCTGATCCATAGGGAAGGGACAATTCATCTGAGCACACCTTTTAAAAATATATATATTTTGAAGGCATTTTTTAAAATTGTAGCAATTAATTACAATAATGCATGTACTACAACAAACTGTTGCAGTACGGAGTCCTCCGGTTCAAGATACTCCACTGAATTCCCCTTCCTTCCTTCCTTCCTTCCTTCCTTCCTTCCTTCCTTCCTGGTTTTTCACTCTTCCACCATACAATCAGCCAGTTTTTTGTGCACACTAAGAGATTTATTTATTTATTACATTTCTATAGCACTCAATAGCCAAAGCTCTAAGAATGCTCAAGTCTTCATTGGGCCGCTCAATTAGAATTCCCCCCTCCCCAAAGATTTTTTTACTTTTGCAAAATTTGGGATTCTGCTGAGTCTGCTGCTTCGTCCTCCTTGTTTGTGGGTGATGCCATTTTGACCGAATAAGGACTAGCATTGAGAGAACTGAGCAGGGGGGTTGGACTTGATGGCCTTATAGACCCCTTCCAACTCTACTATTCTACGATTCTTGTGGAGGCAAATTTAGCTTTCACATATGCTCAGTAGTAGATCCCAATTCCAGTCCATGCCAATGACTTAACAGAGGTTGATGTTTGGGTTATACTGAAAAGGGAGGTTGTGGGCTCTCCCACGCTAGAGGCATTCAAGAGGCAGCTGGACAGCCATCTGTCAGGTATGCTTTAGGATGGATTCCTGCATTGAGCAAGAGGTTGGACTAGATGGCCTTATAGGCCCCTTCCAACTCTACTATTCTATTAACCTACCTAGTGTTGCCCAGGTCCTTGAATAGCAATGATCTCTGTAGTCCACTCTACTCCCCAACTGACCCAAGAGCATTTTGAAATGAAAAGGCACAACTGGCAATTCAGCTGGAATTCAGAGCATTGTTGTGTAAGCCTGATTGTGACCTCAGAGATTCATACAGGTCTTTATTTTAAAGGGATACACCATTTCCCCCCCCCCCCTCTGCAGTTTACCAACATGAAATAAAAATCTGTCAGGGATGCTTTAGGGTGGATTCCTGCATTGAGCAGGGGGTTGGACTCGATGGCCTTAGAGGCCCCTTCCAACTCCACTATTCTATGATTCTTTGATTTGCCAGTGCTGCGATTGCATTCAACATTGGGGAAATGATCAAGAAGCATTTTCTTTAAAAAGGCGGGAAGACGTTAGAGTGGAGCGGTTTGGCAGGAATATCACCTGGATTCTCTGTGAAAACCTGAATGAGTGAGTGATCTCTTAAGCTGGGGGGGGGGGAATGGGTGCTGTGGAAGCAACGTTTAAAACAAAAAAGGAGGGGGGGAAACCATTTCCCTCAGTAAGGAATGAAAGCCAGAAACCAGCTAAGTACAGAATGTTCTTTCTCTGGTCTTTTTGAGTAAGGATTTCTGGTGTCCTGGGCTAATGTTCAGCAAGAATGATATGAGCTAATGTTGCTGTAAATTAGTCGATCGCTAGACAATGGCTCTTTCTTCTGTCCTTTTCATTTGTACTGCTCGCCTCGGGTGAGTCAACCACGAGTCATCTGAGGCTTTTGGGAAACCGAGCATCTCACAGCATTTTTTGATAGGAAATGATAGGCTGGAAACAAGCAGGACTGGAGGTTTTTTACTTTCGTAACCATCAGAAGTGAAGCGTACTTGTGATACAGAACTAAGTCAGCACATTTTGCCAAAAGAAGAAAAAGCAGCCCGAAAACAAAACATGGTTAAAAGGTAGACGCTATCTAAAAAGTAGGCACTGTGACGCGGTGTAGCACAGTGGCTAAGAAATTAAGCTGCGAAACAGGACATTTCCCCATTCGAATTTTATCAAGGATTATAAATTGAATTTTATTGATTATAAATCAATAAAGGATTGAATTTTATCAAGGATTATCAAGTCACGGGGACAGTGACTTGGGTTTATTTGTGGCCCAATTCAGAGCACCTGTAACACCCTAAAGGGCTTGGGTCTGGGATACATAAAGTGCCACGTTCTTCTGTGTGAGCTTTTTCCACTCATTAAGATATTCTGGTCAGGGCCGCCCCTATCATTAGGTAGGGTGAGGCAACCATCTCAGACTGCAGATTCTGAGGGGCAGGTGTGGAAGTCCCCTGGTGGTTGTTACTATTCTTATTCTTATATTTATATCCTGCCTTTTGCCCAAAGCAGGGCCTCAAGGTGGCATTACAAAACCGAGTCCATGGCTGTTTCCTTCTAAGGCAGCCTTCCTCAACCTGGGGCGCTCCAGATGTGTTGGACTGCATCTCCCAGAATGCCCCAGCCAGCTGGCTGGGGCATTCTGGAAGTTGTAGTCCAACACATCTGGAGCGCCCCAGGTTGAGGAAGGCTGTTCTAAGGGAAGACAGAACCACACAGCCTGTCCCATTACCTTAACTACAGTGGCCATGTGTCCTCTTTTACAGAGGACAGGCCTCTAGTTGAATGGCTGCCAGAGGACTGTCCTCTTATTTTGAAGGCATCCTCTATTTGAAACGCTGCCTAGTCCAAGTCCAGTTTAAAGGTAACGAACCATCAGAAGGGAGAGCTATGCTTTGATGTTGACCATCAACAGCACCTGGACTGTAGACTGAGCAAGCCACTCAGGTAACCGGGACACCGTTTAGACAGGTTGGAGATCACAAGCTGAATATGAGCCAACAGTGTGATGTGGGTGCAAAAAACCCGCAAATGCTATTTTAGGTTGCATTAATAGAAGTATAGCTTCCAAATTGTGTGAGGTACTACGTCCCCTCTATTTGGCACTAGTTAGGCCTCATCTTGAGTATTGCATCTAGTTCTGGGCACCACACTTCAAGAAAGATGCAGACAAGCTGGAGCGTATTCAGAGGAGGGCGATGAGGATGATCAGGGGTCTGGAAACAAAGTCTATGAAGAGAGACAGAAAGAACTGGGCATGTTTAGCCTGGAGAAGAGAAGACTGAGGGGAGACATGATAACACTCTTCAAGTACTTAAAAGGTCGTCACACAGAGGAGGGCCAGGATCTCTTCTCAGAGTGCAGGACACAGAATAATGGGCTTAAGTTACAGGAAGCCAGATTCTGTCTGAACATTAGGAAAAACTTCCTGATTGTTAGAGCAGTATGACAATGGAACCAATGACCTAGGAAGGTCGTGGGCTCCTCCACACTAGAGGTGTTCAAGAGGCAGCTGGACAGCTACCTGTCAGGCATGCCTTAAGGGATTATAGGCCCCTTCCACTTCAATTATTCTATGATTCCACATGACTATTTCTATTTAAATTATAATAATTATTTCTAAATTTGCATCTGTGCATATACATTCATATATGCAAATTTTATGCACATGAGTATCCTCTTTTGTCCTCTTTTTTTGGGCAATATTCACAAGTGGCCACCCTAAGCTAAACTGACCTGCTGCCCTCAGGTAAGGTGGAGGAAGGATGCTGTCCCATCACCAGTTCTGAGGTAAGATTCAACTGGCAGTCCAGATTCAACCGCCATCTTGTCCTTCACCAATTATTTATAAAAATACAACTATGCAGGTGGCCATCTTGTAATAATTAATTCTGTAAGTTTAATTATGTGTTGCTTGAGAAATCATTCCCTTTTAATTTACCTTTGGTCTTGGACCTCCTTCCAATCAGCTTAATTGTGTGATCCCAAGTTCTAGTGTGATGAGAGAGGGAGAAAAATAAATGTCCTCCTTTAATCATCTTTTTTCTAAGTGTGCTTCCAGACAGATTTCTCCTAGAGCTACCAATTGCAGCTATTCTGCCTTTTTATCCTTAATGGATTTTCTGCTGTAAGAAGAGAACGGTGGGAAAACACAGGAGGTTTATGAGCGGAACATGACAAAACAGGACCCCCACATTCTCGTAACATAGAACCTGAGGTGATCCCATGAAGCTGATGGGTGGGAGATTCAGGACACGGAAAAGGAGGTACTTCTTCACACAGCGCAGAGTTAAACTATGGAATTCACTACCACAAGATGTGGTGATGGCCACCGATCTGGGGGGATCAGGACATGGAAAAGGAGGTACTTCTTCACACTACCACAAGATGTGGTGATGGCCACCGATCTGGGGGGATTTAAAAGGGGGCTGGATAAATTCCTAGAGGAGAAGGCTATCAATGGCTACTAGTACAGATGGCTATGCACTACCTCCAGTATCAGAGGTAATATTTATTTATTACATTTTTATACCGCCCAATAGCCGAAGCTCTCTGGGTGGTTCACAAAAATTAAAATCACGAAGCGCATAAAAACAACCAACAATCTAAAAACACAAATACAAAGTACAATATAAAAAGCACAATCCACACAGCAAAAATGGATATGTAGGTTAAAATATGGAATTAAAACAGCAAAGTTTAAATTTAAGTTAAATTAGGTGTTAAAATACTGAGAAAATAAAAGGTCTTCAGCTGGTGACGGAAGGAGTACACTGTAGGCGCCAAGCGAAACTCTCTGGGGAGCTTGTATATACACCATTTGCTGGGGAACATGGGCCAGAGGGTGCTATTACACCATGTCTTGCTTGCGGTTCCCTGGTCGACAGCTGGTTGGCCTCTGAGTGAACAGAATGCTGGTCTAGATGGACTCTTGGTTTGATCCAGCAGGGCTACTCGTATGTTCTTAATATTTTGTGATGGTACAATAAAAGCACCTTAAATTAGTCTCCATCATAATGTGGAAGGAAGGAAGGAAGGAAGGGTGAATCAAGAATGAGGGTGAATCTAGATGAGGCCCTGGTTAGGCCTCATCTAGAGTATTGCGTCCAGTTCTGGGCTCCACAATTCAAGAAGGATGCAGACAAGCTGGAGCGTGTTCAGAGGAGGGCAACCAGGATGATCAGGGGTCTGGAAACAAAGCCCTATGAAGAGAGACTGAAAGAACTGGGCATGTTTAGCCTGGAGAAGAGAAGATTGAGGGGAGACATGATAGCACTCTTCAAATACTTGAAAGGGTGTCACACAGAGGAGGGACAGGATCTCTTTTCGATCCTCCCAGAGTGCAGGACACGGAATAACGGGCTCAAATAAAAGGAAGCCAGATTCCAGCTGGACATCAGGAAAAACTTCCTGACTGTTAGAGCAGTACGACAATGGAATCAGTTACCTAGGGAGGTGGTGGGCTCTCCCGCACGAGAGGCCTTCAAGAGGCAGCTGGACAACCATCTGTCAGGTATGCTTTAGGGTGGATTCCTGCACTGAGCAGGGGGTTGGACTCGATGGCCTTGTAGGCCCCTTCCAACTCTGCTATTCTATGATTCTATGATTCATTTAGGGCAGAAGCAGGGAATCAATTGCCAGCAGTGTGCAGGGCTGAAACGACCAGTGGTGGCCAGGACCAGAATCAAAGCAGAGCCACCCCCTTTTTCACATTCTCTCTCTCTCTCTCTCTCACCCTCACCCTCCGCCCTTTTTCTTCCCTCCCAGTGGGGCTGCTTGAAAAGGGACAGATCACTCTTGGTAGAGCTTTGAACTGGACTGTTCATTTGCAGAGTAAACAGTCCAAACGCCACATAAACTTAGGCGGAGGGTCTCTTGTCACTCTAGAGCCTCAGTTTACCTCCTTAGTTTATGGCTTGCGGCTCTCTAATTTGGCTCATTTCAGTCTTCGGTTCACTCTGTTAAAAAGTGTAAAGAAATCAGACGCTGAAGTGATTTTTTTTAAAAAAACATTTTTTATTATATAATTTCTGCAAAAAAAAAGCAAGCAAATAATGTGGCTACATAGATTTGAATATATCGGTTTGAATGCATATATATAATTCTTGCATTGAGCAGGGGGTTGGACTTGATGGCCTTATAGGCCTCTTCCAACTCTACTATTCTATGATTCTATGATGTATGTTTGTGTGACACACACACACTAAAAACTATACAAAAACTTCAAGAAAAGCTGTCCAAATATCCAAACTATTATCCATTCACAGGTGGTATCCATATATACCACCCATTCAAACGTTGAAAGCGTTGTAAGGTTTTCATTAGAGGAGTTGAGTGTTTATCCTTCCAATGTTGTAATATCAGTCTTTTAGCTGTCAGAAGGGTGCAGAGAATCCATTTGCACTGACCATGCGTTCACTTCCAGGAAGCTGGTAGATAATTTAAGATAGGGTGACCCTATGAAAAGGAGGACAGGGCTCCTTTATCTTTAACAGTTGTATAGAAAAGGGAATTTCAGCAGGTATCATTTGTATATATGGAGAACCTGGTGAAATTTCCTCTTCAACACAACAGTTAAAACTGCAGGTTTCCTTCCTTCTTTTAAATCTGGTCACTCTAGTATAGCTCCTGCAGCTTTAACTGCTGTGATGAAGAGGGAATTTCACCAGGTTCTCCATATATACAAATGACACCTGCTGAAATTCCCTTTCTATGCAACTGTTAAAGGTACAGGAGCCCTGTCCTCCTTTTCATAGGGTCACCCTAATTTAAGAGAGCATGTACATCGGTAAATATTAAGGAGTGTTCCAATACAAAATTTATCTGTATAATGAATGACCTACTCCCCAAAGGTGGCAACTACTGTGCATTGCCAAGACATATGATTCAAATAAGTGTTAGCTGTGTTACACCTCTAACAATCAGAGGCTGAGTTGAGTTGTGACCTCGAAGCAAATTGCATGGGTGTAAACAGCTCCCCGTGTAAAAGAGCTCAGAAGGCAGAGAGAGGTGCAAATTCAATGCAAAAATACTTCTGGCTTTAGAGCAATTATTAATGCAGCTTGGATAATGGGTGCTTTAATGAAAACTGAAATTTGCATGCAATATCCTTGTGATTTTCTTAGAGACACGAAAGGTCGCTCACTGGGTAGCAGAAAAGATTTTAAGCTAATTTTTCTTAATAAAAATCCTTTTACTTCGTATGTGCCTCAGAAACGGATGGTGCTGTGTGTAGCTAGGGTTGCATCAGTGTGTCTCATAAGCCTGATAGGCAAGTGACTCAACATTAGATAATGCTACAGTAATTGGAGGATTATATCGTTGTCAAACGGACTATCCACAGATGGGCCAGAATTTCGTTTGGTTCGCATTTTTGATGCAAACATTCTAATTTGCAGCCCCCAAACCAAACTGCGAATTGGAACGCAGTTGCACTCCGAAATCTGCACCTAGTCCTGCAGTTTTAAAAAAGTACTGAAAACGTGTCTCTGGAGAAAAAGCGTGCACAAACTGTGCACAAAATCGTGTTAGCTGACGGGGTGGAAATGCATGCCTTTCTGAAAATATGAGTTAAAAATGCACACGTTTGGAAAACTGTATCCCCCCCCCCCCCAAATGCAGATATTTGAAGAAATCTGCACCAAAACATGCATGAATTTTCAGGCAGATGTTGGTTTATTTTTATACGGTTTGCAAATCATGATGGAAATGGGATTTTAATTATTTTAACTGCGGAAATCAGATGACCAGGCTGAAAATGAACCTGACAGGTTTGCCTATCCCTCTCAACTATGCAGTAGAGGAAAGGCTGAGATGAAGGGGAATATAGAAGAAATCTCCCCTAGCAAGCGTCCATGATACCAAATCCACCAATCTACTCTGCCCTTTCTACCTTTTGTCCCCTTTACACCTAAATGTCGCCTGCAAAAACCTTGCTGATGCTATATCTCTCTTGCTCCAACCGCAGTAGGCAAACGCAATAGCTAAAACACACACTTTATCTAATAATTCGACTCCTTTGACCATATTTTACAATTCATGCCAGCAGAGGGTACTACACTCATACTTTTAGCAGGTCAGAAAATCTAGAGAAGGAATAGCAATATGGTTGGCATTCTGGGATCGCTGATATGAAAATGAAAATAACAAGACAACTTTATTATGCCACAGGTTTTCTTAATATTATTGTTATTAATATTTTCTTGCTCCCTCGCCAGCTGCTGTGGATCATGATGATATTAGGAATGACAGCTAAGATTTCTTTTTCCACCTGACATGACAAGAGACTTACATTTCACATTTCTGTAATCCGGTGACGAGAAAGATGTCCCCCCTTCCTGACCTCTGCATGAAAACCCAAGGAGAAAAGCATAAGTGTTGGCCAAATCTTGGGATGGCTGGGTGTCATCGCTGAGACACAGGGAGGGAGAATATGCCATATCTCTGCAGGACTCAAACCTAAGAGCAATCACGGGACCAAAATGGACACCCTTCTCAACGTTGTCAGCAGCTTAGAACCTGGAGAAAGTGGGGGAGAAATATCCTGTGATGGAGGGGCACATTTCCTGAGCAAGATGGCAGCCTTGGCCCATTTCTTTGGCCACATCTAGGCCAGAGTCCTGCTTTACACTTTTCTCTTCGCAATTTGGGTTTGTTACCTAAGTAGTTTCTAACTAGCAATGGACACTTTTTCTTCCTAGCAAGTGTTGTGGGGTTTTGTTTTTCGTAAACTCAATGCCAAGCTAAAGCAGTGGTTAATTTGAAACGGTTAATGCTGGTGGACACATTTGGAATTTTGAAGGAGTGTTGTGGGTGCTTCCACAAAATGGTTGCCGTGGTGGGTGTGGCCGGTCACAAAACTCCCCATTTCCCAGAAGGCAAAACAGTGAGGCAGAAAGAAGGGTAACTTGCCCAAGAAAAGTAATAGAAAAGACAGGAGGCCTGTCAGGCACCAAAGAGGCATCTCTAGGCATATGTGGGAACCTGAGGATGAATGAATGCAAATTTATTTTATTTATTCTCAGATGGGCACTCCTGTTGGTCAGTTACGTTACTTGAAGAGGTAGGGACCACACTGTTGATTGAAATAAACGCAAGGATCACTCAGGGTGAAATACTACAATCGGTTTTTTTTTCATGCTGATGACCCATGTTGATTTTCCCAGTGGATGTGGGCGTGTTTCACGGTTGAGACTTGTACACAAGATGTGTCCAACTTAGAACTTGCATTCCAAGGCCCCGTCTCCAGGCCTTTGGGGTAATAGCAAAGGAACCCTACTGAGATATTCGTTCAAGTGGTTGGGATGGTGGTGGAAGAAGTAAGGGCGAGGGCTGTAACGCAGTGGTAAAGCACTTACTTCACACACAGAAGGTCACTGCTTCAGTCCCAGGTTCTCTTCTTTAAAATGAGCAGATGATGAGAAAATCCAGCTGAGGTTCTAGAGCAGGTTCTAGAGCACCTTTTCTGGTCTGGGGCCCGAATTCCCCTTTGGGGAGGATCTTGGGTAGGGTTAAGGGCATGGGGTGGAGACAGAGAAAGCAAAATGGATCCACCCCGATGTGGTTACTACTAATTTGGCTGATTTCCCATGCATACAAGACACAGCGGAATTCTATGCACATCTGCATGTCTACTCAGGAGTAAGTCCCAATGCAACAGCTTTCATGCTTGCAAAAGGGCAGTTCAAATGCCTTTAAATCACGGATCAGAGGTAATTGCAGAAGAAGCTGGATGGGGAAAACGCTGTAGGCCAGATGTTTTCTATCCCACCCCTAGAGAGCCACTTCCAGAATAGACAATATTGGACTAGCTGGATCAATACATGGGCCTGGTATAAGACAGGATCCTAGAAATGCTGCTTTTGTGCTTTCTTGTCTACGCCCACAGTGCTGTTGTTTTTAAGCTGAACATTCAGGGAGGTACCAGGAATAAGGGGCTGGTACTGTTGAACATCTGCAAAGGCCCACACCTCAGCAGAGGGGCTGTTACTGACCTCCAGATCCCTTTGAGTCTGCTGTGTGACTGAGCGAGCTCCACGCACCTCTCCCTCTAGGTTGTTATGCAGATTGGACCCAGAAAGAGAATTGGACAGCTCTGATAATGGCGAAGACAATGGTGGGTCCAGGCACCTGATGATGATGATAATAATAATAATAATAATAATAATAATAATAATAATACAACATAATACAGAATCCACAAATAAATAAAGAATAATAGACAAATGGCTCAGGAAGAGTAAGCTATTTCCAGAAACCGAAGGATTCCTAATAGCCATGCAGGATCAAGTTATAGCAACCAAGAACTACCAAAAATACTTCATAAAAGATAACAGTGTAACAACAGATTTATGTATGAAATGTCATCTGTTCCACGAAACAATAGACCATGTAGCAGGAGGATGTAAAATTCTGGCAGGAAGGGACTATATGGACAGACACAATACAGCTGCAAAAATAATTCACCAACAAATGGCCGTCAAAGAAAAACGCGCGTACCTCATTGACGTAGCTATACCTAATGACAAAGGTGTTGCAGAAAAGGAAGAGGAAAAAAGAGAAAAATATACACCAGTGGCTATGGAAGTTAAAGAACTATGGCAACAGGAAAATGTCAGAATTATTCTGTTAGTCACATCAGTCAGTGGCATCACATCAAAAAACTATACAGAAAACCTTCAGAAACTGGACTTACCAAAATACATCCACACCAACACCCAAAAAGCAGTTCTAAATACTTAGAACATGTTCAATAGTCAGGAAATTCCTGAATCATTAAAAGACAGCATGATTTGGCAAACCCTGTCATGTTCATCTAGAAAAACCGCCATGAGTGAGAAAAGTGAGGTAATAATAAATGTAATTATTATGTCCTACCTTTTTTCCTCTTGCAAGGTCAGTGACTGTCCCAAAGTCAGCCAGTGAGCTTCATGGCTGAGTGGGGACAAGAACTCAGATCTCCCAAGTCATAAACCAACACTCTAACTGCTACACCACACTGTCTGTCCAACTGGAGACATCTTTCCCAAGCACTCCCTAAAACTCCAGCTGTGCACAGCCTGGAATATCTCAGGATGTGGCAAGAATGTCAGCCCTGTTTTGTAGGACACAGTTAAGCATGCTTTCTCTCTCTTTTTCACACATTTGTTATCCGGGCACAAAAGCTACATCCATATGTGCTTCCCTTGATCCCTTTCTGTGGTTGAGTGCAGGTGCTAACGTGTTTTTTGGACAACATACGATGGGTCTTTTTAATATAGTTATTTTACCCGGTCTTGTATTTGGTTGTTTGTTTATTTATTACATTTTTATACCACCCAATAGCTCTCTGTTAATTGTTTTTCAGTTGTTTTAATTTGTTTTACATTCCATATGTTTCATTTTTCGTTGTAAGATGCCTTGCATATTTTATTTTGAGAAAGGCATCTAATAAATTGAAATATAATGATGAGGATGAGGATGATCTGTGGTAATTTTCCAGTGCCCCAAAAGCACAAAGTGCAGAGACATCACCAAAGGAAAATGTATGAATCAAATTGATCCGGAACCATGCATGAAGTTCCTCAAACAGTGTTCAAGGGCAAAGCTTGGGTCAGAAACTCCTAGGGAACTGATTATATTTAGCCGTCTCTCAAATAGTCATTTGATGCAAAATGAGAAGTTATCTTTCTGTGTCATGGATGACATCTTATCGCTCCTGAGCAGCAAAAGCGGGTGTTTTATATAGGTGCTAGGGCGAAACGTAGTGAGTCAAGCTACCTGACCGTAGACACAGTCACAGTAAAGAATTTCACATCTCCTTGCAGTAGCTTGACTCCACTTGGGAGGGAATCTCCGGGAGGCAAATGTCTTTGTAATAGATAATATTTGCAGGTGACTGGCAAAGGAACATGCTGGGTTTGTGTCAGGTTGAAATATATAGCGCTATGCAGGTTTCTTTCTCTGGAGGGTTGTCAGAGAAAATAATACATCAGTTCACTTTGGGGGTGTTTTTCCCCTCCACTACAACCTTGACTATTTTCTTAGTAATACTATTTATGTGAGGTAAGAAATGCATGCAAATGGGCCCTGGAAATTCTCCGCCCGTATATTTGTGAGCAGAGAAATGGCGGTGATGGTGGGGGGACACACAGTTTCACCAAATTTCTCCATGGGGAGGAGAAATTCTCAACAGCTTTTCATGGGTAGGTTCACCCTTGGCTTGTAGCACAACTTCTCTCTGTGTGTTTTGTATTGGTTTTCAGACGTTTTGTGCAGCCACTTCAACTGGCAACACCATCACTTGTGTTGGCAGCCTAGCCGCCATTTTGTGTCCACCATCATTTACGTATGTGTAGGGGGCAGTGTTGTGTTTATGTTCAGGGAAGCGGTGAAACCATTGTCAAAATCTGCCCTCCAAATTCTTGAGTTTTCTTTCCTCATGAAAGAGGCTTCCATTTTTCTGCCTCATTCTTAGGGCATTTTCTAATTTATTTTGAATTCATTTTGGTGGGGTTCTTGAGCTTACCTAATCACTGCAAGGTGGCCGAGGGTGCTGTGTGTATTTTATCTTTCTATTATACATCTCCATTGCTGCCTGCCCAGGTGTGTCTGGCTTTCTGATCTGAAAAAAGCCCAGGGGGAGGAATTACCTGGGCTTTAACTGAATCATGGGAATCCAAACAGGCCACAAGCTGCCAGAGATACGATTGCATCACAGAAGACAGGACAATCACTCCTCGGCCACCTCAGAAGTAAGGTAAACACAAGAATCCTGAACCCAACCCATGAGAATTTCTCTGAATTTTCTCCTCCTTGAATTTCTTTTCTATCAAATTGAATGGAGGAAAAATGAGGGAGGAATTTTCTCCACAGCGCTGAAGAGGACTGGCCCTACCATTGGGCAGAATGAGCCCACCACTTCAGGCAGCAAAGGCCGGGGGGCAGCAGTGGTAGCTTTCCGGTCATCCCTTCTGATCAGTGACAGAGCTGTGCTACTTCACACAGCACTTACTTGAACTATGGAATTCGCTACCGCAAGATGTAGTGATGGCCACTATTTTGGATGGATTTAAAAGGGGATTGGATAAATTCTTGGAGGAGAAGGTTCCTGGAGGAGAAGGCAGGAAGCCTATATACACCAGTTGCTGGGGAACATGGGTGGGATGGTGCTGTTGCACTATGTCCTGCTGGTGGGTCCCTGTTCAACATCTAGTTGGGCCACTTTGGGAACAGAGTGCTGGACTAGATGGATCCTCAGTCTGATTGAGCAGGACTCTACTTATTGCATACACTGAACGTGTGCTCAATTCCTGCACCCCCTAAACTAGCCCTCAGGTCCAGTGGAATCCATTCTGTGTGTCAGTCAGAACTGTAAATGAGCTATCCAAGGTGCTGAACCCTTCCTCCAAAATTGTTCAGCACCTTGGATAAAAAGGTTGCTTTTTACCAAAGTGGCCAGGCAGAAGAAGGATAAATGATTGCTGCACTTCCCAGAGGAAAATATTTTCCTTCCTCCGCAGCTAGTGAGGAAATGAAGCAGACTGGATGAGGCAGGATGGAGCAATTCTGCCTTCCTCTGCTACCCCCGCTCACTCACCTGCCTGGAATTCCTGGTCATCTAAGGCTACCTAAGCAAGACTTTCATTCATTCATTCTTTCATTTATAGTACTTTTATACTGTTTAAGCCATTCACATTAAAATACAACATAATACGCAAACAAGATAAAAATAATTAAAAATTAAAAATTTAGGAACATTTTAAAACTTTGCAACAGCATAACAATAAAACGGTGGTAACAGAGTCCCTTGCTGGTCAGAGAAAACCTGTGAAGGTAGTTGTGTTTTCAGGAGTTTAAAACTTGCCACCGTTTCTGCCTCTCGAACCACATGTGGGAGAGTGTTCCAAGGTGTAGGTGCCAATACTGAGAAGACCCCGCTTACGTACTCCTATCTGGTGACAATTCATTGGCCACGGAACAACCTGTGAGGCCTCCTCAGGGGATCTCAGGAGTTGACTGGCTATATATAAGGGAAACTTGAGTCTATAAATACAAGGTTGTCTTAGCACTACTTTTGCATCATTCCCAAGGAGTGTTTTTAGATGTGTGAGGTGCAATATTGAACCTCTCGTCTTTATTTTTCTGGCTGTCACTTTTCCCGGACATGTTCAAAAAATGTAATCAATCTTTTAATGAGAGCTAAAATGCTTTTCCAGCTATATATATATATATATATATATATATCTTAAAATCACACATTGGTGCTTGAAATGAAAAAAAGGCATTACACTGCTAATTTGAACAATGATTTATTTAAAAACAGCCACTGTACACTGCAGCTTTTCTGGTCACTATTTTAGCAAAGCATTTCTTCCTTTCTCTGATATTCTCTCAAGCACTTTTATAACTTCTTTAAAACAAAACCATTTGAAACCATGCTTGAAAGTAATCAGGAAATAGCACTTGAAGAAGTACTTGAGCGCAAATTAAATAATTGGTTTTAAATGTTTCAAGGAATTTTCATGCAGGTGAATGGTCTCTTTCTCCACCCATACTGCTGTGTGTGTGTAAGGGAAAAATGCGTGTGTGTGCCAGGCCCAACGCGCACGCCATATCTGAAAGACATGCTCCAATTCAAGAGCGCATCAGAAGAGACTCTACATGTGTTCCAATGTATGTGCATAGAACTCATAGGAACATAGGAAGCTGTCTTCCTAACCACGGTGGCTACATAACCACGGTGGCTACATAACCACGGTTAAACCACGCTCACTAACCATTTGCTGCAAAAGTCTTAATAGCCTAACCATGGCTTAGTGTCAAAACAGGCCCATTGCTGTGTTTTCGGTGCCAAGTTAAGTCCTTCCTCTTCTATCAGGCTTTCGGCAGCATACAATGAAGTTTTAATCGAGTCCTTGATTTCTCTTATTGTTGATTGTTTAAAATTGTTTAGATATATGTCTGTGCTGTCTGTTAATGTGTTTGTGTGTAAATTAGGGGTTTTTTTATGTTACGTCTAATGTACTTTTAATTGTTTTTCATCTTTCTATACAGCCCAGAGAGCTTTGTGCTATTGGTCAGCATAGACATGTAATAAATGAAATGAAATCTATGTCTGGCAGGAGGGTGCTAGGATTTGAAGTATAAAGCCCTATATGGTTCGGGTCCAGGTTATTTGAAAGACCGTATTCTCCCTTATGAGCCTGTCCGTGCTTTGAGATCTTCTGGAGAAGCCCTTCTTTCAGTCCCACCTTCTTCACAGGCACACTTGGTGGGAACATGGGAGAGGGCCTTTTCGGTGGCTGCTCCGGTGCTCTGGAACTCTCTTCCCAGGGAAGCTAGGCTGGCTCCCTCCTTGATGGGCTTTCGGAAGCAGGCTAAAACTTTTTTGTTCCAGCAGGCCTTTGGAGAATAATCTGGTCCTCCATCTATGTTATTGTCTTATAATTTTGTTGTGTATTTTAAATGTTTATGGTTTTGTTTCCCCCCCCCCTGTATATTTTAAACTTTGTAAGGCCGCCTTGAGGCCCAGCATTGGGCAAAAGGTGGGATACAAATAAATATAATAATAATAATAATAATAATAATAATAATAATAATAATAATAGACCAATGGCCTAGCTTGGCTTCTTGTATTTGATAGGTGGCCAAAATTGTATTTATCCTTGAAGCCAGCGAGAGCTGAGCCATAGGTAATATACTCCGAGACCATGACAAGTTCTCATCTGCTTCAAAGTTTTGCCTTCGCCTTGACTCCTGCCATATCAGAATAATCTGTGGATTACCACCGGTTGGATTTATCAGCAGCAAAGATAATGTGTGTGTGTGTGTGTGTGTTTTGGTCGTACAGGGGGAAGTGGAGATAAGGGGAGGAGGAGAGCGGGAGGAGAACTTGACGGAGTGACTAAGATAAATTTAGTGTACTACAGGAAATCGAAATGGGAAATAAAGATCTCCTGGCGACTGAAATATTTAAAAAGATAGAGAAGTTGGGCACAGTTGCGAGCGGTTCCGTGCCCGGATCTCTCCAACCAGCTGACCCTTTATCAATCCATCAACCTCGCCAGACAGAATATTATAAAGGTAATAGGATGGATGAAGAATTGAAATAGAAGCCAGACGTTCTATGAAGTGGAATGAGAGAGTCCCTGAAAATTTCCATTATAATTAAGAAAAGATTTTCATCTTTGCCTGTTATTGCTCCACGCCCACTACAGGCCCTTCGCCTACGCTTATCCATATGCAACAAGAATGGCAGTGATGCCTCTGGAGATATGAAGGCCGCACACTTGCTTGGGAGTAAATCCCATTGGTTGGGATATCCAAAAGGCTGCTTTGAGAATGGCCCAAAGATTTGGATTCTCCCATTCTGGTTGGGTTCCCCCCCCTCTTTTACCCCCAATAGTAGAAGGCCACCCTCAAGGCAATTCCTAAAGCAGTTCTAGGGTGTCACATGTCACAGGACGGTCCTCTATTTTGGAGGGCTGGCAGACAACAGGTCTCTGTTTGGAGGTGTCCTCAATTTGAAGGGCTACCCAGTCCGAATGCGATTAAAGTAAAAAAACCATAATCAGCAAGACGTGCGACAGTCTAGAAGCTGTCCATCAGCACTTAGCACCTGGACAGCAGACTGAGTAGACACACAGTTCTCTCCACTACGATGGGATGTCTAGTATTTCTATTTATATGACAGCTACTGTTTCTAAATTATATGCATATGCAAATGCTCTGTAAATGGGCATTGTCTTTGGGAGCCATGCGTAAATGGCTACTCTACAGGGGGTGGGCACGGATGGGGAGCTGGGGGGGGGCTGCTAATTGAAAAAACAACAATTGACTTGTCTATACGCTCTATCTACCTCGTCATTGCTGCGCAGTAGCGCTGCCTTGTTTAAATGATGCAGCCGCTAATTTGCAGCCGCATCGGGCCTTTCCCCCCCAAAACTGCGCTTTTTCGCAGCGTCGTTTTACCGCAGCTTCTTCAATTGCCCCAAAGCATCCCAGGCACCCAGCAAGTGGCAACACGTCCTCGAAGTCACAGCATGCTTCTGCTCTCTGTTCAAAATGGGGCAAAGATTTTAGGAACCTCTGCGCCGCCCCTGTGTCCCCTCTGCTAACTCATTCTCTCCTCCACCGCTGGGTGGGGAGGGGGAAGGAGGAATTAGCTTCCTGCCATGTAAGTCTATTGCTGCTGCAACTGCTGCTTCACAGACGGGATGCTGTGGAGGGAGGGGGTTGGGAAATGGGGTGGCAGAACAGCGTTGTCTAGAACTAATTGCACATCTTCCGGTGTGCTTTTGGATCCTAGCTGTTGAATGCAGTGGAACTGACTACCACATAAACATGGATAGCAGTCTGTTTGCTAGTTTCTGGAGGACGGGGAAGGGCTACTGCCTCTGTGCCCACCTTGTTGGCAGCATCTGATTGGCCGCTGTGGAAAACAGGATGTGGATTAACTGATCCAACAAAGCAGTATCTATGTTCTGAGAAAGATCAGTCATGGCCCACCTCTCTACCAACAGCTTTAGCGAGAATGTAACCTCCCTGCTCAGAGCCAGTGTGCCCCTGCACAGGGTCAGCATGAAAAATTGGCATGGTTGGGCACCTGCTGAGGGCCTACACTACAGCATGCCCCCCCGACAAGAGCCCCCTCCTCCTCTTCATCATTGCAGCCTGCTTGTTCACCTGCTTCTGACCCAGGCAACGATGGTGGTGCGAAAGAGCAGTAGCAGATGTCATTGGCTTATTTGCTCACTACCTGTCAAGCAAGCAGGTGGAGTGATGATGATGATGAGGAGCCGGCACTGCCTCTGAATTTGAATTACTGAAGAGCAAAAAGTGTGGAAGGACTATTGCATTCAGGCCCTGCTTATGGACTCCACAGAGGCAACTAGCTGACCTCTGTTGGAAGCAGAGCACTGGGCTAGATTCACCCACAGTCTGATCCAGCAAGTGACTTACATTTTTTAAGCAGGAGTGCAGACTCAGGATCATTAAACCCCAATGTGTTGTGCCAAGATCCCCACCTGAGGAAGCTCTTTCGCTTTCCAAATTTAAGACCCGTCGGTTGGACCTGTGTATTTTACTGCGAAGCAAATTATGGCAGGGCCACGCTACTGCTTTATAACGGTACTGACAACTGTTGGGGCCCAGGACGTGTTCCATATGCCATTTTCAAACTGCTTTCAAAGTGTTATATCCTGTCTGGTGCAGAGCTGGCCAGAGGAGACAAAAGTAGACTCAGGACTACTTTGGGGCAAATTTACCTTTTGAGCCTCGTGTGGCGCAGAGCAGTAAAGCAGCAGTTACTGCAGCTGAAACTCTCCCCACGGCCTGAGTTCGATCCCAGCGGAAGCTGGTTTCAGGCAGCCGGCTCGGGTCGACTCAGCCTTCCATCCTCCCGAGGTCGGTAAAATGAGCACCCAGTTAGCTGGGGGGAAAGGTAACAATGGCCGGGGAAGGCAATGGCAAACCACCCCGCTATAAGGCCTGCCAAGAAAACGTCAGCGAAAGCTGGCGTCCCTCCAAGAGTCAGCAATGACTCAGTGCTTGCACGAGAGGTTCCTTTCCTTTTCCTTTTCCTGTTGGTAGCATCGCTCCATTTGGAGGGTTAGCAGAGCCATTTTCAGGAATGAACGCTGCAGGGTGTGTGTGTGTGTGTGTGTGAGAGAGAGAGAGAGAGAGAGAGAGATGTTTGTATCAGTTCCATCAGCAAAGCATTAACGAGGTTGGACAAGGCTGGATGTATTCTTGTGAGCCATCTGCTGCTGTGTAGATCAACTTGCGTTTCACACTGTGCTAATTGTGACAATGTTTTGCGAACCATCAGATGGGGCCTCTGCTTTCTTGTTCTTCTTCTTTTAAAATGTGTTCTCATAACATCCCACATCTCCGAAGCGCAGTCTCAAAGGATCAGTGTTCACAGGCGGAAGTTTCAGACAGTGATATCTAAACTGACTTCCTGACTTTAAAAGTCAGGGAAGGAGAACTGGAAAAGGAGAGGTCCGCTTATGCATCAGTCCCTGGTTAAAGAACACAAAACAAAACAAAACCCTTTTTATTTTCTCATGCGTGTTAGTCTTTGAGCTCCATTGTTTTAAATCTATCATTGTATTTTAAATCTCTGCTTCGCTTTGGGGCATCTGGTTGAGAACAGAGTGCTGGAATAGCTCTATGCCTTTGATCTGTAGCCCAAGGAAAGGCCCTTGCCGGAGACAGACCAGACCAGGGGTGTCAAAACCCTTTCACCTGGAGGGCCATATTTAATTTTGGAGAAGTGCTCAGATTCCAGTGGTGGGCGAGGCTGAAGTCCAAAGTGGGTGGTGCCACAAATACCTGCGTATTTCAGCTTAAAGCTCTTACTGCCAATAGCCAGCCCTTGGGAGAGAGGCATTGCAATAGTTTAGAATGCGAAAAGAACCATGCAAAGGGAAAATGCCAAACAAGGCAGCAGAGGCTGGTGGCTCCGATTCTAGTGGGGCTGTGACTCCAATCTAGCCAGGATTCTAAAGTAGTGCTGAACCCTGTTCCCAAAATAGGGTTGCCTGCACCACATTCTCAGAGTTAGGGAAAAAAGTGTTGGAAGCCAAGTTCTTGCCTCTCACGTTATAGAGAATATTGCAGGCCCAGGCTGTATACACTGTTAATTTCCTTCCTATGCAAAGCAGCCGTTAAGGCAGGAGATGGCTGAGATTTTAATCAGAGATCCAAAGGCAGTTCGAAGGAAAAGTGCCTGCCTTCTGCTATGCACACTCATCCTGCTTTTGGTTCTGTTAAACAGGTTTCTCAGTCTAGTCGGAATCTTGATTATTGCAGGCAGTTGGTGTTTCCATAAATACTTCCATACCTTTTAAACAGGATGGGACAGCTTAGTCAAAGAAGTGACTCACGCAGCAGATGTTAATAAAAGTAATACATAGCCATTATACAGCACTTTTTTAAAAAAGTGTTCATAGAGTTTTGCTTACGTTAGGGGTCCCAACTTTTTTGGACCTGTGGGCACTACTACAAAATGGCTTCCATTGGGGACGTGGCTGGTCATATAATGGCTGCCACAAAGGCCTGGTTTGTCAAGAGGGAGGGAGAAATGGAAAGAGATGCTTTCTGGCCCACTCAATCTTTTGTCCGTACAGACCTTTCCCCTTTGCTCTCTTTCTCCCTTGCCTCTAGCCTTGCACTTTCTCGCCCATCTTGCTGTTTTTCTCCCTTCCCTGATCTTAGCATTCTTTCTTTCCTTTCCTATCCTCTGGACGTACTCTTTTTCTCCCACTCACCCCTGTCTCGTGCCGTTATTCTCATACTCTTACAGTCGTAAGAACGGCATAATTTTCTGACGGGATTAGACACTCAGCATTCTGTTTCCATTCTGAGAGTCCCACCAGATGTCTCTAGATCATTTCCCCCAATATCGTATCCTGCAGCAGGGGGTATGATAGTAAATCTTGAAGTGCAGATGCTCATTATGACAGTCTCCATAGCCACGCCCCCAAGGAGAGTCCCAAAATGCAGGCAGTTGTGTTGATCCATATTAATAAAGCACTTCTAGCCATTCTCATCTCAACTGAAACCAGGTCTTTTATAAAGCCAATGTCTTAATGGCCTGGTCAATATCAAACCACCCCAAAATATGATGCATTGTAACAGGGAGAGCTCACAACTATATATTGTTGTTGGAGAAATCCATTCTCCCCCAGGTACGGTGAGGATTCCAGCTAAGCTCAGAGAGAACAAGGAAGTCGGGGGACGTGGGCAGGTGATGTCAGCAACCCTGCTTATCAAAAACTTGTGCTGCATCCTTGTGACAACATAAGAAGAGCTGTGATGAATCAAACCAAGGTCCATCTAGTCGAGCATTTTGTTCACACAGTGGCCAACACTACACCACTGCTGTCCAGATGATTTGCCCTACAATTTCCAGAATTCCTGACTATTGGCCATGCTGGTTGAGCTCATGGGAGTTTGCCCCGAACATGTCGGGAGCACAAGCTTGGGGAAGGGTGCTCTAGATGCTCATATGGAAGACACGAACATAATGGCCATTGTGTTCTTTCTCCCCAGCGTCTCTTACTTCAGAGCCAGCTTGGTGCAGTGGTTATAGTATTGGTCTGGGAGTCAGGAGATCCAGGTTCTAGTCCCCACTCAGCCATGGAAGCTGACTGGGTGTCGTGTACTGTAGCTGCTCCAGCTTCCTCTGGGAGACGAATGAGACAAAGTGCTAGGCGATTTACAAAGCTTTATTACAAGCAATAAACACTTCTGTAATACAAACTAGGTGCCTTCTGTGAAACTCCCCCTTAGGCAAAAACTATGCAAACTAAGTAAGACAATTGACTGTTCAAAGAAAAGGCTTTTCAAAAGTTCATAACTTCAAGGTGGTTGATGCGTGGACGATTTCTCACACAATCTGTCCGCCTGTCTCTTTTCCACTAACCTCGTTGAATGTTTTAGTTTCCGGTGATTCTTAGCATCAAGTAAGGTCTTTGAATGCTCACCCCCGGAAGTTGACTCTCTGTCTCCTGAAAGCATAGAATTTGGCCTTGAAGAGATAGACTCTGGAGGGGGCAGATTTTCAGCTAGAGTCTCTCCCATGTGAACCTCCTCCTCCTCCACTGGCTCTAACTGCCTGGCGTCTAGCTTGGCGTCTTCTGAGTCTAAATCTGTTTCTGATTGATTGCCTACCTCACCTACTTCCAATACAGGAGCAGTAGAGTTATACATGACACTGGGTGACTTTGGGACAGTCACAGACACTCAGCACAACCTACCTCACAGGGTTGTTGTTGTGAAAATAAAATAGAGAGGACGAGTCTTGGGTTCCCTGGAGGAAAAAAAAGCGGGATATAAATACAATAAATAAATATACTGTCTCTGGACATATGATTTCCATTTAGCCATCATGGTTAACAGCCAGCCGATGGTCCTGTCCTCCACGAACCTTTCTGGTTTAACCTCTAGTGGCCAGCACCGCATTCTGTAGTAGCAAATTCCATAAGTTAGCTATGCACGGTGACATACTTTTTGTAGCCTCTCCTGGAACCTAGTTCATACCATACACATCAAGCAAATTTTTGCGCTTCTGGCCCAGCTGTATAAAAACTGGCAAAAAGAAATCCTTGCTGCCAGCCAGCTTAGCGTCTAAGTAAGTTATTTGAAATTGGCTGTTATTAAGCGCCCCCTTGTTTTTCTGCTTGCTTCCATCACGTTGGAGGCAATCAAGAGCTCTGCCCTGTCGGAAGATTGCCTTGTCCGTTCCAATGATCTTTAACTGCCCGTTTTCACGGCAAAAATCACAAACGCTTTTCTCATTGTCCGGTTGCATTGCCACTCGCTTCCCATTTCTCTGCTTTCCAATCCCAGAAATCTGAGCCAGTCACATCCCATCAGGACCTTTCTACATCTCGCCTTCCCCCTCTTTTTTGGGGGCGGGGGTTGCTATCAGTTTTAGCGATGGCTTTACCTTCTAGAAACTTCACTATGAAAATAACCACATGCTATTGGGAAGTTTGGGGCGCTGCTGGTTTTGTTTTTTAGACTAGGTGCCTAAAAACAGGGAATGCATCACCCAACATAAGAAGTCAAAAGTCTCCACCAGTTTGCAAAAAATCTGCATGTGCTAAATTTTTTTTTGTATAGCTGCAAATGTAGAAATAATGATTATAATTTAAATAGGAATACAGTACTTCTCACTGTGCTGGTGAAGACCCTGTCCATGTTACCTGTGCACCTGCCTGTTCAGTCACCTGTCCAGGAGCTAAGTGTGGATGGGCAAATACAGGATCCTTTCAAATAGAGGACTGCTCTCTGTAAAAGAGGGCACATGGCCATTCTACAGCTCCCGCTGAATGGAGACGGAAGTTTCTAATTGTCAGGAATGTGTCAATAATCCAGCTGAACAGTCATGACAGAGTTTAGCCCTTGTTCTATTTTCGTCCTGCCAACAACAGGGAATCACTAAAAGTAGCAAAAAAGTAAAAAAAAAGTAATAGAAGACAAGAACAACTATAAGCTTTCACAAATACATTGCAAACGGTCAAGAAACTTCCCAAATAATGGATAGATTTGCCGTCATCTGAACGCGGAATGACAACCTTTCGTTAAGAGAATTTTAGTGGGCGGTTATGGTTAGCTTGTTTTGTTTTATATGCTTTATACATTTTAACTGGTTCGAAATAAACATACATGTAAGAGTTGTATTTGAGATTTTTCTCATGCTGAAAGTTTGTAATGTATTTGTGAATTCATATAGTTCTGGAGTCTCCAACGTCATCTCCGTGGACACTTTTCTTGGCATCCACCAAGTTCCCTGTCCCATTTTTTTTTTAATGATTTATTTCTTTATCTAACTGGGAATGTGGCATGCTTCAAAACAATGTTCTCCTCTCCAGCCCCATATTTATTATGATTAGGAGGAGTGGTTTTGTGTTTTAGAATTCAGACCCTGCCCCCCAGTCTGCCTTGTACTTAGGTTTGTGAGCAAGTCACTTTCAGTCTCACCAATTTGCCTTCTAGGAAAATGAGGGTTTTGTGACCAGCCTATGCCCACCATGGCAGCCATTTTATGAATGCTTAAGCCCTGCTCCCAATAGCAGCCGTTTTGTGAGAGCACCAACGACACAGTCTCAAAATTCTCATTGATTATTCTATGGTATGTTTTGTGTTGTGTATCCTACGTAGAGGTGGAAAGTGAGTAGAGTTAGCACACCACCACAGCCTGTTTTTGCACATCTGGTCTGTAATTAAACTCAAAGCATTTTATTATTCTCTTCACTTTGCATGTGGCTTTCTCACGCAAATGGGTGTAGAGCAGCTGAGAACAGAAGAAATAAGAGCCCAACACCACCACCACACATCAATACATCATTATAATAATAACAAACCAATAATAGTTCATATTACAGCAAGATGAAGGCAAGAATGCATCTCAAAACATGGATAGTGTTTTTCCCGTAGAGTTGCCAAGGATAGAGCAATGTCAATCTGTGGCTAGCATGGCTTTTCTGATCTGCTTATGTTGCCACAGGTGCTTTCAGTTGTAGTTTTACCCACAAGCTATCAATGGCTACTATCCCTGATGGTTGTGTGCTATCTCCAGTATTCGAAGCAGTAAGCCTGTGTGTGCCAGTTGCTGGGGAACATGGGTGGGAGGGTGCTGTTGCACCATGTCCTGCTTTGTTGATCCCTTGCTGATGGCTGGTTGGCCACTGTGTGAACTGAGTGCTGGACTAGATGGACCCTTGGTTTGATCCATCAGGGCTCTTCTGATGTTCTGATGTTCCTACCGAGAGGTGCATTTTCTCAAGGGTAATGTCAGGAGCCATATTTTAGTGGTGGGTAGGTCATTGTCCAGTGGAGGCTGGTGGCACTTCTTATGTTCTTACATTGCCACAGGTGCTTTCAGTTGTAGTTTCACCCAAGAAGTCCAGGCTCTGTCACTGTAACCCTTTCCTGCCTCTGTGGAGACTCATGCCGGTAGCCATTTTGAGATTAATACTTGCGCAGAGTTTTATAAACTTTTTTGTCCCACACTTCATTTTAAAAGTTCAGCCGCAGCAGCTTGCCTGGTCTGAACTCCCAGTTTGCTGCCTTCCTTATCACCACGTAGACTTGGGGAGGTGGAAGAACAGATATGTGATATATAGGTTGCCAAAATTCTCATTTGTGTTCTTTCGACTAAACCTAAGTCTTCCAATTCCTTGGTTGTTTACTTCCCAAGGTAGCTTCATAACTTCTTTTAAGTGTTTTGGAGGAACTGGTTGCTACTTCAAGTGACTGGATGTGTCCAGTCAAACACCTCATTTATCAAAGGTCGTCTTCTTATTTGGTAAACCTAGAGGTCAGCCCCTTGACACCATAGGTTTCCAGTGCTCTTTGCAGGACTTACGTGTTGTGTTCGTATCAAAGCAATCTATTTTGACTTTCTCTCTCTCACCCCCCCTCCACGGCACCTTCTGTGCATATGGCAGCTAAAGCAAAACAACAAAAAAAGCATGTAATAGAGATAGTTGGATTGTCAGGTTTCATAAAGTAGCCTGGGAATCTTCAAGCCAGCCTCTCTTCCCTAGCCTCGCTCTCCTCCCGTAACTGAGCTAACAAGATATCTCAAGGATATTCCGGTTAAGTGGTTGCAGCATGAGCAATTGGCAAAAGGAATGTTATTGCGTGCGTCTGTATGTATGTGTGTATGTGAGGGCTGGGGGGAATGGGGTGGAGAAATCACACCGTGCTTTTCTGGAGAGAGAGAGAGAGAGAGAGAGAGAGAGAGACAGAGAGAGATTTCTGCCATGTGGCAAAAGGTGAGATTTTGCAACCTCAGTAAAGCAGGTAAACTAAGCAGCAAGATGGAAATGAAGAGGGTCTTTGGCACCACTCAAATTTGGGTCACTCATTTGTATTTATTACATTTGGGTTCTATAGGGGCTTGGACCCCTCAGGGTAAGCCAGACCCCTTCTCTGCATTTTCAGGTGTCATTGAAGGGGTGGATGGGAAGTAAGTCTCTCTAGCCCTTTTATTCGAGTTAAGGAAAAGCATGCAAGCAGAATTCAACCCAGCGGCTCGCTACAAAGCAGTAAAAATAAATAACTTTACATATACTGGGCTATCTGCCTTTATAAGGGTGTGGGAGGAACCTGTGGCCCTCAGCCTACTTTTATGCGGCCTTTGGTCTAATTGCAAAAGCCTTCTGGCAACCTGTCCTTTTCCTGGTAGCCCAGTGCATATGAAAGAAGTGGGAGAAAGAAAAAGGGGTGGGCGACAGAGGAGGGGAAATGGAGGTGGGGAATGACAGTGGAGGCTGGTGGATCCAATGTCAGTGGGTGGTGAATTCGCTCTGGGTTTCAGTCAGATTTGTAAAGGAGCTATCCAAGATGCTACTCGGAGCGGATTCACCACCCCACTGACATTGGCTCCACCAGCCTCCACCAGACAATAACCTACCCACTACTAAAGTGTGGCTCCTGACATTACCCTTGAGAAAATTCACCTCTCGACAGGAAAATAACATCAGAAGAGCCCTGTTGGATCAGACCATGGGCCAACCAGCTGTCGACCAAGGACCAACAAAGCAGGACATGATGCGTTGTCCACCCATGATTTATATTCTGGTTCTACTGCAATTATTTTCTCATCCCCTTAGGCTCCTTCATGGGTGGGAGGGTGCTGTTGCACCATGTCCTGCTTGTTCATCCCTGGCCGATGGCTGGTTGGCCACTGTATGAACAGAGTGCTGGACTAGATGGACCCTTGGTCTGATCCAGCAGGGCTCTTCTGATGTTCTTATGACTTCATGTTTGGCTAGTTGGTGGATTATGTGTGTATCACACCTTTCCTCCTAAATTAACATATATGGATTCATACATTTCATCTTCTATGACGTAGGTTAACCTGAGAGTGAGTGACTAGGCCAAGGTAACTAGATAGTTTTAATGACTGTGCTGGGAATTAAATTCAGGTCACCTTGTTCCAAGTACTACACTCTAATATAACCGCCATATTTATAAGCAGCTCCAAAGGGTTCCGTTATCTCAGTAAATTCTTACAACAGCCCTGTAAAGTAGGTAGGACCATATTATTATCAGAACAAAAGTCCATCTAGTCCACCATATTGTTCTTCTAGTGGCCAAGCAGATGGCTCTCCGAAGCCCAGAGGTGGCCATCATATTCTCTCATGGTTGCCCACCAGGAACTGGTATATTCAGGGGTATACTGTCTTGGGACATGGAGGTTCCATTTAGCTGCTCAAGGATCTATTCTCTTTATATTGGCTAATCCCTATTCAAAATTATCTAAGTCAGTGACCATCATCACATCTTGTGGCAGGAAATTCTATAAAGTAATTATGCCCTGTGTGAAGAAGTACTTTTCTGATGTATCCTGAATCTGCTGCCAATCAGTTGCAGTAGGGATGTTGGAAAATTTGTTCCATTTCACAGATTTTCTGGTGCCTTTCATTCCATTGTCTGCTCATTGATGGAATTGGATTTTTTCCAGTTTCCTGAATTTGTGCAAATTTACAGTTGTTCATATTCATACTTGCGTAATTCCCCCCCCCCCCCCAAATGCGCATTTTCATGCTTTAGCTTATGGAGGAAATGCATATTTTCAGCTCTGTGGGGTTTTTAAAATCTATTTTCTGCTGAAAGCCAGTGTGGTGTAGTGGCTAGAGTGTTGGACTAGGAATCAGGAGATCTGGGTTCTAGTCCCCTCTCGGCCATGGAGGCTCACTGGGTGACTTTGGGCCAGTCGCAGACTCTCAGCCCAACCTACCTCACAGGGTTGTTATAAATAAATAAATAAATATGCGTAAAATTCCAGAAAGAAAAAAAATCTGCAAGTCACCAGAATCTGTGTGAATTGGGAAAAGCTGATCTGCTGAGGAATCTGTGGGTCAGATTCATAAAAATTTGAACTCATTTGATTCCGTTGTGGATTTCTCCTAAGTTCTGATATTATGAGAGAAGGGCGGTAGCCGGAGTGAGGTGCTAGGATGGATTTCTATCCCCTTACTTCACACAATGCATAAATCCTACATGTTGATTGGGGACTCTTGTGGATCCTATTCTTTATGTAGCCCAAAGATTCTCTGTTGAATTATCGTCCGGTTGTTTTTTTTTAAAAAAAACCCGTAAATAGAAATTTGCACAAATTGCAGCTGTAATCTGTGCAAGTTGGAGCCGCAATTTGTGCAAATTTCTATTTACAAAATGTAAAAAAATAAAACCACCAGAAAATCCGCAAGTCGGTCCAAATCAATGCAGAGAAAATGGGGCGAAATTTGGTTGGCCCAGTGGATGGAAACTCAGTAAGCTTCATTCCCTGGACGGATTCCTCTGACTTCTTTAGTTCATTCTGCAGCATAGTACTGTATTCACAATACCAGGTAACTCTCTCTCTAGTTGTCCTCCAGTTCTCTCTTTAAAGCCCACTGAAGAAATTTACCTGACTTCTTGCCACTGAAACTTAAATACCCGCCCAGTCATGGGCATCCATTATTGGGCTTCGTTTATCTTCACGACACATCGACTGAGGTGAATATCCCCTTACAGTTTTTGCTCCGTTGGAGGGTGATAGAACCAAAAAAAGAAAAAGAATGAAAAAAGGAAAAATTGAGGGAAACATCGATATTCTCCATCTCCTAAAACCTTGCAGCTAGCCTTTTGACACTTCATCTCCACAAAGCCCTTGCTCTCTGAAGATTAATTGATGTAGGCCGCTCGGCCTATTTCCAAATCCCTTTTGAGCCACCATTTTAAAACCCTCCTGATTTTTATTTTATTTTTTTAAATAAAGACACCCAGCTTTTCTTTTTTCCTTTTTTTAATGGATTCTAAAAATGATTGTCCGGCTTGACAAATTGGATTCTTAAAGCTGATTCTTGAAAGAAAAGGCTGCGGGTTTGACAAGACAAGAAACAGCTCATCCTCCGAGGCGAAAGGATAAATAAAAATAATAAAAAAGAGAGAAAAGAAATCCCATTCTTCCACTCTCGTGCTACTCAATGGCCACCCTGGCTTGTCGCTGATAATCTTATCTCTTCTATGATAGGCGGCAGAGGGGGACAATGGAGGCCTAAAGCGCGGGTTTGATAGCCCTCTGATTAATAGGACTGTCCAATGAGTACCTCAGCATCCGGGAAGAATGATTAATGGCATTTTATGTGACTTTTGACCCCTCCCTTTTCCCAAGGAAGCATTGGGAAGAGAAGGGTGATAACAGATGGCAAATTCTCTCCGGCTGACAACTGAGATTTGTGCCCATCCTTCCTTTTGTGTGTTGGAAATGGCAGCATTGACTAGAAGTGTGCAGCCCAGTTCCACAAAAATCAATATATTCTTTGCCAGTCCTTCCATTGAGATGTTGGCTTGGTCACGCACCATGAACTTGTTTCCAAAAAAGGCAGCCTTTTTCCAATCAGGTGTCCTTTTCTGCTCAGAAATCTGCTGGCCACCACCTGCAACAGGACTGCTTCACAAGTAATCCATATTATTTGGGCATAAAATGGATATAACATGTAGATCACTGAGGCTAATCTAACTGCATTGAGCCCAAATGAATCGATGCCTCTCTGAGGTCAAGCTCTGAAAACAACAGTTCTATGCGTTTGCAGTATTAGCCGGTTGTGCACAGCACTGAGTGGCTAGTGCTCGTACCATCACCAATAAATCCTCTCCCCCAAAAAACATAGAGCCATTTTGGTCTTTGATTTGATTGACTATCTACATGCAGGGGATTTTTTTCCAGCAGCAAAGCTGAGCTCAAACAATAGCCACCATCAGAAAGATGTAAATAACTTTTAAGTCAATATATCAATAATATATCCACATTGAAGGAAAGGGGCAACAGAGAGAGTTGCCAGTTAGATGAAGCAGCAGTGATCAACTCTCCCTTGCCTCCTTTTCCTGTTCTAGAGCAGGAGAACTCAGTGTGTGTGCGTGCCTGTTTAGCCCTGCCTGGTCAACTTGCTTTCCTCCCAATTTTCAAGCTGGGGAGGTGGTGGGGACCAGAAATGCAAACAGGAACGGCTGTAGCTCAGTGGTAAAACACATGCTTTGAATGCAACCCCCAACATTTCCAGGCTAGGAAAATCTCCTATCTGAAACCTTGAAGAACCACTTAGATGGAGCAATGATATGACAATGTAAGGTAGGGTTCTCAGTGGGGTGGCTATGTGTCCTACTCTACAGGGGGAAGTCCTCTATTTGAAAGTGTCTTCTATTTGAAGGGTTATCCATTCCAAGTCAAGTTTAAATAATAATATCCCACCTTTTTTCCTCTTGCAAGGAACCCATGGTGGCTTACCAAGTCCTCTGGCTCTCAGTTTTATCTTCCCAACAGCCCTGTGAGGTAGGTTAAGCTGAGAGCCAGTGACTGGCCCAAAGTCACCCATATAAGAACATAAGAACAGCCATGCTGTGTGAGACCAAGGATCCATCTAGTCCAGCACTCTGTTCACACAGAGGCTAACCAACTGTCGACCAGGGACCCACAAGCAGGACACAGGTACAACCACACCCTCCTGCCCATGTTCCCCAGCAACTGGTGTATATAGGCTTGCTGCCTCGGATACTGGAGATAGCACATAGCCATCAGGACTAGTAGCGATTGATAGCCTTCTCCAGGAATTTATCTAACCCCCAAACTGGTGGCCATCACCACACTTTGTGGTAGGGAGTTCCATAGTTTAACTGCACTGTTTGAAGAAGTCCTCCCTTTTATCTGTCCTGAATCTCCCACCAATCAGCTTTATGGGATGACCCAGGTTCTAGTATTATGGGAGATTTCCCAAGTTCTTGTCCAACACTCTAACCACTACACCACACTGGCTTTACCCATAAACCCTCCTCCATTTTGGTGATGCATTTCCTCTTTTTTGCATCTCTATTTCTCCCCTCCCAAATATATCACAGACGTCATTGGTGCATGCAGGGAGATTTGTATCTTAGGCAGTGTTTTGCCTTTGCTTATTTCTTAGATCTGGTTTAGCTGTGCAAAGCAAGGAGCCAGGAACCTCTTCTTCAATAAAGAGAATTTTCCATGTTGCTTGCAAAAACTATTAAGCCTTTGCAAACGCTTTGGGTTTTGCATATACACAAAAGCACCCCCCCAAAATCTACAAAAGGCCACCAAGGAAGATGCTGACAGAGGACCTCTAATGCAGAAGGAGCTTGTGAACTTTATGCTGTTACGCCCCCGCACCCCCTTTGCTTTCACTTTTTGAATTGCAAATGGAACTTCGCAGTTGGGAATAAGTCATTTGCTGGCTTGTTAGGCGATGTGTATAAGCAAAGCAGGGAACTACCAGCAGATTCCACTGCTCTTGCTGATCTCAAGGTGTTTACTTGGCTTTTCAGCATAGCTGGTCTTGTGCGAAATCTTCATCCCTGCAGAAATGGAGTGGTCTCCCATTTATGTTGGGTAGCATTTATGCCGGACAGTGTTTGAGTGCTGTTCCTTGGTGCCTTGGAGGGTCATAGAATCTTAAAATTGCAATGGTACCCCAAAGGTCATTTAGTCCAGCCCCCCTGCCAATGCGTAAGTCCTTTACTCACTGCATTCCCATCCTGCTCACTGGAAAAGGAAGTCAGTGGCCTGGTTCAGACAACACACTAAACCATGCTGCTTAACCACAAAATAGTTAAGGGAATGCAGCATGGTTTAGAGTGTTGTCTGAACCAGGCCAGTATCTTGGTATCCTCCGTACTTGGGTACCACCAAGACAGTACTGCAGCTTGCTGGTTCAGCCAGTGGTCAGCTGACAAAAGTAGCCAATGGGGTTTTTCTTGGCCTTATAAATCCTCAGACCAGGGGTTTCCGGTTACTAGGCCCCCAGGGGACCTGTCAGAGTGCCCAAGAAGCTCTCCCACTTCCTGCCTCCTTAAAAAAAAAAATTAAAGCATTGGGAAATGTCAGGACAGTCTTCTTTCTCTCCCTTTCTAGTCTTGTTATTTCTATCCCCCCAACCTCTTTGGCTCACTGTTTTTTCCCCTCGTAGCCTCTAGCCTTGCTCTCCCCCCCCCTCCCCTGGGCTCCTGTTAACCCTTGGCAAGGGCCATGCTCCAGTTAATTGATTTCTGGGACCCAGGAGAAGCTGACCATCAGTCCAAGAAGGCTAGAAGTATGTGGGTACTCCAAAACCCGCAGAGGTCAAGCCCTGAGAAGCAATCAAAGATAGGGGGAGGAAATTGAAACAGTATCCTTTCAGTGGTGGAATCCCATTTATGGAATGCTTTCCCCAAAGAGACTCGCTGGGCACCTGCATTGCGGCCTTTCCAGCTCCGATTAAAGACCTTTTGATTCTCCCAGGCATTTTAAGATCTGTTTTTAGCACTTTTGGTATTTTATTCTGCTTCTAGTTTTAATTGGGTTTCATGTGCTGGGATGGTTTTATTCTTTGCTGCTGTTTTTGTCTTTCGTTTTGTTTGGGACTGGGTTTTCTTTTTGGCTTTCGTGTTTGTATTGTATGTTTTTAATGTATGGTGCACCACCCAGAAAAACTTTGTTATTGGGTGGTTTGCTCAGACTGAGGAGCGAATCCAGAGGCTGGGACTTTATAGGGCCTGGTGGGCCACGATTGGCCCTTGGGATCACCTGATGGAATGTTCAGGCGTGCCGATACTGCAGCCTAGATGGCGCCTGTCCGCTAGGCTCGCCACCGAAATGGTTGGCCAATGGGACAGGAAGTTAGATGCCGGACAATGGGCGCGCTTCCTTTGAAACTCTCACCCCATTGCCGTACAGTTCCTCAAGCCAAACTCTCACCCCAATGCTGTATTGGGAAATGTATCAAGCCATTACCCCTTCTTTTCTCCCCTCCCCGATCTTAGATGAGCAGCCTTCCACGTTGACTCGTATATGACCGTATCAATAGAATCGTCCTTTTAAACAAGTCGTCGTGTAGGCAGGAGAGTGCTAGGTAAAATCAGGTCTCTCTTTATGAGCCTCCCTGAGAATCTGTGCGTGAACTAACCATTGCAGCCTGTGGTCTGTGTATTTCCAGACTCTCCCTTCCTTTTATTATTGTCCTTGTGGATTTATGTGGTATCACGAGCCGCTCACCGAGAACACGACATCCCTCTCGCAGATTACTGCTGTCAGCAGATGAACACAGTCACTCAGAAAATCTATTTATGGCCCTCTAATGCCATTCCCAGATGCTGTTTGTGGTCACTGGTACCACATCTAACTCTGGTGAAAACAAAGCCAAATGACGCAATTTTTGCTGCAAAGGTTTTGCTTCGAATCGCCGGACAAACTGCCCAGAGTTCTATTAATTAGAGGACTTTTTTAAAAAAAATCCTAGCGTGATACAAGCAGATGTTTTCAGTTCCCATGTGGGTCGGCGATGCAGCAGTCTCCGGATTTCTACCGTGGTTCAAACTCCCACAATCTCGGCTCTGGTGATATTGACAAGGAGAGCTGCTTATTTCTCTGAAGGTCGGCCGGCAGCCTCCGACAGCTGTTCAGCATTGCACGACCTCAGGAATGTTCTGAAAATAAGAGGTTTCACTCCCGATTTGCACATAACCGGAGGCTTTTTTCAACTTGATGTCTGGTAATGAAGTCTTTGTTGGATGTGCCTGCCGAACGGAAAGTACGTCAAGTTGACCATATGGCTGGGGAATAATGAAGGCCACAATCGTGACGTGGTGCTAATTAACTGGTATCTTTATCTGCCTGGCCTGCTTTATTTTTAAACATGAAAAGCCTTTAAAAAAAAATTAAGCTCTTATTAAATTGCCACTGCAAACAGGAAAAGAACAACAGAACTAACCCCAATCAAAGATCATGTCTTTTCTTACGTGCTCCCTTCTCAGCCATATGTAGAACAAAACTGCTTAGCTCAAAAGTCAAAAGAACAGGTTCCTGGCTGCCAAGATTACTTGGCATAGCTCAATTTCCTGCGCTCCATGTCGGATTCACCAGGAAAGGGAGTAGTAATAGGGCTTTGAAGGCTTACAGTACAGGGGTGGGTAACTATGGTATAATTTCACGTGGCCCTTGACCTACTTTCAAAAGCTCTCTGTAAGCGACCAGACTGCTCTGGTAAGAGCGTTCTATCCCACTGCTGATAGTCCACTGGATGGGGGAGAAGATAGAGAGAGAAGGGGGTGTCTGAGAGAGAGAGAAAGAGAAAGACAAAAGCTGTGTGTGTGTGTGTGTGTGTGAGAGAGAGAGAGAGAGAGAGAGAGAGAGAGAGAGAGAGAGAGAGAGAGGGGTGTCTGAGAGAGAAGCGGCTGTCTGTGATGGAGAATCAGAGAGAAAAGGGGTGTCCAAGGGAGAGAGAGAAGGGGGTGTCTGAGAGAGAAGGAGCTGTCTGTGATGGAGAATCAGAGAGAAAAGGGGTGTCTGAGGGAGAGAGAGAAAGGGGTGTCTGAGAGAGAAGGGGCTGTCTGTGATGGAGAATCAGAGAGAGAAGGGGTGTCCGAGGGAGAGAGAGAAGGGGGTGTCAGAGAGCGAGGGAGAGAGAAAGGTGGCATCCGAGAGAGAAAGAAATAAGGGGTGGCAGAAGGAGAGAGAAAAGGGGCCGCTTTTTTCTCTGTTCCTTCCACACACTGGCTTTAGCACCACCCACCACTGCCATGTGCCCCCCACAGAAAAAAAGGTTCCTAGTTCTCCCTACAAGAAGCAGCTATATGGATTTCAGAGTATCATTTTAGTCTCATAGAGACATTGGGTAGTGGAGATAAGATGAAGAGATTTGCCCAAAGCCACCTGTTGAGCTTTGCAGGTCTGGCATGATTTGCACCTGGGTTTCCCACATCCAGGCACCACTCACAGGACACACTTACACATTCTTTTCGAATTATGTACACATTATTTTTGTGTGGGTAGGAGAGTTGTGGCTACAGATCCATGAACTTGGGACCTTTGAGGCAAGTAGAATTTCACATACACAGCAGGTGGCATGGGCTAGGAAGAGGACTGATCCTGTGGTGGGCAGTGGACCACAAAAAAACCTTCTTTGTAGATTGAACATAGACCACTACAAGTGAAGCCATATATTTTGTGAGAGGCAGTGTGGCATAATGGTCATAGCACTGGACTATAAGGCTGCTAATGACTACAAGTCCTGATGGCTATATGCTACCTCCAGGATCAGAGGCAGTATGTACACCACTTGCTGGGGAACATGGGCAGGAGGGTGCTGTTACACTCCAGTCCTGCTTCTTACGTTCATGTGACTATAGATTGCTGGGTTCAGATCCCTGCTTGGCCCAGCCATCTCTCAACCCGATCCACCTCACAGGGTAGTTGTGAGGACAAAACAACAACAGACTTTTGTAAACCGCCCAGAGAGCTTCGGCTATGGGGCGGTATATAAATGTAATAAATAAATAAATAGAGGGAGAACCACTATACACACCGCTATACACAACTTGGAGGAAAGGTGGGATTAAAATGTAATGTATAACTTTATAGCTCTCCAGGCGCCGTGCAGAAAGCTCCCAAATTTGAGGTGTGCAGTCTGTAATTACAATTCACGAGCAAGTTTAGTGGACATATCTCGAGCTCTGAAACCAGTACCCTTTGGAACGTGGTGGTTCCTTTCTTTTTTTCTTTTCTTTTTATCAAAAACCACATAATTCACTCTTGGCATCCTGAGAGGAGGCTATTGGCTTCCACTGAGCTACCAGCTAGTTCGACATGCTGTTACGCAGTACAATGTTATAGGCGCTCCAGGCTAGAAAAAGCCTTACCCAAACATTCAGCTCTAACAGCTCTGCTGTCATTACGTTGTCGGCTTCCGGACAGGGCTCCAGCCCTGCCATTAGGCAGAGCGAGGTAGTCGCCTCAGGCAGCTGATTTTGTGTGTCATGAAAGGGCAGCAAATAGTTATTTAATTCATTATCTCATTTTTTAATCTCAGGGAGAAGAGCTTGTGGGATTTCGTCCCCCCAGGTTGTGGGATTTCGTCCACTTAGGGTTGGGTGATAATTTTGTTTCCGTTCATTTTTGACCAGAATTTACCAACATTTGCAAATTTCTTCATATACAGAGCGGGGAAAAACTTGAGGTTTTAAAACAATTGACTGTGAGGAAACGGAAGTAGACAGATTACGTCAGCCAGGGCTTTGAGCGCTTAGCTCTAGGTTTGAATTCCTGTCTATTCTCTATTTTGCTGACAGGCTTTTCATCTTTAACAGCAGGAAAGTACAACACGATTCTCTCTTCTGCTGGGGATAGCTGTACCTATTTAATTTGGCTGGGACAGATGGATGAGAATCCCATTTCATGTTTGGAAACTTAAGTTGGTGCAAAGGGCTGCAGCCAGGCTGTTCTGTGGCTGGTTACAGAGAGCGTTCAACTCCCTTGTTAAAACAGCCCCACTGGCTTCTGATTGGTTTCTGGGTACAATTCAAAGTGCTGGTTTTGACCTATTTTGTTTATTTATTTATTTATTTAAGGATTTTTATGCCGCCATTCAGCCAAAAAAGGCTCTCACGGCAGCTTACAAAAGTATTTCTTGACAGTCCCTGCCCATAGGCTTACAATCTAAAAGACATGACACAAAAGGAAAGGGGATTGGGAGGGAGGAGGAGGAGGGGGAAAAGGAAAGCAAATTCAGGCACTACAATCTTAGTTGCAAAGTTCAGCAGTTACAGTTGACAGCAGGAGGGAGGGGGCTCTGAGCTGGAGCTGGACCCAGGCACGGTGGAGAGATGCTTGGCTGCTGCTTCCTCCCTCACTGGTGGCCTCTCCAGAGACAGTTGGTGTCATATGAAGGCTTGACCTATAAAGCCCTATACGAGTCTGAAAACCTGTATCCTCCCTTATGACCCTGCCTGTGCCCTGAGATCTTCAGGGGAGGCCTTTCTCTCAGTCCCACCAACATCACAGATATGCCTGGTGGGAATGTGGAAGAGGGCCTTCTTGGTGGCTGCTCCAATGCCTCTCCAAGGAGGCTAGACTGGCTCGCTCCTAGCTATACTTCCAGAGGCAGGCAAAAACTTTCTTGTTCTGGCAGACCTTTGGGAATAGTCTGGACCTTTGTTAACGTTCTGGATTTTTTTTTTTTGTCATTTGCGTTTTAATCTTTTAGATATTATAGATGGTTTAATTAAATTTTTAATTTTTGTATATTCATTTATTTAATTTACAATATTTATATACTGCTCCCTGTTCAAGAATTTTGGAGCAGTGGACAAATAGAACAAAAGAATAAAAAACAGAATAAGAACACATGAAAATACATTTTTAAAAGAAGGTCCAGATAAAACCATGACTGCCCATTTCTAGTTATATGTTTCAATTGTATATGTTTAATTTTGTAAAGCCGCCTTGAGTCCCAGTATTGGGGAATACAAAATAAATATAATAATAATAATAATAATAATAATAATAATAATAATAATAATAATGAAGAAAAATAATATCATGCCACTTGCCTGGCCCCATCCTTTTACCCAACCATTTTTTGATTTCCTGGGTTTTGCGCATTTCTGCCCCATTCTAAAATATTAAAGTCCTCCTTCTATGACTAAGTTTCTAGCAGTAAGAGCTTCAAGCTATGAAATGTTTGTAGTTTTCGTCTTTTGACTCCGCCCTTTTGGCCCCACCCACCACTGTAATGTGGCCTCCAAGAGGTTCTCCAAAATGGAGGTTCAACACCCTGTCTTGTATCCCGCCTCGATCCAGAGAGAGAGAGGCGGGTAATAAATAAAATTATTATTATTATTATTATTGACGTGGTTCTACACTGCCCTGAAATCTGATTTGGTGAAGGGCAGAATAGTCATGTTTTCACCCAACAAATAAATACAAAACAAGACCTCTGCTTTGTTGTAAGGCAGCCTTTCTCAACCTGGGGCGCTCCAGATGTGTTGGACTGCATCTCCCAGAATGCCCCAGCCAGCTGGGGCATTCTGGGAGTTGTAGTCCAACACATCTGGAGCGCCTCAGGTTGAGAAAGGCTGTTGTAAGGGGACCTTGTTTCTTTGTTCTCCTCCTTATACGTTATTCTGTTGGCCACCAAATAAAGTTAGTTGAGACCTCTAAGAAAAAGAAAGAAAAAGCACACGTTTGACTGTGTCTCCCACAAGGACACCTTCCCTGTGTTAATTAATAAGGGTGTATTTCTGGATGATGAATGACATCAGTCTTGAATCTGAAAAGCTGCAATTCCCAGGAAAAATGTACAGATTCAGTGACCCCTCCTGTTTCATGATTAGCAGTGGAAAAATTATGAGCTGCTATAGAATAAGAATGGAGGGGAGGGTGGAAGTGTGTGTGTGTGTGTGTGTGTGTGTGTGTGTGTGTGTGAGAGAGAGAGAGAGAGAGAGAGAGAGAGAGAGAGAGATCATAAAGGTGGTGATGGGCATAAAGGCAAATGGTTGTTTGAAAATCTAAAAGGAAACTAGGCCAGGAGGAGAATGTGAGAGATTGAATCCCCCCCAAAAAGGACGATTCAGGTGGCTTTGATATGGATATGTTCACTACCTTGCAGAGACATGGCTCTAGAGAAACTCTTTATCAGTGTCAAATTATGACAAATGACACTGGGGGGAAAGTCACAAGGGCTGTGGAACATTGTCACTGCAGAAACACCTTAGAAATTACACGGGTATTTTTACTGCTCGGTGCCTTTGGGGGACCTTTTTTGTTTTCGTTCTTCCCCATTTCAGTATTAATTAATCAGAAGGAATAAAGGATTGTCTTCTTCTCTATTCATATTTCTTCTGCTCCTTTTAAGCCTAACAAAATGGGGGTGGGTGGGAAGGAAATTGACGCAAAAATGGGACGTTTGGGGAAGATAGCACTTCCCTCCTCGGATCGTACAAAAAGACGTTATTTGCCACTCTGACAGGACAAATTGCAAAATTTGTGACCTGCTGTCATGTCTGGCAGGATTGGGTTGGCAAATGCAGAAATATAAAATAAGTAGCAATTATGGAAAGACAATAAAAGCCAGGAGATTTTCGTTTTCTTCCACCCACCCGAACCGTCGTCTTTCTTTCGGCAGCAGCTTATGAGAAGTAATGTAGCAGAGAAGCTAAGAGCCTGAGCTGTAAACCGGAAGGTTGCTAGTTCAAATCGTACCTTTGCAACTGTATATCTCAGCCTTAGGGCATCTCTACACGAGGCTTTTATTAGGTGCTCATGATCGGTCACTTATGTAAGCTTGTGGGTCCTTTGCATGACATTATCAACCTCTGAGGCCCCTCTGGTACTTTATAACCTTTATCCCATTTTTTGTTAAGTTCAGGGGAAGTCTGGCATTTTTTGATGAAGCGCTGCAATGACTGTGTGTACTTCCGCAATTCCGCTATACCACAGCGTCATCTAATGGCTGCATAGTGAAACATATAGAACTTGCAGAGAAAGGAAATACCTGAAAAAAGCACATGTAAAAGAGCTGATCCTAATCGCACAAAGACTCTGAAAGCAGAAGCCCCGCTAAAGGTGTGGGATAAAACCCTAGTGTGGAGAAGCCCTTAGTCCTTGAATCTGCAATATGGGTATATTAATCCTGACTTGCCGTATAAAGATTGAGGTTATTTCTGAATTGGGGCTTGGACCTGGGCTCATGTACACCTAGAGCCCTTTCGAGGGACGGGGAGGGATTATCGTGAAGTTTTCTGCTTCAGCGATTGTTCCTCGCGAGGAAAGTTTCACGCAAGTAAAGGAGAGCCGTTGCGGGGGGACGTGCGCAGTTCCGAAGGTGCATTGGGAGAAGGGGGCGAGACTAGACAGATGGGTACGGGTCACACCAGCACAAATACACAGCAATGCAGGGGCAGGATAGGTACTGTGTCGAAAATGTGCTCCTGCGCAGAGATACGTTCATGCTAAAAAAATAATAATTTACGTTCGGCGCCAAAACACGCCAATAACCAATCAAAAAATGTGCTGAAAATGGCGGCCGTCCACTCACATCTGAAACAGCGGCCCTGACAGCGGGTTGGCTGTTTGCCGAGCTGGGTGCTTGTGTTGAACAGCAACAACTTTGGGAAGGGCCCCCACACCCACCAGCAGCGGATGTCGGGATTGTAGCAAGAGATCCAGAAAAGCTGTGGCAAAAGCAGTCAGCAGTATTCCTGAATAACTGAAGGGATGACCTGAGATCACTGGTAGGGACGACCTCGATATTATCCTGGAATAAATGGCTGGTGTAGACAAGGGTTTAGTCTGTATCCAAGGCATTATTTTTATCCTGGTTTCCGGCTAAATAAATCATAACCACATCGTCTTTTACTGGAGGACTTCTAGGTCTGATTGGTTCCGAACCCAATCTGAAGTTTGGAGCAATTTTTTGGGGGGGAGGGGATGCCCCATGGGTATCCGGAAAAGTCATCTGTTTACTTCAGATTAATTCCAGAGTGGACTTGGCTAGGTTCACCCATCGCTGCTTTAATACTTCTAATACATGAACTTATGACCTGGTGTGTTTGCAAAAAGGCGTTCAGGATGGGTTGGTGCCTGCATAGTTTCTATATCCCCACCCCACCCCGCAATATTTCACATAGCAGTCACCATTTGATCAGGCTGTTTCCATCCCAGTGTGTTGTTATAAAAATTGTAACATTAAGAATTTGTATCTGAACTTGCCTTCTTCCTCCTCCTGCCGCATCCCCTTTTCCTTTTGTGCAGTATAGGGATTTGTCTTATTCTTATTGATCTGTAAGCCACTTTGGGAGCCTTTTTCACTGAAGAGCAGGACAAAAATGCTACTACTAAATATATCTCTTTAAGTAAAAGGAATGAGTTTGAATTGATCCCATCTTGCATTTGATTCTGGGGCATGTTTAAGGTTGTGGACCAGCAGTTCCTGAGGAGACATCAATGTGGAAAAGATTTTCCGTAGGTGAAAATCACCAGTCTACACCAAGAAGGAAAGATTTCTTAACGTTGTCTCTTTGGTCTGTTTTATGTTTTCTAACAGCTCCCTTGAAGCCTTGTCTATATAAATGCTGAATTATGTGGTCCTTTGAGTCTTTACTAGAAATTGCTCTGTATTACCTTCTTTATGTAATCTGTTTCATTTCCCCCAATATTCTGCTATATCTCACAGAGGAATATCTATAACTGTCAGGAAGCAAGATTTTCCCATCAGTAGACTGCTGTGCCCGTTGCACCTAATAAAGACGTCCCCTCTTCAGCTATGGGGCAGTAATCTCAAATGAAAACGTTGCCAAAATGGGATTGGATTGAAATCTTCTGCATGGGTTTCTTTAGAATTCTGTGTGTGGGTGTGGATGTGCATACACACACACACACACACACACACACTGTGTTGGAGATGAGATAGGACACACACAGCGAGGGAAGATGGTTTATCAACTCGTTATATTTCTGATTTCACCTTCTGCCCCCATTTCTGATGGAGTTCCAGCTGGCTGGATCAGTGTAAAAGGTTTGAAGCTGAACGCTGTGGTGCCACGGCTCACAAGAACACACTCTTCTTGCCTGGTTTATACCACACGAGTGCTCGAACCGTGGTCCCGTGGACACACCACGGGCTCCCTACTGGGTCTGGGGTGGGTGGGGTCAGACCTGAGGGAGTCCATCAGACTCCTGGACCCGGTTGGGCATCTGCGACATCTCTAAGCAGGACTTCCTAGCAAAAGAGCGAGGCAGAAGCTTCCGGGCTGTTGGCAAAGTGCCCAGATAAACCGCGTGAGGTAACCTTGTGTGTGATACCATTCAGGAAGGGGCAGCTCATGGAGCTCAGCCTGCCTGTACTTTAAGATCAGCAAGAGCAGCTGTCCTCATTTGCCCTCCTGTGAGAACAGTGAGATGGGCAACCTCACGAAGGAGGGCCTTTTCTGCAGCGGCCCCACGCCTCTTGAATAAGGGGTCTGCCAAGCCCCATCATTGCAGGCTTTTAAGAAGGCGCTGAAAACATATTATTTCACTTCGACCTTCTCCTGATACATTTGCTGCTGTTGCTGTTCTTAATGTTATTTTTATTGCTGTTTGTTTTAATTGCTAAATTTATCTCTGTTTTTACTGAGTTTTTATTGCATTTCAAGACGGTATCGGGTTTTATTATATATATGTTTATTATTGTACGCTGCCTTGGGAGGGCTTCTGCCTGAAATTCAGCCAAGAAATATTTTAAAATCAATATTTAAAACTGTAGATGCCTCCCTATGGATCATCGCCCAGCTGAGAGCTAGAAAGGGGTGGAACTTTAGTCTCCAATATAGACGCCTCTCCTGAGCTAAACCATTGCTGAAGCAACAGCTCCCTTTAGGATCCCTGGCAAGCTCTTATAATCAGCCAGCTTTGTATCCGCAAACCCCTGCGAATGGACAGCAGAAGGGAAGCAAACTCTGATTTCTGCCATCAGTAAGGGGGCCTAGGAGAGCCACTGGGACACTGCCCCCCGCCCCCGCTTTCCAGGTATGGAGGAGGCCAGCCTGGTCCATCCATCAGACGTGTAAGGAGCAGTTGCAAGGAACTTTTGCAAGAGGCAGCTGGACAACCATCTGTCAGGGATGCTTTAGGGTGGATTCCTGCATTGAGCAGGGGGTTGGACTCGATAGCCTTGTAGGCCCCTTCCAACTCTGCTATTCTATGATTCTATGCTTCCCCCTGCTTGCCTGAAAGAACACACTGCTCTTCCAACTGCCTGTAGCCCTACGGCTTCAGTAAAGGAAATTATTTGGTATTGCTGCCTCTTGTTAAAAAGGCAGTTTGTAGAGAAAGACAAAGGCAGAACAGAATGAGCACTTACCTGTCCCACATGCACACCATGCTGTTGATTAGTGAAGAAAAGTAAAATGGTTTACTCACAGTTTCTTGCATAAAAATGCAGGTACAGCTTATAATTTCAGACAAGGTTTGTTTAGTCCATTTCTTTGCGTTCTATAACACTGACAGGAAAGAGAAAGAGAGAGAGGGAGGGGGAGAGAGAGAGCAAACACAACATGTTCCCAGCAATGGTGGAAGGTCAGAGGGGGGGAAGGCAGGTGAGGAGCAGGAAACCACACTTTAGGCTATAGAGACCTTAAGGCTATCTAGGCCGAAAATCCCCATGCATTAACTAACTGCAACACTGCCCCCTTCCTGTCCCTTGCAAACGAGTGTACAATATTCTCAACAGGGGGAAGAATGCTTTGGCCTCATTAAATAGCAAGCCACCAATTGCTTGCTATTTAAATAAATTAAAAAAATAAATCAAGAAGACCAGTATATCCCCTCAGAGGTTACCATCTTCTTCTGGCCTTGTAAAACTGACCTCTCTCCTCTTCCTCTCCCACCCCCTTCCCTTGTGTGTCTTGTCTTTTACTGCTGTGAGCCGCTTTGGAGACAGTAATTGCCTAAAAAGCTTTTTTTTAAAACATAAAATAAAAAATACAGTAAATAAATAAGCTCTCTCCAAAACCACGGAAACAAGAGGATTTGAACCCAGGTTTCCTCAGTCTAACATTCTGTCTATTGCACCACACAGGGATAGAAAAAAGCCATGCCCCATGAGGGAGTGCATACTTTTGCCACTTGCTCGTTGGCAAGGCTACGACATGGGCCTTGTTTTCCTCAGTGTGTGGAAGGATCAATCAAAATGGAATTAAAATGGTCAGAACACGAGCGCGTTTACTCAGCCTAATGGATCTGTTGATCCGTGGGGAGGGGACATTTCCATTTTAGAACACTGATGTCACCAGGATGCTATATTTAGGAACCTTGATCTACGTCAGGCAGAAAGAAAACTCACACCACCCTGCAGAACTTTCTTCCGAAGCATTTAGTTGCACTCTTGAGTTCAAGATACTATATTTTGAAAGCTCTGTGACCAACGGGTGTCTGCACCTCCAACCCTGCAAGGTCGGACATGTTTTTAAAAATGGTCTGTTTCAGACGTAGCACTGCCACCACTTCCATGATGAATAACTCTTATCCTCAGTTCCAGGTTTTTACGGTCCTTTGGGCAAAACACCCACAATGCAACACCTCCCTCAGTGAGTCTTCCTTCTTGCTGCTATCATCATCATCATCATCATCATCATTTAATACATTATTATTTATTACAATTTCTTGCATAAAAATGCAGGTACAGCTTATAATTTATATACTGCATATAAACTGCCCATAGCCAAAGCTCTCTGGGGCAGTTTACAAAGATTAAAACACTGAACATTTAAGAAAACATATACAAAATTTTAAACCCATAAAAACATAAAACAGATAATAGTCAAAGACAATATCCGTATAAACGATTGTCACCAGCTCCTCCTCCTCCTCTTCCTCGTCATTGTTCCCACTTGCTTGCTCAGCAGGCAGGGAGACCATGAGCAAGTAGGCCGTGGCTTCTCCTACTCTGCTGCTGTCTGGGCCAGAGCGAGAGTCAGGTGAACACACAGGATGCAAGGGTGAAGAGGAGGAGGAAGTCCAGGGGACCTTCGGTATGACAAGGACGCTTGACAGATGCCTAACCATTCCTACCCTTGATGTCGGCCCTGATTTCGGGATCAAACTCCACCTGTGCCTTGAACACAGTTCCTTGGTGAAGTTCTGTATCTCTGAGCCTCCTCCCTTTGCCTTCTGTGATACGGGTGTTGGAGCGGAAAACTGGGTTCCAAGAAGTGGTTTTGTGTACTTAGGTTCTTGAGTGAGCTACTTTTCTTCCAGTCTCACCAGTTTGCCTTCTGGGAAAGGAGTGTTTTGTGACTGGCCGTGCCCACCATGGCAGCCATTTTATGAATGGGCAAGGCAGCACCATGGCAGCCATTTTGTTTGCTTGACAGGCAGGGAGCCAGGGAGCAGGCAGGCCATGGTATCTGTTCCTCCTCCTCTGCACCACTTCCGGTGTCTGGGCCATAGCGAGAGGCAGGTGACAGTGCGGAAGAGGAGCCCCAGCACAAGTTCTCTCATTATCTGAGGCGGGAGAGGACATGGGGCGCTGTGGCATCACACCCCTTCCCTCTCGCTGCATTGCAACCCCTGCTGCTGCTCCTCTGGCTCTGCTACCTCCTGCGGGTGCCTCACCTTGCTTCTGATGGGATTATTTAGTAATGATGCCTCTTGTTAGAAAGGCAATTATCAGAGGAAAACAAAAAGGCAAAACAGAATGAGCATTTACCAGTCCCACGTCTTCTTTAGTGAAGAAGTGGGAAAACAGTTTTAGTCGCAAGTATTCTTGCATATATAATGCAGGTGCAGCCTAGAGTTTCTCAGGAGAGTTTGTTCTCTCTTGAGGAAGGGCAGGAGCTAAAGGAAGAAATCACAGGAAACCATGCTGTAGACTATAGAGATTCCAGGGCTAGCTGTGGCCCAAATTCCTATGAACTAGCTAACTGCAACACTGCCCCCTACCTGTAACTTGCAGACAAGGTTGCAATATTCCCAACAGCTTCATGGGAGGGCTGGAAATGCTATCTGAAACTTTGGCGAACCGCTGTCAGTCAATGTAAATAATTCAGTCAGTATAAGGGAGCTTTCCATGTTTCCATAAAGTTAGGGTTAATTCAAATGTGAACTATGCTTCATGGCACGTCTGTCACCAGATGGCTAAATAGCAAATTCTGGGGAGCTGTGGGTAGATGGAAAGAGAGAGAGAGAGAGAGACCCTTGATTAGATCAAACTATTCCTTCCCAGAAGTCTTTGCGTCTTTCTCTCTCTATTGCCAAAGTGTCCCTAAAGTAGCTGATCAGGCCCCCGGGTATGAAGAAGTTTCTGGAGTCAGACAAAAACTTTGCAAGGACTGCCTCTCACGGAGAAGGGAACTGTGGGGATTAAAGTCTTTCAGGCAGAAGCAAAACTCAGCGTTCCGATTATCCCTCCCACCAACAAGGGAGAAGAATTGCTTAGCGCAATACACAGGGGTATTAGTAGGGCTAATGGGATGAAACAGAAGAAAAGGACCATTTCGGCTTATAGTCTTGTGGAATTCCTGGCGGCAAGGAGAATTAGGCTGCCAAGCAGTCTTCATAGGAGAACAGCACAAGGGCTTTCTCCTCTCTCACACACACCCTCTTTCTCTCGGGACATTTACAATTAAGGAAGGACATTCTGAGGAGAACCCTTAGCTAACACGTACAGGATGGACCGCATTTGTGGGTGGTCCAAACTCACAGGCATTGGCTAACGGGATGTCTTTTTGAAAAGGGAATAATGGCATTGTCAAATTATTGAAAATTTGTTTGCCGATTAAACTGTCAAGCTTTCAACTGATTAATCAATTAAATAATTCTGTCCTTAGTTGACTTGGTTTTTTGGTGGGTGGGTGGGGTGGTTTCTCAGGGAAGGTGACCACCTCCCATTATGCACAATAGGATTTTCCATTAAAAAATGTCTACGCTTTAGGAAGTCCTCTTGTAAGTAGGTTAGATATATGCCCTGGAGGTTCTAATTTTAGTGGGGCTGGGAATCTACTCCAGATTTCAGCCAGAAACAGCCAAAACTCTGAAGGAGTTGTCCAAGGTACTGAAACTGGATGGGGTACAGAGTTCTGGCTGGTTCTCACTGAAACCCAGAATGGAATTCACAGCCCCACCGAAATCGGGCTACTGTTCCACGCCTGACAAAACAGCCTAAACATGATATTTCGGAAAGTAGTACTTATTTATTTATTTATTTATTTAAGGATTTTTTATGCCGCCATTCAGCCAAAAAAGGCTCTCACGGCGGCTTACAAAAGTATTTCTTGACAGTCCCTGCCCACAGGCTTACAATCTAAAAGACATGACACAAAAGGAAAGGGGATTGGGAGGGAGGAGGAGAGGGGGGGGAAAGGAAAGCAAATTCAGGCACTACAATCTTAGTTGGAAAGTTCAGCAGTTACAGTTGACAGCAGGAGGGAGGGGGCTCTCAGCTGGAGCTGGACCCAGGCACGGTGGAGAGGTGCCTGGCTGCTGCTTCCTCCCTCACTGGTGGCCTCTGCAGAGACAGTTGGTAGCAGGAGGGAGGGGGCTCTCAGCTGGAGCTGGACCAGTATATAACAATATAACAATACTTATATTGTTTGGAGTTTTCTTTTCTTGGAGTTTTTCTTTTCTCTTAACCCATATGTAGATAAGGTCATGTGAACACCTGTGTCACATTGTCTTGTCTAACTCTGAGGTCATAATCTCACAGCTCGGGTCCACTTGCCATGGGCTATTAGCCTAGGATGACTCCTAGAGGAGACACAGGCATTGCAGCTGCTGGAGGGTTTTCATTCTTCCTGTCCATGAACTGCCGTTGACGGCCTTCTCACACTTTTAAGATGGAAATTGGGGAGAATGTTGTGCTTCCTGAGAAGGGGGCAGGAACGCAGTCCAAAGGCGTTCCAATGACCATCCCTTCAGAGCCTTCATCTGGGAAAACAATCCTGATTGGCCCTGCTGAAACCACGGTGTATCTCCTTTCCACGTTGACACCTGCTGTGTGCAGTCCACATGCCCTGAATTTAGCAAAGCTGCATTACGAACTGAAGAACGTGGAGAAAGACGTTAAGAGCTTTCAAAAAGGAGTCATGGACACCTTGATCCAGCTAGAGAGAGCTCTCAGTTTCTTGACAGAGGTGGTAGCCCGACTCGAAACCAGAAGCCACGACGTGGAGCTACGACTCAAAGAAGAAGAGGACAGAGGCACCGCTCGGAACAAAGTCCTTGCCTTCCTGCTGCCCAGAGAGAAGGAGCTACGAAAAAAATGTGCGATTCTGGAGAAGATATTTTTCAAGAAGAATTGGCTAGAGGAAATGGTCAAAAGGTGGGCTAATGAATGAACCTCAATCTAGTTGGAACTCACCGTTAAGAAGAGAAAGTGTTATCTTTAAAACATGGGTCTGAGGACAAAGTCTTCAAAGGGGGATTTATGGCGGGACAAGAGAATCAAAATGATGATGAATAATCATAATAAAATTTAAGATACTGGCTTCCCCACCTTAAACACTCTCTGTATTTTATAGTACATCTCAGACCTGTCAACTCTCGGCAGGTTTCTTTCTCTTTCTTTTTTTGGCTCCTTAACTAGTTATCGGTTTCCTAATTATTACTTTTAAGGCGCAAAGAGAACTAGAGCTCGTGCAGAACGCAGCAGCTTGGCTGTTGTTGGGAGCCGCCCCTTTTCAGCATGCAACTCCTTTGCTGAGGGAAGCGGTTAAGCATTTTGCGCTATACTTCATGGCTTAGCGTGTTGTGTGAACCACTCCTAACCATGGCGGCTATATAACCATGGCTTAAACACACTCACTGGGCCTGTTCAGACCGCATGCTAAGCCATGGTTGGACTACTAGCCCTTTTGCAGCAAATAGTTATTGAGCGTGTTTAAACTGTGGTTATGTAGCCACCATGGTTAGTACTGGTTCACATGAAACACTAAATCATGCTTCATGCCATACTGTTTATCTCAAAATGCTTAACCACTAAAGGCTTAGTGTGTTGTCTGTACAGGGTCACTAACCATTTGCTGCAAAAGGGTTAGCGGCCTAACCATTGCTTAGTGTGTTGTCTGAACAGGCCCGGTGTGAAAGAGTGTCACCTGTGTGCCTTGTTTGGTCTACAGTCCAGGTGCGAATTGTTACCACTACTAGGGTGTCCAGCTGTTCCTTCAGACGGTGCGTTCTCTTTAAACCCAACGTGGATTGGACAGCCTTTGAAACAGAGGCCATCTTGAAAACAAAGGACAAGAGACATCCAGAGGATTGCACTGCAAATTCTTCATCAGAGTCCGGGCTAGAAAAGAAAAAAAGAAAAATACACATAGCCACCCCAATAGGAGAGTCACCGTTGAAAAATTTGCAGAGCAATCCTATCTGCTCAGACATCAGTCCCAATAAATTCAATGGGACTCATTCCCAGATAATTTCATATAGGATTGGAGCCTGGATTAAATAATTTCCTGCACCTTTGGGATATCCCTTTTTCTCTTCCTTGTTTTTGTGCGTCATAATTGTGTGTCATAATTGCCACCCACCCCAAATATGATATGTGTGTGTGTTTTTAAAAGACTTGATCATTCATCCCCTGCTGTTCCCCCCCACCCTTTCAGCCCTTTTTGACTAATCACTGATGTCATGGAAAATACTCCGAAGTTGCAGCTGGAATAAAAATAACTTCATGCCCCTCTGTCCCCTCCCCGCTGCTCTCATTAGTGTAGAAACAGACGGATTAAAAATAATAAAAGCGTCAGCATGATGAAATGAATAGTGATTTCCCACTCCTGACACACACGCACACACCCTCACTGCTTCTCTCTCAGGTTTTTCTCTCGGCTGAATATCTCTTCTCCTTTCAGACTCCCTCCCCACCTTACCCTTGTAAGTGTGAATGCCGCTGTAGATCTTATAGATATTGATTTCATCTCACAAAAGGATGTCACTGTAAAGGAAGTTCTCCCCTCTGACCTTCAGCTTTGGTTCTGTTGGGAGATGGTGAAACTTTGGCTCATGGTTAAAGCCACAGTGGACAGAGAGAGAGAGGGAAGTCTTTGTTATGTGTCACATTCAGTGCTGGCTCTAGGTTTTGGAGGATCCTTAGGGAAGACATCTTGAGTTAGTCTACCTTCTCACTACCATTGCTATTTCTATTTATTTGTTTATTTATTTATTAGATTTATATACCGCCCCAAGCCGAAGCTCTCTGGGCGGTTTACAAAAGTTAAAAACAGTGAACATTAAAAACAAATATACAAACATTTAAAAGCATAAAAACAATATCATTTAAAACAGCTATTCTGGGGTCAGTTAAAACAACCCGCAGCATATGTTGTTAACTGCCTGGGAGAAGAGAAAAGTCTTAACCTGGCACCGAAAAGATAACAATTCCATAATTGGGGGGCCACTACTGAAAAGGCCCTCTCCCTTGTTGCCATCCTCCGAGCTTCCCTCGGAGTAGGCACTTGGAGGAGGACCTTAGATGTTGAGCGTAGTGTACGGGTAGGTTCATGTCGGGAGAGGCGTTCCGTCACGTGTTGTGGTCCCAAGCCGTGTAAGGCTTTTCTGTGTTGTAGTGTACATGGTCATCTATTGTGGTATTTTAAATCCTCCATTCTGATAGCACAGGTCACATTTTCTTTAATTGAGTACTCATACTACAACAATAGGGTGGTCACCTCATGATCACTGCCCCTCAATTGTTTTTCGCGAAACCCTATGTTGTGCCATCGTTGTTATTATTTTTACATTTCATGGTGTCTGCACACCTGCGCATGTGCGACTTAATACTGCGCTTCGGTGTGGACTTCTGCGCAGCTGTGAAGGTGTGCAGAGAAAAGCTTTCCTTTCTTTTTTTTAATTAAGCAGCTAGGAAAAGGCTTCCGATCACTGCGGGAAATGGTGGAGACCACACAGAGAACTGCCCTAGCGAGTAAAGGTGAACCTGCCAAAAAAAACCCAAACAGGCCCACTTCACAGCAATTCGCTATTGGAAATACACAGAAGGATAGAACACACCCAAGACAAGTGACGTGAGTGTGCAGAAAGGACACGCACACAAGACAGACGGCACAATTAAAGCAGTAAACAGGCTATGTTCGTTAGAAATTAGGTTTGGGATAATACGGAATCAAAAGCAGAAAATACCACTACAGAAGCAGTGTACAGACAGCATCATGTACTCCCAACAGTTATCACTGCACTTCAATAACAATAAAAGGCACAAGTGTGTGGATCAGACATTGGCCCCGTTCAGAATGGTTAATGGAATGCATTAAGGTTAATAATGCATTCCGTTAAGCAGCATGGTTTAGCGTGTTGTCTGAACGGGGGCCCTGGCTGCATTTGTGTTGACGTTTTTGGGACCACACCATCTTAAACCAAGGATCTCTTTTAAATGAAGCCTAGATAGTTCTGCAACCACCCGTCTTTTCTTAAAAATATATTCTGTATGTACGTATGTAAAGGTTTTGAATTCATCTGAACATCTTAGAGCGCATACATTATACTTATTTTGCAACAAAGAGAAAGGATTATCATGTAGCAGCTAAGAGACTGAGCTAAGAATGAGGACGAAGAAATTCGAAGAAATACGGTAGTTTGAAAACAAAGATGACAACCATTTGCGATCTGATGTATTTTTTCTTCTTCTCGTTGGTTGCTTCCAAGATCTGCTTCCAGTATTTAACACCGGAACAACCCCGCAAATACTGATTAAAAAAATACAATCTTCCTTAATTAATCCTAGTATATTTCTATTCCAACAACCCGATGGGGGATTTTAATTCAGTATTGTACTATCATTTTCACACATTTTGTCTTTAAAGTTTACACTGTGGGGTACTTACCCACCCTGTCCCATAAATATTGGCACAAATTCATAGGAATATCTAAACAGTCCCTTAGTGCTATACAAACACTGTTCCAATTCTGACTTTTGGGGACAGGTGGGGATATCTTTAAACAATTTGTTAGTGTGTGGAAGTCTGTGTGTTTGGAAGGTTGTCTGAATGGAGCCGGAGTTTCATGTAATCTACCACGAGTGGAGGACTGAGTGGACTTGCTCTATCATACCAAGCACCCCCAAAACAGATTAATTCGATGTTCGTGGTTGGATTTGAGGAGGCTAGAAAAGTTGTTAGGAGCAGTGGTGTAGTGAAGTCAGGATTCGCAGGGACAGAGCACCAACACTTTTTTTATTAGCAGGGTTGACAGCATCTGCCATCGCCCTCAGAATTCAGATGACACGCTAATCCACAGTGGTTAAGAATTTTGAGCTAAACATTATAGCTTAGCGTGTCTTGTGAACCATTAATGCAGCCTTCCTCAACCTGGGGCGCTCCAGATGTGTTGGACTGCACCTCCCAGAATGCCCCAGCCAGGGAGTTGTAGTCCAACACATCTGGAGCGCCCCAGGTTGAGGAAGGCTGCATTAGTGTGTTGTGTGAACCATTCCTAACCATAGTGGCTTCATAACTATTGTTTAAAAACGCACACTAACCATTTGCTGCAAAAGGGTTGGCGGTAGGGTTGCCATACATCCTGGAAAACCGGGAATGTCCCGGTTTCCAGGAGATTCTGAAATGTCCCGACTGGCTGGGCAAGAATCCCGGATTCCTGGTCCAGCTGGCCGGAGAAATTCTGACCTCCAAAATGATTTGCTCAGTGAAGCGGCAGCAGCAGAGAAAAAGATGCATCCATCTGGCGCCTTTTCCAGAGCATCACCGCTCCTCCACAGGCTCATCTGAGTCACTCACCGAGACTCACCTTATTGCGCCTGCAGATGCGTAGAAGAGGAACCACAGGGAGGAAAGGCGCACGTGCGCTCCCCTGGTTACCTGAGTCCCATGCCATGTAAAGGAGTTTGGTGAGCTTGGCAGGTTGTGGTCAGACCTTTAGGGTAAGCGTGGGGCGGAGCTGCCGGGTTATTTGTGGGGGAAGAAAGAGAGTTTTGTGGGGGACAGGAGGGAGGGAGCGAGTGGGGCACGAAGGAGAGAGGGGAGAAAGCAAAGAGAAGTTACTCCTTGGATTTGGGTTGCAAGCCTCAAATCTGTTACTTGGAAGTAAGTTGCAGTGAATTTAAGATGTCTGGTTTTATAGTTGTTGATATTTTAATTGAAAAATTGGCTTTCCCTAGACCTTTATATATATTGCTCAGTTTTTTTTAAAAAATCCTACCCCCCCTACCCCCAAAATGTCGCGGTTTTGTGGATTCAGAATATGGCAACCCAGTGGCCTAACTATGGCTTAGCGTGTTGTCTGAAAGAAGTTCCATGGCTGCGATTATACCCTGAAACTGGGTTGCTGGGGCTTATGCAAACTTAGCATTGGCATAACATTGATGGCCATAAATAAACGATAACAATTGTTTAGGATTTAGTTTCGTTGTTCCCCTCATTTAACTAACCCAAGTGTTTGTGGGTGCCATTTTCATAAGGTTCTTTTTGCTCTGCTAAATTAAGGTTTTAAAGGTTATTACAGTGATTTTTGGTGACTTCCTTGATTGCTCAATTCAACTGAGTTGTTGTTGTTTTGGACTAGCCAAAAGGCCCGACGTGAATCCAGCACATTTCATGGCGCAGCAGGGATTTGAACTCTGCACTCTGTCACGCGGACCTTTGGCCTTGCTTCTGTGACCTGATTCACACAAGAGCCCTAAATATAGAACGGCCATGTGGCAGGAAGCCTCTGGGTGACTGTAGCAGCTATTGGTTTTGACAGCTGCTGCTGCATTTCTGTGCAAGAAAGCCTGTATCTGGCTCCCTTTTGATGTCGCTGTCCACATGCCAGCTTGCTAACTCCTCCGCAGGCAGTGTCCAGTTTCTTTCTGAAGCAGCACAGAAGATCAAGGAAGTTTCGGTGCTTTGCTGCAAAATCCTTCCTTATGTTCGTTGCTGCTAAAAGGAGCTAGAAAGGAAGTGCTAAGAGGTGATGCTTCGAACAGGCTAGAAGGGGACTCTGGTGCACGTCAAAGCAGCAGTTCTTGGAACTAATAGCTCCTACAATCATCCAGAGACCTTTTTAAAAAACTGCTATTTTTATTTTATGTATTTATTTATTAAAACATTTGTATCCCGACCTATATCACTGAGACCTCAGGGTGGCGTGCAGATAAAATCAGATCAATGTAAAACAATAAATAATCTACATGGCTAAAAAATGTATTAAATCGTTAACATATTAAAACCACAGTGTGGAGAGAGGAAGAGAGATCTTGTAACTGATGGCTGCTACTGTCAACCGGAGCCTGCAAACCAGGCTTGTGAACGCACCTATGCAACTTATTTGGGCACACCGACAGATCAGTCTGAAAAGAAAACTCCCACCACCATCATTGACAAAGCTTCCTTCCCTGGTCACCTCAAAGCAGTTTCCGCTCGCCCCAGGCGACCAGATGAACAGCCCAGGCGTCCCGATTTCCAGTTGCACACCAGCCGAACTGAACGGCTCCTTTCCGAACGCGATGCGTGTATGCTAAACATCCCATATTAAGGCTCCTGTCAGGCTGATCAATATTTAATGTGGAATTTACAAAGATTGACTCGGGATGCATTTAAAATTGGAGCATTAGCCGCAGGTGGCAATTTCAGAGACACAGCCGAAGCAGTTTGATTATTTAGTGAGCTGGCATTTCGTAAATTTTAAATCATAGGCAGGGCTATGGGGCCTTCTGCAGCCGGCGCGCGTCCCTAAATGTGTTGACTTTTCCGTTGTTTGTTGTTTGTTTGTTCTGGTATTAAACAGAGATGGAGGATTAATTATTTATCTGCCACGTATGATTAGCCTGCCTGATCTCTTGCCGCTTTATTTTATTTTATTTTAAAAACCCAGCTGATAGGGAGAGTCGTTTCTGTGTCAGGTAAGGAGGTGGAGCACAGCTTGGGTGCAGAGCAACGGAGGCTGGTGACTCCGATGTCAGTGGGGTGGCGAATCCGCTCCGGCTGGGTGTCTGTACACCGCTGCGCTAACGGTAGATGGCAGAAGGGAGCGCAGGCTATAAACTGCAGCGCCGGCCGCCGTTCGGCTTCTTAAGCCTGTTTCCTGCCCTGATGAGGAAGCGCTGATCGATCCGCCCACTTGCATAACCCAAACAAGGGCCACCAGTGTAGGGTGACCCTATGGAAAGGAGGACCGGGCTCCTGTGTCTTTAACAGTTGCATAGAAAAGGAAATTTCAGCAGGTGTCATTTGTATACATGCAGAACCTGGTGAAATTCCCCTCTTCATCACAGCAGTTAAAGCTGCAGGAGCCCTGCCCTCTAACGTATACTAGAGTGACCAGATTCAAAGGCCCACGGCAACCCAACTCCAAGCAAACCCTGCAGATGGTTCATCTGCCAGACAAAAAAAGCCCATCTCTCCTTTTGTCTCAGATTCATTTCTTCCGACCCCCTCAGGCTTTGTAGAACAAAAGGTTACTCACTTAGGAATTACAATGTGTGTGTTTGGGGAGGGGGGGAGATCCTCAGTTTCTTTTACTCAGAGACACTGAGTTGTAAGGGATCCCTAGAGGCTATTCGGACTGACCCCCAAACACATAACGATACTTTCCCTTATCGTTTCCCTTTGCTGCTTGCCTCAAATAATCTGACATTGCCCAGTAAGGTCATTGAATACGATGGTTCTTCCTGGCTCCCTGCAAAATGTGCCTCTCATTGGATTGGGCTCGGTCTGCTCTATCCAGATAAAGCTTTTCAGAGGTGGAAGGGAGTCCTTGGAGGAAGATAGAGGCGGATTATGCTAAAAAACAACACCCCCATGTTGTAATTTGTCTAAGACCTCACTTGGCAGCCTCAGGGTCTAAGACCTGACTAGCACTGTTCTGTGATTTCCAAAGTGTGAGATAGATGAGGTGTGAACAATTGCTCGTTGGAGCAAAAAGTTCTAACTTCAAGTATAAGCTGATGGGATCTGAGCTAGCTGTGACCAGTGATCTTAGGTTGCATTTGATTCAGTAAAAACTTTCGTTTCTTATCAAATTGGACACTGCAACATCTCTTTAATAAGGGGTGTATAATTTGGCTAATTGCTGGCGGTGCAATGCAGCTAATTCTTTTAAACAAACGTTTTGACAATGTCCAGTAATTGCTTCGTTTTGGGAGATTATTATATGGATAAATTTTGTATTGGAGCGATCTTTAATATTCACTGCTGTACATGCTCATTAAACTATCTTACCCACTTCTTGGAAATTAATGAACAGTCAGCCTAAATGGATTCTTCACGTCGTTTTGACAGCGTGGTCCACTTTTGTTGAAAGTTGTATTTTCATAAATATATGCATTGCATATGTATTCATTGCTATGGATATATACAAATCTATATATTGGGGTTCGCTGATAAAGGGAGCCAGTGTGCTTTACTCGAGATGGAAAACTAGTTCGGAAAGTTGTACCTAGTATCTTTTCTTCATCCTCTGAAAGTAGCTGTAATGCATTAAATTCCAGGCCTTAAGCTGTAGGTCTTTTGCAGTAATAAAATACAACTTCGACACCCAGAAAAGTGTTTTGCCAAGGGGAGAAAAATGCTGAATTCTGCCACTGTATGCAATATGTAAATTGGGGAATTTGGCACAATCTCTCTCCCCACCCCAACGAAATTTACTGTTTTGCATAATTTGGGCAGCAATTCTATACTCACTTATCTTAGACTTAGAGAAAGCCCCATTAAACTCAATGGAACTTACTGTGGAGGCTAAAGAAAGGGTGAGGGGAAATTAGATTGTAAGCTCACTGAGGCTACTTATTTTCTTGTTGTTTTGTAAAGTGCCATGTGCATTGTTATAAATCATAGAATCATAGAATAGCAGGGTTTGAAGGGGCCTGCAAGGCCATCCAGTCCAACCCCTTGCTCAATGCAGGAATCCACCTTAAAGCATCCCTGACAGATGGTTGTCCAGCTGCCTCTTGAAGGCCTCTAGTGTGGGAGAGCCCACCACCTCCCTAGGGAACTGGTTCCATTGTCATACTGCTCTAACAGTCAGGAAGTTTTTCCTGATGTCCAGCTGGAATCTGGCTTCCTGTCACTTGAGCCCATTATTCCGCGTCCTGTAATCTGGGAGAAATAATTCTTCTCAGCTGAATTTTAGATTTATGAGCACATTCAGTGCTGTCTCTCTCTCTCTCTTGAATATTCCATCATCACATGACGCCACAGAGATCCAACAAGCAGTAAAATTAAATAAAAATTGCATAGGATTTTTTTAAAAAAACGTTTCTTTATTATTTTGTGTTAAACAAACCATAATTGCTGAAAATTAATAGAACAAGTCAGAACTATGCCCCAGGGTGTTTGTAGTTTTACGGTTTGCTATGAATTCCTTCTCTGATATTTTCCGCCTGGTAAATTTATGGCGTTTGCAGTTTTGCCGCTGATGGATAAGGAGATGCGTTTATTTGTTTCATAGGAAGCTGCCACGTATTCAGCCGGGACATTGGTCCATCTAGCTTAGCATTGCTTACACTTAGGGATGTTGAAGAAATCCGTGACCCATTCAAATGAATTTGGATTTCTATGAGCCCTATGACTCTAACTTGCAGATTTTGCAGCAATCTGGCTTTTTCTGTCATGCAGATTGCATGGACTTGCTGACTGTTTTTTTGCTTTGGGGGGGGGATTGTGCAAGTAGAACGAAATTCTGATTTTTAAAAAACCTGGTTCCATCAGCGAGTGGCGGACGGAACGAAAGACGCCTGGCAACCCACGGAACGGAAAAGAGTTCACAAAATCCATACCTCCGGAACTACATTGGCAGCAGCTTTTCAGGGTTTCAAGTAGTGCTCTGTCAAATCCTACTCTTTATTTTCAGAAACCTTTTCTCTCCCTGGGAAAGAGGCATTGTTTTTTCTGCCTCTTTTGCAGGGAGGGGGAGCATTTTCTCCTTGGGGAGGGCGACAGTATTTCCACATACGTTTTAAAAGTGTAGCCGGTTCTTGGTGTGTGAGTGTGTGTGTGTGTGTGTGTGTGTGTGTGTGTCTCCTTTCTATTTTTATTTATTTATTTAAAAAAACAGCCCCAGCACTTGGAGGAGACAAGGTAGTTCTTCCTGTATGCCTGTTGGAGACCATGTGACCTCTCCCTCTCCAGTAGGCATTCAGGAAGAACTCCTGGGCTCCAGCAAGTGTTGGGGGCATTTAAAAAAATATAAACATAAAACGAAGACTCCTCAACAACAGCCTACACTTAAAATGGTATGCTGTCCCCCTCCCCAAGGAGAAAATCCTCCAAAATCCTCTCCCAGTCTCTTTTGCCAGAGTTTTCGTTTCCTCTCCACAAAATGCCAAAAATCGAATAATCGAAATTTTCGGCAAGTACTAGTTTCCCGCAGGGGTTGTTTCCAGCCTTGCACTGCAGTTGAATCTGGGAGCTTACAGGTGCAAAGCAGGTAACGTGGCAGTTTTTCCGGAACGTTGCTCTCAACTTCCTGTGCTTTCCCTACACATCTGGAGAATCGCCATACGCAGGGCCTTGATTTATAATGCCCTTCCATTAATGCACACTTCAAAATGTCCCTGCAATGTATTTGGGGTCTTTTCAAGGGTAGCCTCTAAAACGGTAAAGATAAATGAAAACCAACATTTAAAACACAATAAACAGCTTCCTCTCGAAAGGCCCCAGGTGGCAATTCAACCAAAATGGACGTCTTCTTCTTTTCCTCCCTATATGCGATGCCTGTTGCTTCTACTTATGTTTTTTTTATTGCATTTATAGTTCTCTGCAAAAACACACACAACAAATGCCTGGATTTCCATGTCACACTTAAGCCCAAGGCTTCTTTCTTCAAGAGGAAATTGCATTTATCGCAAATTCCAACGAAAGATTAAAAAATGGAGGCCCGACCTCTTCCTTCGCCATGCTCAGCTTGTGTCTTGCGTATGTTCTTTTGTTTGTGTTCGACTGGGTGGGCGAGGTGGGCTTCTAACCGGTGCTCACTGAGAGGTGGGTGAGCTGCCTGTGGCTGGCATTGGGCTTGTTTGGAATTAAGATGAACTATTTCTCCCCAAAGCGGTGCATTTCTGAGCCAATCCAAATGTTCTCCACTTGCTTAGCCTGTTCAAATCTCCCCCTATTTAACTGCACGGAGTGGCTTCTCTCCAGTTGATTGGTTGAACACCTGGGACCTGCAACAAAATGTTGCAGTCTGTGGAGGCTGGTGGCTCCAATGTCAGTGGGGTGAATCCTGTCTGGGTTTCAGTCAGAACTCTAAGGGAACTATCCAAGGTGCTTTGCACTTAGGACACGTTGCCATGCCCTCATTTGAGGAATCCTCCTTAGAGGAGGAACGAGAGCTTCCAGAAACTAGGGGAACACTAGATCAGTCGCTGGCACCAGACCGGGATACGCCTGGACCTTTGCGGCGGCGGGGGGGAGACCGCTGCAGGTCCTTCCCTGCCAGGGGGAGGGGGCTCGGACTCTGGAGCAGATGCTAAGCAACCCTTGACCCCCCCAGGAGCGTTGTCACCTCAAGCAACAAGCCAGGAGGCCTCCTGTGAGGAGTGCTTGCTTACAAAGAGGGTCTCCTTTGCAGAAAGTGACTTCTCTTGAGTAGGGCTCAGGCCAGAGAGCCCTAATGGACAGCAGCTGAGCCTGGGTGGGGCTTAGACGCTTTTGCCAGAGCTTGCTAGTGGCTGGACGCAGTGTCTCACCAGCTTCTCCTGGTTTCCTGACCCTGTTCTGTGCTTGAACCTCTGTGCTACAGACCTTGGACTCCTGCTTGACTTTCCCATGGAATTGTGTATGTATCTGGCTGCTTAACTATGCTTTGACCCTGTGCCTGTTATCTGGATCACTTCTGCCTGTGCCTGAACTCCCTTGAATTGAAACCTGTCAGCTGGAACATTGGGCTGGGATAATAATAATAATAATAATAATAATAATAATAATAATAATAATAATAATAGTAGTAGTAGTAGTAGTAGTATCCTGGCGTTTTTTCCTCCTAGGAACCCAAGGCAGTGTACATAATCCTCCCCTTCTGCATTTATCCTCACAACAACAACTCTGTGAGGTAGGTTGGTCCCTGCGGAATGTGCGGCAGGGTGTCCTGGTTTGTCCCGGTTCCTTGTGGGGAGGAAGGAAAGGAAAGTAACCTCTTGTGCAAGCACTGAGTCATTACTGACTCTTGGAGGGACGCCAGCTTTCGCTGACGTTTTCTTGGCAGGCCTTATAGCGGGGTGGTTTGCCGTTGCCTTCCCCAGTCGTGGCTACCTTTCCCCCAGCTAGCTGGGTACTCATTTTACCGACCTCGGAAGGATGGAAGGCTCAGTCGACCTGAGCCGCTGCCTGAGAACCAGCTTCTGCTGGGATCGAACTCGGGCTGTGGGGAGAGTTTCGGCTGCAGTAACTGCTGCTTAGCAGGGATTTTTTTTTTTTTTAAAAAAACACCCTTACCTTTTGTGCACGAGCGCTCGTGTGCATCTTCCCCTTTAAGAAAAAAAATGGCGGGCGCGACACCTCTCCCTCTGAGGTTGTCGCACGCCGCGTGTGAACAGACCAGTAGGTTTAGCTAAGGCCCAGGAGCACCTATGGCCCAACACTGGTTCAGCTGCCTCCTGTACCCACGGCAGGAAAACAGGCCGTTGCAGAACTGTCCCAGGGGGAAATGTTTTTGCAGGGACACCTACCCTCCTTCCAAGCCTCACCCGGCAGCATTTGCGGTGCGACCCGTCCTCAATTCTTTTCTGCGTCGCAGGGCAGGAACCCACACAAACATGTTGTTAAGCGAATCCAGGTTTAGGGGAATAAATGAAGTGTGTGGGGAGGGTGGGATTTCCCCCGAAGGGCATCTGAGTTTTAAATAAAACCTCTAATTGCCATTCCATATTCATGAAGCAGGTTCCTGTCAAAATTACACCTGTCATGGGATGTCTCTGCTTTGTTTTCATGCGGGCGAAGAGTGCTGTTCTCCATTATAGGTAGTTTGTTTGTTTCAGCTTTGCTTTCAATATATTTTTTTGGGGGGAAATATACATATAATTTATGAAAAGCGCCATTGTTTGCCATATGTTGTGCTCCATCTCTGTACAGGGAATGAGTAGCCTTTAATCTGTATAATTATAGTAAAGAGGAAAGAATAGCTTAGCAGGGTAATTATATTTAAACTGGGGAAAATAAGATAATTTCCCCACCGGTAAGAAATGCAGTAGTTGTGGCACATTTGGGCCGGTATTTCTTTTCCATTTAGAGTTCACGCGGCAGTGGAAATGGATGGACGTGCTGTTCAAAAACGTGCTAATGTGACTTTTCCTCTGATGTAAGCACAAGCACAATTTTGCACGGCTGCCGTGCCCCTCTGCCCCTCTTCCCCGTGTGAGCCACTGATCAGCTCCTCTTATAATCAAAATTTACCCAAATTAGTCTGCTACGGAGCTCAAGGTCGATCAGTGCCCTCGAAGACTAATCAATCAGACCAAAGAAAATAGAATAATACAAAAATGATAGATACGTTAAAGGCCGTGGTGGGCGACATACAGCCTGCAAGCTGCCCTCCAAGGCATTCACCATACCTTATTGTGATCTGAAACATCTTAAGTTTTAATTATTATTTATTTCGAGCCCTTGTTGTCCTCAGAGTCTGAAAGTTGTGGTGGCCCAAATAGAACAGACTAGATCTAGGGTAGGCCTCATCTAGAGTATTGCGTCCAGTTATGGGCTCCACAATTCAAGAAGGACGCAGACAAACTGGAGCGTGTTCAGAGGAGGGCAACCAGGGTGATCAGGGGTCTGGAAACAAAGCCCTATGAGGAGAGACTGAAAGAACTCAGCATGTTTAGCCAGGAGAAGAGAAGATTGAGGGGAGACATGAGAGCACTCTTCAAAGACTTAACGTCAGTGCTTGCACGAGAGGTTCCTTTCCTTTCCTTGGTCCAGAAAAATGAAAGTGGGTAAATCCTGACCAAACTCAAACTGAAACAAATTTCTCACATATTCCTACGTCATTACCAATTACTAAGCCATTCAGCCCTTTAATACCTCCTTCACTGCCATGATGTACATCTGATACAAACCCAGCATTTGACGGGCTGTGCGGGTGACATCCTTCAAAGAATGTGAATTATACACTGACAAAGACCTATTATTATTATTATTATTATTATTATTATTATTATTATTATTATTATTTTCTCCTTTCTCGCTCGTAGTAGGTTTTTCTAGACAGACATGACGGGCTTTGCCAAGTCATGCTTACTGATTCAGGAATTTCCTGACAATTGAGCATGTTTTAAATATGACTGGTTTCTGGATGCTGGTGTGGATGTGTTTTCGTAGGCCCAGTTTGTGAAGGTTTTCTGTATAGTTTTTTCTTTAATGTGATGCTGGTGACTGATGTGACTAACAGAATAATCACCAGTTTGGTGGCATCCTTCTTTTGGGCAGACCAATTTGTAAGGTATCGGTGTGACGTTTGCATACCGGCAGGGATCTTAGCCTGACCATTTCCTGCTGCAGCATGGCTGCCTGGGGGATTCTGGGAGCTGTAATTCAACACATTTGGAGGGCACCAGGTTGGGGAAGGGCGTAGGGTTTCCTCCTCTCCAGCTATTGTGAATTTGCAGTGTACCCGACACCACAAAGGAGCAAAGCTTTGTGTGTGTTCCGACCAAACATAGAGTGCTTTATAAATTCAAGCAACACCAAAGCGTGATTTGTTCTTGTTCAACATCCCCCAGGCTCCTGTGGGACGCTTTTGGGAACCAGATACAATCTCGTTGAGCTTATTCTGCAGCACTTAAAACGTTAAGCAAAGAGAAATGTTCCACGCGCCGCTGTATATAAAGAGAGCCAGGAATTAGATTTCGATTTGCTCCCTGTACAATGAACTGCCTTCCCTGTTTTTCTGTCTTTAAAATCGGATTTCCCACCGACCCTCTTGCGAGATAGCAGGCTATCTAATGAAAGCTCCAGAAGAATGTGTTTGTGAGGGGTGGGGGGAACTAGTGGAAGGTGCAGGCCAAATCCAGGACCTTTTTCAGCCTCAGGGCTGGCCCCAAACCAAATGGTGCCCTGGCGAATAGCATCTTCAGCATCACTTGTTCAACTTTTGAATACCTTCTCTTTTTATAACATTTGTTGCCTATTTCTCAACTTTGCACAATGTGTGTAAGAACATAAGAGGAGTCATGCTGGATCAGACCTTGGGGGAATCCGCACGTCGTTCTGAGATCGCTTCTAAGCGACCCCAGTGCGGCGTGAAAGCAAGCGTGTAACTTGCCTTTTGAAGAGTCGACGAAGAGACGTCCTTCCCGCCGCCGCCACCCGCAGACCTCCTCGCCGACCAGCGAGGAGAGCTCAGCTGAAGAAGGCGGGGTTGAGAGCGGAAGAAGCTCTCCACCCCGCCTTCTTCCCCCGAGCTCTCTGTCCCAGCTGGCGAGGAGGGAGTTGGGGGGCAGGGGCGGGGGCGGGAAGGACGTCTCTTCGTTGGCTCTTCAAAAGGCAAGTTACACGCTCGCTTTCACACCGCACTGGGGTCGCTTAGAAGCTATCTCAGAACGACGTGCGGATTCCCCCCATGTGTGCCCATGAAGCCCTATGAAGAGAGACTGAAAGAACTGGGCCTGTTTAGCCTGGAGAAGAGAAGATTGAGGGGAGACATGATAACACTCTTCAAATACTTAAAAGGTTGTCACACAGAGGAGGGCCAGGATCTCTTCTCGATCCTTCCAGAGTGCAGGACACGGAATAACGGGCTCAAGTGACAGGAAGCCAGATTCCGGCTGGACATCAGGAAAAACTTCCTGACTGTTAGAGCAATACGACAATGGAACCAGTTACCTAGGGAGATTGTGGTCTCTCCCACACTAGAGGCCTTCAAGAGGCAGCTGGACAAGCATCTGTCGGGGATGCTTTAGGGTGGATTCCTGCATTGAGCAGGGGGTTGGACTCGATGGCCTTATAGGCCCCTTCCAACTCTGCTATTCTATGATTCTATGATCTTGTCCAGAGCTCTGTTCACACAGTGGCGAACCAGCTGTTGCCCAGGAACCCCCAAGCAGGACATGAGTGCAACCAGCACCCTCTCACCCATGTTCCCCAGCAACTGGTGTACATACGCTTACTGACTCTGATACTTCAGGTAGTGTATAGCCATCACGACTAGTACCATCCAAATGGGTGGCTCTCACTACATCTTGCGGTAGTGAATTCCATAGTTTACCTATGTGCTCTACTTCCTTTAATCTGTCTTGAATCTCCCACTAATCAGCTTCATAGGATGATCCCAGGTTCTAGTATTTTGAGAGATAGAGAAATGTCTCCAGTATTCGAGGCAATAAGCCTGTGTGCACCAGTTGCTGGGGTCCATGGGCGGGAGGGTGCTGTTGCACCGTGTCCTGCTTTTTCATCCCTGGACGATGGCTGGTTGTGTGAACAGAGTGCTGGACTAGATGGACCCTTGGTCTGATCCAACATGGCTCTTCTTCCGTTCTTCTGTTCTAATGTCTCCCTCCCCACATTCTCCACACCATGCATGGTTTATTCTTGCAATTTTATCCCTGATTAAACTTTCACTCAAGGGTCTGATCACAGACACTCTCATGCACACCGTTTGCTCTTTTCCTATCTGAAATGCTACCACTGAGCACAGTATGCTTAGGACGGATCTCTGTGGATCTCTTAAGAAAGAAAGGGAGAGAAACCCACGAGGGCTAGAAATGTGACTTAAAAATGAAAACTATGATTTCCACCCCCAGCTATGGCACTTGAGATGTTCGTTATTACAGAAGATGCTATGATGCACAAGGAAAGGTGTTTTTTGCGGTTGCCATTTTGGTTTTGAGCACCTTTCCTGCAGAGGTCAAGCCAGACCTGAGGGGGAGAGGGGTTTGCTATTAATTTGCTTGCTGCCTTAAACTGTCTGATTCTAGTATTGCTTTTTATTGTTAATTTGAACCATTTGTGTTATTTTTTCTATTTTTATTGTGTATGTTAATTGCAGGCCTGGGTTTGGCCTGTATAATCGTATCTGTGAAATTGTCTTCAGCGCGGCTACAATCCTATATCTGCTTAGAATCCTAAAAGAGTTTACTTGGGAGTAAGCCCCAATTAACCCAGTGGGACTTATTTTTGATAAGAATAGGATTTTGCTGTTTGTGTATGATTTCTTTCTTTTTTTATTAAGGGGTGTGTGAGTCACACTTATTTGTTACTCCTTCTCAGCCTTCAAGCATGGTTTCCGGAGTTGTAACTATATGAGTCTGTTGTAGCAAAAATAATAAATGTGTTACTTTCTTTTGGGAATATTGCAACCTTGTCTGCAAGTTACAGGAAGGGGGCAGTGTTGCAGTTAGCTAGTTCATGGGAATTTTGACCACAGCTAGCTCTGGGAACTCTATGGCCTACAGTGTGGTTTCCTGTGATTTCTTCCTTTTGCTCCTCCCCTTCCTCCCCCACCATCTCTCTGGCCTCCTCCATTGCTGGGAGCAGTTCCGTTTGCTCTCTTGCTCCTGCCAGTATAGAACACAAATGGACTGATCAAACTGTTCTTTTGAAACCATTTTACCTTTTCTTCACCAAAGAAGGGTGTGATCTCTCTCTCTCTCTCTCTCTCTCTCTCTCTCTCTCTCTCTCTCTCTTTTAGCCTTGTGTGCTAAAAACAACAACTGGTAAATGCTCATTCTGTTCTGCCTTCTGTTTTTCTCTGCTAACTGTCTTTCTGACAGGAAGCAGCAATACCAAACAATTCCCATCCGTCTCTACGGTGCCACAAGACTCTTCGTATTTATTCAAGACTGATGATCCAAATGAAGCAAATATTGGAGGTTTTGTGGATAAGACAACATTTAGAAATGAACCAAACTTTGGAGGTGGGTGGGTAATCAAAGTCTTCTACTCTCAGGGTCTGTTGGGACATCACACTAAGCCACAATAGTTAAGTGTGTTGTGTTGACTGTGATGGTTTAGTGGTTTTTTTGGGGGGGCGAAGAAAAATGCAACAGCAGTGGTTACTGAATCACTCTGGGGCAGGATCTACACTATTCATTACACCGTTGTTTAAGTGCATTGTTGCGTCCTCCCTTGCTACGTTACAAAATGCAACTTGAGCCCAGTCAATCGAAATACCTTTTCTTCTATCGTTTTACCCGGGCACACTCTTCTTTAGAACGTTCTTCATTATGCTCATACCGGCTCTGAAGTAAACTTCCTTCTTCCGGTGACTCTGAGCTAGACCTGCCGGGATAAGCCGGCAGGGAGGCGGGGTGACGCGTAGGGACGAGGGAAGCCCTGCAGCGTCTTAAAGGGGCCACGTGCGCCCCGAAAGATAAGCGGTTTTTTTAAAAAATTAAGCCTCTGTCCCCTCTTTCACCGCCCTCCCTCCCCCTCCCCCTCCCCCTCCCCCTCGTCGCGTTGTGCCAGCTCTCCCTCCCCTAGAAAAGCCCTCACTTGTCCTAATCAGGAAGCAAAGACCATGGTCACGAGACATGACTTTGAAAGACGGCATTGAATACAACGAAAGGTTGGGGCACATTGTTAGTTTTAAAACGATTTTAACAGAAAGTGGAACGGTTTTAAAAGTCAGAAGAAACGTAACAACAACAGCATCACGTGACTGCTGACGTCATCTCTGCCAACTTGTTACGTTTCATCTAGACAAGTGTAGACGGGCTGTGGGTAACCACCACTCTGCAGTAGGGTTAAGGCCCCCCAGGGGTGGCTTACTGTTACGTGTGGTGGGCTCCCCAGTGGTTAAAACAGGTTCCAGGGTGGTTAAAAAGCTGCTACCACTGAGTCCACTAGGAAAGCAGCGGCCACTTCCAGCGACACTCCTGCCACCGTGGACTTTCTCTGTTTTCCTGCAGCCATTTCCCCCCTCCATTTTTTTTCAACGGAGCAACCGCCACGGGTCCATTCACGCCGCGGAGCACACGGGGGATGGTCAAACCACACGGAGGTATATGCGGTAACTACAGAGGAGGGAAGCGAAACTATGCGGCTCCCGGTCGTGTGGCGGGCCCGCTTGCAGTGGTTTTCCTAACCGCCCCTTCCTCCGTAGTTGCGCTGACCTCCCCCCTCCTCGCACATGGGAATAGAGCCTCAGTCTACTATTACAAGCATTTCTTAACTGTGACTCTGAAGCAGATGCGTTGTTTCTTCAACGCCCCAGAGAACTGCATGTGTCATAAAAAAAAATAAAACCCTCTTTCCCCCACCCCCACCCCAACACCACTGGAGACCTTTTGCAAAAGTCTGAGCGCTTCATAGTCGAGTGGCTAATTTGGATACCATCATGGCCAGCGGAACTGCTCTGCCCCCCCACCGACTCTCCAAGACGCGTTCCTTTCGCTCAGATAAATGTACTCGCAGCTGCATTTCGCAGGGAGAGGCATTGATCTACTGTGGACGGTTACTTTAATCCGAGGTATTGCATTCCCCCCCCCCCCCCCCCCCGTGGAGATTTCCCCTAAGGCTGTCTCCATTACCCACTCCTGACAGCTGAATGTGACAGCTCGAATTACCTCGGTAACACAATCGAAATGGTGACTCTCTCGCCCGGCACCCGGACGCCAACCTACATGCGCCTCCCCGGGTTGTCTCGTTTCTAATTAAGCAGTAATGTCTTCTGTCTGGATTGCTAAATGTCCAGGTCCAGAGACGGGCCGCGAGGAAACGTTATAAACAAACAAGCGGCACCGGTTCCTTTTCCCTAACCTTCACCGCCCCCCCTCTCTCTTCTCCCCCTGTAACATTATTGATCCTGATGATACACAGGCCTGCACAAGAGTGAAACCTGCCCCCGGGCGCTCTTCGCTTATGTCAGAGAGAGCCGAGAGAGCAGAAGGAGGCCAATTCATAAAAAGAAATGAAAAGAAAGGAGAAATATGCCGTATTGCCACATTTTACACTGACCTTGCTACATTCAAAGAGAGCAGCTGGCTCTCTTTGACCTGCCCTTGGTTATTAAGGTAGATGCTTTTGAAAGAGAGGCTGACCCATACACAGTAGTAGAGACCTTTCTGCAGCTTCCCCCCCCCCACACTGCTTTTTTCTTTCCGGGTGGGGGGAAGATAATAAACCACAGCGATGAAATATAGCTTTCATGTTCTGCAAATGAAAGCGAGGGGGCAGGAAGATTAAATTACGCACAGCTTATTGTTGGAGGTGGACAATAGTTTCCGTTTTTCCAGACGGATGTAGACGATCTGAAAGAGGGATCTCCGCTTATGGCAGGTCCGGCCCTATCATCAGGCAGAGTGAGGCAACTGCTTCAGGCAGCAGATGATGCTCAGCTGTTCTTCCTGTTCCCCTTTCTTGGAGGACAGCCTGTCTGGGACCCCCTAAATCAGTCTGTTGCCTGCGGGCAGAGGACTCTATTCTGTCACCAGTGTCAAAGTATGATTCAGTTGCTACTTCAGTTGGCTTCTGTATGTAGAGTGGGGAGGCATCTTCTCCTTTACCTCAGGCAGCAAAATTTCTTGGGCAGGCCCTGGCTCATGGTGCAGGACTCTTGTCCTGGTCTTGGTCAGATAGGTGTGGCAGGTTTTTGTGTTGCTTCAAAGAATCCTGCTAAACCAGTTTGATCAGATATGACAGTGGGTTAAAAGACATGATACTGAATGTATGTCAGAACCGCAAGCTATTACAAACTACTTTCAGATCTCTTGAGAAAAAAAATAAATTGATCAGTATTTCCCAAAATTTGCAAATGTTCTTAATATTTAGGAGAGAAAGACATGGGGCCTTTTCAGATGACATGCTAACTCACCGTGGATTGCTCAAAAATGTGATCCATGTTGAGTTAGTGTGTCGTGTGGGTCACCTATGCCCACTAACCATCTTCTGCAAGATGGTTAGTGGGTATCCATGGTAGTTCCTGTGTCATTTGATGGGAACCTGTGGGTATTTTGACCCGTTTCTGAGGAAAAAGGAGGAAACCTGGGAACTATAGACCATTTAGTCTGACATCAATCCCTGGGAAATTTTTGGAGCAAATTATATAAAAAAAAAAGTTAATCTGTAAGCACCTTGAAAACAATGCAGTGATTACTAGAAGCCAACATGGATTTGTAAGCAGCAAATCCTGCTAGACTAATCTGATCTCATTCTTTGATCGGGTAACTTGTGGACTGCGGGAATGCTGTGGACATAATTTATCTTGATTTCAGCAAAGCTTTTGACAAGGTACCACATGCCATTCTGATCAGCAAACTAGCTAAAAGTGGGCTAGATGGAACAACTATTAAGTGGATCCACAGTTGGCTACATAATCGGACTCAAAGAGTGCTTATCAATGATACCTTCTCAAACTGGGGAGAGGCAACGAGTGGGGTACCGCAGGGATCAGTCCTGGGCCCAGTGCTCTTCAACATTTTTATTAATGATTCAGACGAGGAGTTGCAGGGAACGCTTATCAAATTTGCAGATGACACAAAATTGGGTGGGATAGCTAATACCCTGGAAGACAGAAGGAAACTTCAAAGTGATCTTGATAGGCTGGAGCGCTGGGCTGGAAACAACAGAGTGGAATTTAATAGGGATCAATGCCAAGTTCTACATCTAGGAAAAGAAACCAAATACACAGTAACAAGATGGCGGATACTTGGCTCAGCAATACTACAAGTAAGAAGGATCCTGGAATTGTTGCAGATCACAAGCTGAAGATGAGCCAACAGTGTGATGTGGCTGCAAAAATGCAAATTCTATTTTGGGATGCATTACTAGAAGTATAGCTTCCAAATTGCACAAGGTACTGGTTCCCATGTATTCGGCACTGGTTAGGCATCATCTTGAGTACTGCGTCCAGTTCTGGGCACCACACTTCAAGAAGGATGCAGACAAGCTGGAGGGGGTTCAGAGGAGGGCAACCAGGATGATCAGGGGTCTGGAAACAAAGCCCTAGGAGGAGAGACTAAAAGAACTCAGCATGTTTAGCCAGGAGAAGAGAAGCTTGAGGGGAGACATGATAGCACTCTTCAAATACTTGAGGGCCGGGATCTCTTCTTGATCATCCCAGAGTGCAGAACATGGAATGATGGGCTCAAGTTACAGGAAGCCAGATTCTGGCTGGACATCAGGAAAAACCTTCAATTCCCAGCATTCCCAAGGCAGCCATGATGGCTTGGGAATGCTGGGAGTTGGAGGAACTTTTTCTGTCTAAACATGCATAGGATTGCACCCTTAAACACCCATGTAGGCTGTGACAATAAGACAGAACATGATAGAGGAGCAGAGACACATGGCTAGCTCCCAAATTCCCTTCCCAATCATAGCCTTCTTTTCTTGCAGCCCAGCCATTGCGTGGACCACCTGGTGGCTATCGATGGCTACTAGTCACGATGGCAATATATATTACCTCCACTATGGGTGGCAGTATATGTCTGTATACCTGCTGCTGGGAACACAAGCGGGCGGGTGCGAGTTATTTATTTATTTATTACATTTCCATGTCGCCCAATAGTCGAAGCTCTCTGGGCGGTACATAAAAATTAAAACGACAAAGTACAGCATAAAAAACAGTATAAAATACAAAAGCTTAAAACGACGGTATAAAAATATAACCAGAATAAAACCTCGCAGCAATGCAGAGACTTAAACTACAGTAACGGATTTAAAATAGCAAAATTAGAAGGCTATAATGTTAAAACTTTAACCTGCTGGGAAAATAAAAAGGTCTTCACCAGGCGCCTGAAAGAGTACGACGTAGGTGCCAGGCGAACCTCCCTAGAGAGCTCATTCCACAACCGGGGTGCCACAGCAGAGAAGGCCCTCTGGCTGGTAGCCACCTGCCTCGCTTCCTTTGACAGGGGTTCATGGAGAAGGACCCCTGAAGTTAATCTTAGGGTCTGGGCAGGTGTATATGGAAGGAGACGATCCTTCAGCTATTTCACCCATGCCCTGCTTGTCAGTTTCCCGTGGGCAGCCGGTCTAGATGGACCCCTTGGCCTCATCCAGCAGGGTTCTTCTTGTGACTTCCACTGGGGATGGTTCTGAGACAGCCCTATGTGAGCTGAAATGATGTGTTAGTGTGTACTCTCCTCTATTGGAGCGCCGGCACGTACTTCGGCTGTCGCATCTCTTCTAATGAATGTCATTCACACACCTGCCAAATCCAAGGTGGCTTCCGAGTGTCATTTATAAGCCGGGGAGGGCGAGGGAAAAACCCGGGCCGTTTCTGCTTTGCTCATTTCAATACAAATCTCTCGAGTAACTGTCAGCACGACTTCTCGTTTTCTTTGTCTTTTCCTCCCTCCGTCTTGTAATTCCCGGTTTTCTTCTATGCGGCCAGCCTCTTGTTGTTCAAAACATATTTTAATAGCGTTAAGAAAAGAAAAGGGGGGGGGGAAAGGGGGCCGGGTGGGAGCACTAAAGAAATCGAAGGCTGTTAGTAACTACTGAGAGGGGGCCGATGGTTTTTAATCTCACTTACGTTGTTGCTTATGCAGTAATGAGATTGAAATAACAGCGGGACGCAATGTTGTGTATCATCGCAAGTGCCGCTGTGTTTTTCCCTCCCCATGCAAATAGTCTTGGGTGGTGGCGAAGAATAGCGTGTGCGTCTGTGGGAGGCTGTTGTTGTTGTCTTAACAAAGGGAAGAAATGGAGCATGTAGGTCAACGCTGCGTCGTTGGGTTGGGTAGCACAAGGCAAGCAAATTATTGGGCCTAATAAATATATATACATATACTGTCTTGGTTTTTTCCCCTCTGCCCGCCTGGCCCTGATACTTCTTCCCTGCAGTGATATTTGGGTGTCTTTGAGGGGCTGAATGGGTCGCCCGAAAGCTTCCAGACACTCCCCCCCCGATTTGTCTTGTGGTTAGATATTAGCCACAAAGGGGATCCCCAAGTTTTTGCTGGTCATCTGCTGCTGTGTTAGCCTTAGGGCTACAAAGCCAGCTGGAATAAGAAACTCTCTTGAGCTGCAGAGGACATTGCAAGGTTACATGAGATGGATGTATTTATTTTAAAGGCTGCATTGGGTTTTTTTTCCATTTTGGTTGAACAGTATTGTGTATTCCATTTTGTGTAGACAGTAGGTTCCAAAGTCCAAACTTTGAGTTTGGTGAGGCTTTCATAAGGGTGCCCAGCTGTGGTTCAAAAGGTTGAATGTGCTGCTTCCGGATATTTGATTGCCATGAACACTGGGGCTGTTCACACATTACACTAACCCACGGTTGGTTGAACTGTGGGTTAATGTGTTGTCTAAACCCAGGACATTTTCTTCTGGGTGGCTGGTTAACCAGACAGTGTGGCTTATATTTGTGAACCGCCCAGAGAGCTCCAGCTATTGGGCAGTATAGAAATGTAATTAATAAATAAAATAAATAAATAAATAAATTATATTTCTCGAACAAGCCACCCTGAGAGCCCATAGTTTGTTGTTGGGTTGTTGAAGGTTGTTTCGGATACTTGAAAGGTTGTCACATAGAGGAGTGCCAGGGTCTCTTTTCGATCCTCCCAGAGTGCAGGACATGGAATAATGGGCTTAAGTTACAGGAAGCCAGATTCTGGCTGGACATCAGGAAAAACTTCCTGACCATTAGAGCAGTATGACAATGAAACCAATGGCCTAGGGAGGTCATGGCCTCTCCCACCCTAGAGGCCTTCAAGAGGCAGCTGTCAGGGATGCTTTGGGGTGGATTCCTGCATTGAGCAGGGGGTTGGACTTGATGGACTTATAAGCCCCTTCCAGCTCGACTATTCAATGATTCTAAGCCACACTGAAGAAAATGTCCTGGGTTCAGACAACACACTAACCCACAGTTCAACAAACAACCCGCGGTTCAACAACAACCCACATTCAACCACTGAGCGCATTGTGCGAACAGTCCCTGTATGTGCTGCTTCAGGATATTTGATGGCCATGGTAGACATTGGTAGAGTTCTTCAGTTCAGGTCCCACAATGCTGACCCTGCAGGGCTTTTACAGGCTGCTCAGTCCCCAAAGCTGGGAGGGGCTATTGCTCAGTGGCCAAACACATGTTTTGGGCTTTGGTTTGTCCCTTTCTTACAAGACGTATGTACTCCCTCTCGCAGCCTGCATAACCCAATGATGTAAGGCTGAAGGGAGTGGAGGGCACCATTGTGTGATACTGATTCCTTGTGATGACCTAATCCATATCCCATTGTTTGCTCAATGGCTTTAGAGGACTGTCTGATATTTGCTTATTCCCAGTCGGCCAAGGTGGGAGCTGACACCTGTGTCCTTCCTTCATGTGTGGCTGGAGTACGGATGTACGGATTTTATAAAACCCATTCTATCCGCGTTTCACGGATTGTCAGCTGCACTTTATTCCATCGTCTGTTCATTGGCAGATTCAGGTTGTTATTATTGTTATTATTTATTTATTTATTTATTTATTTATTTATTTATTTATTTATATAGCACCATCAATGTACATGGTGCCGTACAGAGTAAAACAATAAATAGCAAGACCCTGCCGCATAGGCTTACATTCTAATAAAATCATAATAAAACAATAAGGAGGGGAAGAGAATGCACCAAACAGGCAGTATAAAAGTCAGAACAAAATCAAGTTTTAAAAGCTTTAGAAAAAAGAAAAGTTTTTAGCTGAGCTTTAAAAGCTGCGATTGAACTTGTAGTTCTCAAATGTTCTGGAAGAGCGTTCCACGCGAAAGGGGCAGCCGAAGAAAATGGACAAAGCCGAGCAAGGGAAGTAGAGACTCTTGGGCAGGTGAGAAACATGGCATCAGAGGAGGTTTTTTCCAGTTCCCTAACTATGCACAAATTTGCAGTTGCGCAAATCCCCCCCCATGTGCAATTTGTCCCCCAAATCCACAAATCCCCCCCCCCCCAATACCTTTTCATACTGTTGTCTATGGGGGAAATGTGCATTTTCAACCTGTTTTTTTTAATAATTATTTGACATAACTTTCTACAACGAAATTTGTGTAAAATTCCGGAAACTAAAAAAATACCTGGTATATGGAATCTGTATGACTGAGGAAAAGCTGATCTGCTGGGGGAGTTTGTGGGGCAGATTCATAGAAATTCAGACTCATTTGACTCTGTTGTAGATTTCTCCAACATCCTGGGCGAGAAGTCCCAAATTCTTGCAGGCGTCCCAGGGGACTCCAGGGTATGTTTTGCTTTGCGGGAAGTAACGCTGTTAAAGATCTCGCATCGACAATCTAGGTCCTAAGCTGCTCCTTCCTTGCAAATAAGCCGGTATAACAAAGACGCTCCATAAATCCTCTGTGTGTTCTCCTTACAATTCGCTACCACAAGATGTGATGATGGCCACCCATTTGGATGGCTTTAAAAGGAGACCGGACAAATTTCCAGAGGGGAAGGCTATCAATGGCTACTAGTCCTGATGGTTACGTGCTACCTCCAGTATCAGAGGCAGTAAGCCTGAGTGCACCAGTTGCTGGGGAACATGGGCGGGAGGGTGCTGTTGCACCATGTCCTGCTTGTGGGTCCCTGTTCAACATCTAGTTGGGCCACTTTGGGAACAGAGTGCTGGACTAGATGGACCCTTGGTCTGATCCAGCAGGGCTCTTCTAATGTTCTTATAATTGTTTAAAATGTCCGTATGCATTGTTTATTTATTTTAACTTGGAGGCAGGCAGGCTACAAAGTGAAGCTCTGGGTTTGTGCTTTGCCTGAGAATGGGGCTGAGAATGTTATGTGTGGCTTGCCCCCCCCTCTCTTGTGTGTGTGTGGGTGTTGTGGGTATTTCATTGTGCTTTGTATGAACAAAGACGTGTTTTACCAACTGGGGTTCAGACCCGCCTTTACCTTGCGCTGAGTTTCTTGGCCAATTTACTTTTCTTTTAGCCTCACCAATTTGCCTTCTGGAAAATGGGTATTTTGCAGCAGGCCTTGCTCACCATGGTAGCCAGGTTGCAAATGGGGAAGCCCCCATACCATAACAGCCATTTTGTGAGAAAGCCCACATCACTCTCAAAAGATGCCCATTGGCCTAAAAAGGTTGGTCTACCTCCTTCATCATTTTGGGGGGGGGGCTTCCCCAATCACAAAATGGCTGCCACGGCACGCAAGTCCGGTCACAAAATGCCCATTTCCAGAAGGCACATTGATGAGGCTAGAAGTAAATGCTCCTTGCATTGCTTTTATTGTAATTGGAATTGTTTTTAATAGTGTGATTTTTATGTTTTGTTTTAAATGTGATTTTAATATTTATATGTGCATTGCTTAGGCGTTTTATGATATTTTGTGGTATATAAATATCTCAAAATAAATTCCTGCTGCCAAGTAGTGTGGTCAATACTGGGGTCTATGGACCAATGGTACGAACCAATAACTGGCCACTTCCTGTGTTACTAATGTGGACAAGGTCTTCCGTTATGTGACCAACGGAATGTTAGGGCAGCCAATCAGGGGCCGGTATTTAGCAGGCGTGTCACAGTGCCTCTTTCTGGCCGGCAGTTGGAAATGACCTTTGGGATGGGGGTGGTGGGCGAGGAGGCTGGTAGTGTCCTTCGAGGCGAGCGAAGACCTCAGAGTTGAGGAAGAGAACATGATGAAAGCAGGAAGCAATGTGGAAGAGCCGGTGTGGTGTAGTGGCTAAAGTGTTGGACTGGGAGTCGGGAGATCCGGGTTCTAGTCCCCACTCGGCTATGGAAACCCACTGGGTGTCTTTGAGCCAGTCACAGACTCTCAGCCCAGCCTACCTCACAGGGTTGTTGTCTTGAGGATAAAATGGAGAGGAGGAGGATTATGTAGGCCGCCGTGGGTTCCTTGGAGGAAAAAAGGCGGGATATAAATACAATAATGAAGCAGAAATTCAAGGCTGCAAAACAAGGTGAAAGCAGAAATAAAGAAGGCGTATTAAAAGGAGCTAATGGGCGTGGTGGTAAAAGCCGAGCCAACAAGTCAAAGTAGGCAAAGAAGATGGGAAATTGGCACAACGGAAATGGGTCTTTAAATACCGCTGCAGCTTTGAGGGAAGGCTGATTCAAACATGGCACCGAATTCTGGTTTGTGTTCACCTTGGTTTAGAGCCCAGGCCACGAATTTGCAAACACCTGGAATGCCCATGGCTTAAGACGGCATTGTCCGCTTTCCCGTTTGCTGATCCATCTCATCTTTAGCCTCCGTGCCAGAGCAACGTGAGCATTAACTACGGCTTGTCAATTCAGACCTCACACCAAACTCATGGTTAGCTCAAACAACGGTTTACAAGCCTGGCTCCTGATCCTCTTTGGGCACAATTGCAAGGCATAGTTAAAGCTTCCTTAACTAGGGTTGGGTGTGATTTGAATTGTGCCAGTGTCTGGCAGGCTGTGCTGTATTATTTGTTTATTTACAGTATTTGTATACCGTTTTTCCACCAAAAAAAGGCTTACAAAGACTAGTAATGAGACAGTCCCTGCCTTTTTTAAGCTTACCATCTAAAACACATGACGGAAAAGGGATTGGAAGGGAAAAGGAAAGGAAGGAAAACTCAGCCAAGTAAACCTGATATTATGAGGGGCTTCTAAATATGTTGGAGATAACTAAGATACATTATACTTGACACCATTTCGACTTAAATATGTTGGAAGGTCTGGTGTGACTTACAGCAGAGTTGCCTTATACAGAGAAAGCGTGGCAACACAGCATTTAGCATTGCCACGCTTTCTCTGTTTACGTCAACTCTGCTGGAAGTCACACTAGACCTTCCAACGTACTTAAGCTAAAGTGGTTTCAATGACAATGGCTCTTAGTTATCTTGAACGTATTTAGAGTACCCTCATAGACAAGAGGCTTCCTCGATTTGTTCATCATGTCTTAATCCTGCCCTGTCAGGCACCATTCTTAGATTCAAAGTTCTTTCTGGCAGGAAAGGCCGAAACAATACAAGCTCCCTGTGAGCTGTTCTTTCTTAGGGCTAGGTTGGTCACCCGCTTGCCACAATGTTTTTTTTTTTGGTGGGCCTTGGTTGTCAGGCCGATGGATGAGTCCCGTGTTCACAGTGCCAGATAACTGTCTGTTGAACTGTAGTCATTTTGTCTTGCCAACTTTGAGATGATTTGGTGGTGGCGTTGGGGAAACGGTCCTCTCTTTCTCTCTCGCCTGATTAAGCTCAAATTTGTCTTTGCAGTTCCTCTCAGCAAGGAGGTTTTAGAAGGACCAAGAGCAAAAGTTCAGAAACCGGAGGGGAGAAAAAAAAAGCCAAGGGGTAAATGTGGAGGAGAGAGAGAGAGAGAAAAACCTCAGCAAAAACGGCCGCGGAATTTGGGCAGCAGATGGCTGGCATAGAATGATGTTGACTTCTCGGCGTGACCCGCTATATATTGTGGAGTGGTTTTGGAATGTCCCTAAACTTTCAAAGTGGAAAAGAAGGATTACGTGGTGGATTGCTGCCTCAGCGGTTCCTGTGGCAAAGAGCTGAATCCAAAAGCTGCCCCAGCGATGACTAATGGGGACGGAAAGGAATAAATGAAGCCTGCTGGTTTCCTTCGCATCGCGTCGCTTCGCATAGTAAGTGCCCATGTTTCTGCTCGCTCTTTATCTCCGGGAGGAAAGGCTGTGTGAGGAGAAGCTTCGTGCACTCGGTTGAAATAGCAGTGCGTGTCTGATAGGCCTCGCAGGCATTAGGTCTGTTTCCCATTGGGTGCAATCCCCATTGTGATTACAATCGGGGGAACTTGCGGGGCAGGGTCATGCATTTCAGTGGGATTTGTGCAGGAGGCAGGGATAGGATGACGGAAATTGTGGTAGACACAATCAGGCCAGACTTGTTTTTGATGGGATTTTTTTTTTTTTTTTTTTTAGTGATGATGCCTCACTAAAGGCAATTAGCAGAGAAAAACACAAAAGGCAAAACAGAATGAGCATTTACCAGTCCCACAGGCACACAAGGCTATCTTAATAAAAAAAAGGATGCCGCAGCCTTCTTTAGTGGAGAAAAGGCAAAACGGTTTACTCACAATATTCTTGCATATAAAATGCAGGCACAGCGTAGTGTTTCAAAAGCGTTTGTTCAGTCTCTTTCGTGTTCCATTACACTGGCAGGAGTGAAAAAGCACGCACACGTACTCCCAGCAATGGTGGAAGTCGGGGGTGGGGTGGGGTGAGGAAGAGGAGGAGCAAAAGGAAGAAATCACAGGAAGCCACATTGTAGGTTATAAAGAGCCTAAGGCTCTTTTTGTTGTTTATTCGTTCAGTCGCTTCCGACTCTTCGTGACTTCATGGACCAGCCCACGCCAGAGCTTTCTGTTGGCCGTCGCCACCCCTAGCTCCCCCAAGGTCAAGTCTGTCCCCTCCAGAATATCCTCCCTCCATCTTGCCCTTGGTCGGCCCCTCTTCCTTTTGCCTTCCGCTTTCCCTAGCATCAGCCTCTTCTCCAGGGTATCCTGTCTTCTCATTATGTGGCCAAAGTACTTCCGTTTTGCCTTTAATACCATTCCCTCAAGTGAGCAGTCTGGCTTTATTTCCTGGAGTATGGACTGGTTTGATCTTCTTGCAGTCCAAGGCACTCTCAGAATTTTCCTCCAACACCACAGTTCAAAAGCATCTATCTTCCTTCACTCAGCTTTCCTTATGGTCCAGCTCTATTTATTTAACATCTATATGAAGCCGTTGGGAGTGGTCATTAGGGAATTTGGAGCTAAATGCCATCAATACGCTGATGACACACAGCTCTATCTCCCTGTGACAACTGAATCAGGTGAGGCTGTGCAGGTCCTGGACCAGTGTCTAGACTCAGTAATGGGCTGGATGAGGGCCAGTGAACTGAGACTGAATCCTGGCAAGACGGAAGCCCTGTGGGTGAGTGGTTCCCGAGTCCGGGAGACAGGCTCATGGCCTGTTCTGGATGGGGTTGCTCTGCCTCTGAAAGAACAGGTTCGTAGTTTGGGGGTACTCTTAGACCCATTTCTGTTGCTGGAGGCTCAAGTAGCCGCCACGTCTCGGAGTGCCTTTAACCATCTTCGGTTGGTTCGCCAACTACGGCCCCTCCTGGACAGGGATAGCTTGGCCACGGTGGTACAGGCATTGGTAACCTCAAGGCTGGATTACTGCAACGCGCTCTATGTGGGGCTGCCCTTGAAGCTGCTCCGGAAGCTGGAGCTAGTGCAGAACGCTGCAGCTCGGCTGTTGTCTGGAGCTGCCCCTTTCCAGCATGGAACTCCTCTGTTGAGGGAACTGCACTGGCTGCCTATTCGCTACCGGGCCAGGTTGAAGGTTCTTGAACTTGTGTACAAAGCCCTAAACAACTTGGGACCAGGATACCTGAGAGAGCTCTGCCTTCTCCCTTACCAACCTGCCTGGTCACTGAGGTCATCCTGGGGCCTGCTCCTGGTGGTTCCACCTAGATCCATCCTCCGATTGGAATCCACCAGGGGAAGAGCCTTCAGCGTGGTGGCCCCCCTCCTGTGGAACTCCCTGCCTCTGGAGGTCAGGCAGGCTCCAACCTTGTACTCCTTTCGGCGCCTCCTGAAAACATCTTTATTCCAAGAAGCCTTTCTCTAACATGCAGCCTTGGATTACTGTTTATTGCTTCTTTTAAATTTTGTTTTAACTGTTTATATTCTGTTTTTATTTTCATTTTACCTTGTACACCGCTCCAAAAATTTTCAATGGGGAGCGGTATATAAATATTCTAAATAAATAAATAAATAAATAAATATAAGGTCATAATTCCCACAAATTATCTGGCTGCAACACTGTCCCTTCCCTTAACTTACAGATGGGGTTGTAATATTCCCAACAGTTTTAGGGAGTTGAGGCGCAATCCTAGGCATGTTTCGCAGAGCCGGTCAAGACTTTTGGCTACCAAGTCAAATCTTACTTCAATAGTGGCAATGGTATAGCTTCCTCCACCACATCGAAGGACTGCAAGTTAACTTAGGGGGTGTAAGGCAGGCTGTGTAGTCCCCACAGCTCCGCCCTTCAACGCCTCATTGACATCTCACTGCATCTGCTACCTGAGGTAGCCACTTCACTCAGCCCTGATGGCTTAGGCTGGGCCTGGTGTTTAGGCAGGAAAAACCACTACAACTCCCAGCATTCCCTAGCCAGTATGGCTGGTCAGGGAATGCTGGAAACTGTAGGACTTCTTTCTGTCTAAACATACATAGGATTTGCACCCTTTGTATCTCTTGAATGAGGTGCGAACTTGCATGCTGTTACTAGTAACCACGTTAAGAGGTTTCAGAGTGTTTCCCATCTGTCAAACCTCAGCCAACCTGATGCCCTTTAGAACTTTTGGACCACTAATGCCAGGATCCCGAGTAACGCCAAGATCTTCTGAGGGGCCAAATGGCTCTGAAGGTCTGGCTCCTCCTCTGAAGAGGCGCCATGACACCTGGGACCGTGAGAACCAGGTCCTTGTGTGATTTTCAACAATGACATGAGACTCTCGAGAGACCTGAACATGCGAGGCCGTGGCTATGAATTAGGGTTGTGGCGAGCACCCGACTGGGTACGGGAATCTGGTGAACCCCCTCCCCGTGTCCGCCCTCCCCCGGACCCAGTGGGGTGCTCTGGTGCAAATGAGGACCCCGTTTGAGCACCCACGAGGCCCCTAGAGCACTCAGCAGCCGCCCGCCCTTGTACAGAAATTGCGTACTTCCCCTCTATCAATGGCAGCCACCACTGACACAGTGGGGAGGGGGGAATTGCACAGATTCTGGAATTGCGCAAATTCCTCCCTAAATTTCATGCTCCCCCACCACTTGTGTCAGTGGCGGCCGTAAAGGGCCCATTTATGCAAGGGTGAAGGCGCAAATGCAGCATTCGCACTTTTACCCTTGCATAAAGACAGAAACAAACTTCAAAGTGATCTTGATAGGCTGGAGTGCTGGGCTGAAAACCACAGAATGAAATTTAACAGGGATAAATGCCAAGTTCTACATCTAGGAAATGGAAACCAAACGCAAAGTTACAAGATGGGGGATACTTGGCTCAGCAATACTACAAACGAGAAGGATCTTGGAGTTGTTGTAGATCGCAAGCTGAATATGAGCCAACAGTGCGATGTGGCTGCAAGAAAGGCAAATGCTATTTTGGGCTGCATTAATAGAAGTATAGCTTCCAAATCGTGTGAGGTACTGGTTCCTCTCTATTCGGCCCTAGTTAGGCCTCATCTTGAGTATTGCGTCCAGTTCTAGGCTCCACAATTCAAGAAGGACGCAGACAAGCTGAAGCGTGTTCAGAGGAGGGCAACCAGGATGATCAGGGGTCTGGAAACAAAGCCCTATGAAGAGAGACTGAAAGAACTGGACATGTTTGGCCTGGAGAAGAGAAGTACTCTTCAAATACTTAAAAAGTTGTCACACAGAGGAGGGCCAGGATCTCTTCTCGATCCTCCCAGAGTGCAGGACACGGAATAACGAGCTGAAGTTACAGGAAGCCAGATTCCAGCTGGACATCAGGAAAAACTTCCTGATGGTTAGAGCAGTACGACAATGAAACCAGTTACCTAGGAAGGTTGTAGGCTCTCCCACACTAGAGGCATTCAAGAGGCAGCTGGACAACCACCTGTCATGGATGCTTTATGGTGGATTCCTGCATTGAGCAGGGGGTTGGACTTGATGGCCTTGTAGGCCCCTTCCAGCTCTACTATTCTATGATTCTAAATGGGGCTTTCATGGCTCCCCTTGATGCAGGGGAGGAAGTTCACATTTTGAGCCAAGCCACCCATCCCTACTACGAATTTGCTCTATCACCGGCTGCCTCCGTCTCCTTTCCAATCAAGACGGATTCTAATAACAAACCAGGAACCGCTTTTGGCGCCGGCTAGAAAATCTGTGGCCTTGGGAGAGCCAATTCTCTGGTACAACGCGGCCCTTTCCATGTGTCATCTCCGGCGGTGCTGGACGAGCAACTCTTTGAAGGACAACTCCTTACTCCATCTTACAGCCAGGTTCTGCCGCCGTTTCCAGGGCAGGCAAAGTTTATGCGCGTCCCCGTCTGACTTCCGCAAGACAGCAGGAAAGCCAGCTTTCGAAGTCTCCCTTATCTGATGGCTGTGCCCTCTCCCGTGCGTCAGAGCGCTCGGCGTTATAATTGGGGTTCACTTGTTAATCTTCCAGGGCCGGTATCTGCAAGGTGCTGCAAATACGCAGTATTCTGCTTTAATTGAAGGTCAAGTGTCTCTGTGGAATATGTGAGGATTGTAGATGGATCGTTGATGGGCTCTTGAAGCATCTAGATAACTCGGGAGCATTAATCGTTCTCTTCCTCCCTCCCTGGAACATACCAAACACGTCAGAGTCTCTCTTTTGGCCCTTGTGCTTTTACACCTTAGGAATTCTTTGAGACAACAACCAACAGCTAACTTCCAAGGTTCGTACTGCCGTATTTAGTTTACCTATAATAGTTTTGGGGAGGTGTAAGTGCTCATGGGGATTACTCCAGTGCGACAGGTAGCCTTGGATTAATAGATAAACAGGAAGCGAAACAATGATCCTTTTGGGGGGATTCTTGAAGTGCTCCACACGCTGTCTTACAAATGGTGGTTGGCCAACCGGGGCTCAAATTTGGAAATGAAAGGGGCTGAATGCGGCAGTCTTCCCCAATTCTGGCCTTTTGTTGGTTTGGACTACAACTCCTATCAGCCCCAGCCAGCATTACCAATGGCCAGGGATGGTGGGTGCTGTAGTTCAAAACAGCTGGCCCGCTCTGGATCGAATTGTCAGGTTAGCCTCCAAACACAGTACAAGGGCATTCCCCCCCCTCCGCTTTCCCACTACGTAACCCCCAAACCGCTGCTGCTGGTCTGCTCCTCCTGGCAGACCTCTGTTTCCCCGATCTGCCTAGCGACACATCGCGCTTGCCGCCCGGCCCTCCCCTAACTCTTTCCCCGTCAGAGTATTCTGCAAACTCCCCAAGTGTCCAAGTCCTTCTTGGTCAGGTGCCAGCGGCCATGCAGGGTTTGCATTGTGCATCGGGTGCGTTCCTAATAGGGGATGCTGTGTATGAAGTTTTGCCCCGCTCCTGCAAATGCCCAACAATTGACACCCTCCACCTCCTTTTTGGTGAAAAGCTGCTTTCACTTGCGCGGCTTTGTAATCATGCGGGGTTTTCATCGTGCACCGGACGCCTCCATCTAGGGGAAGCTGTGTATGAGACCCTTTTTGGTGCGGGAGGGCACGGGAAAAGCACAGATTTGCCAACTGCTTAACAGAAAAACAGCTTGGCGTGTTCTTATGCATCAAAGCACAGCATGGCATGAACACTCTAATCCGAGTTCATGGACACTGAAAGAAAGTTTACGTTGTACGGATGGCCGTGTGACAGACCACCGTGCTGGTGCAAGGAGAGGCAGGGATGCAGGTTGGCCAGCCTTTAAACCCCTAAATGGTTTGCCTGACCCCTACATTATTATTATTTTTTTGATGCGAGGTGAAGACCCTTTTATTTCCCCAGTATTTTAACATTTTATCATCTTCGTCTTTTAACTTGCTGTTTTAAATCTGTATTTCAAACTTGTATTTTAAATCTCTGCGTTGCTGCTTGGTTTTATTCTGGTTGTACTGTTTTATTGCACATTTTATAACGAAATGCAACCCCAACGCACACACAAAAAAGTAATAAGCCGTAATAAAAGCCAGTAACGAAACAATTTTAAAACAGGTGCAGTGAGAGACATCACAAAACATAATCAAGAGCTGAAGTTAAAACAAAACAGAAAAAATAAAATAAAAAGCCAGAAGAATTGCAGGTAATTACAGTAGGTAAGCTATAAAATCCTGCCTCTAAAGGCCTTCCTATATAGGGATTTCATAACACCGTGAGGCAAGGCCAAAAGATGTAGGGCAAAACCAACCTACCTAAGTAGTTTGAAAGTCTATGGTATAGAGGCAATGGTATAGAATCATGGAATAGCCGAGTTGGAAGGGGCCAAAAGGCCATCGAGTCCAACCCCCTGCTCATTGCAGGAATCCACCCAAAAGCATCCCTGACAGAGGGTTGTCCAGCTGCCTCTTGAATGAACCTTGTTTGCGTTTGGCAGCAGGAAGAGGGTCTTTGATGTAGGAATGTACAGAATTCATAAAATATGTTTGTCTGAGTTTTGAGGATTGTCAGGTGCCTTTCATTCCATCCATTCATTGATGGAATCGAATTTTTCCAATTTCCCAAATTTGTGCAATTTGCATGTGTGCAAATTGGCACTTGCACAAATCTCCCCCCCAATGTCCATTTTCATGCTCTAGCCTATGGAGAAAGTCACATTTTCAGCTGCCATTTTTTTTTAGTTTTATGTACTTTTCTACGACTACATTTGCATAAAATCCTGGAAAATGAAAAAAAAAAAAAGTCCGCAAGTCCACAGAATCCATGCGACTTGGAAAATCCTGGAAAATGTGTGTGTGGGGGGGGAGTCCGCAAGTCTGCGGAATCTAAGCGACTCGGAAAAAGACGGTCCACTACACAATCTACCAGTCAGATTCATAGAAATCTGAATCATAGAATAGCAGTTGGAAGGGGCCTACAAGGCCATCGAGTCCAACCCCCTGCTCAATGCAGGAATCCACCCTAAAGCATCCCTGACAGATGCTTGTCCAGCTGCCTCTTGAAGGCCTCTAGTGTGGGAGAGCCCACAACCTCCCTAGGTAACTGATTCCATTGTTGCACTGCTCTAACAGTCAGGAAGTTTTTCCTGATGTCCAGCTGGAATCTGGCTTCCTGTAACTTGAGCCCGTTATTCCGTGTCCTGCACTCTGGAAGGATCGAGAAGAGATCCTGGCCCTCCCCTGTGTGACAACCTGTTAAGTATTTGAAGAGTGCTATCATGTCTCCCCTCAATCTTCTCTTCTCCATGCTAAACATGCCCAGTTCTTTCAGTCTCTCTTCATAGGGCTTTGTTTCCAGACCCCTGATCATCCTGGTTGCCCTCTTCTGAACACGCTCCAGCTTGTCTGCGTCCTTCTTGAATTGTGGAGCCCAGAACTGGACGCAATACTCTAGATGAGGCCTAACCAGGGCCGAATAGAGAGGAACCAGTACCTCACGTGATTTGGAAGCTACACTTCTCTTAATGCAGCCCAAAATAGCATTTGCCTTTCTTGCAACTCATTTGATTCCGTGTCAGATTTCTCCCGCGTTTCTATATCTGTTGGTGATCGTAACACGTGGACAGACTCATGGGGGTGAAGGGGTTCTGTTGGATATGTACGTTCCTCATGCTCGGACCAACCCCCCTCTAACAAAATCCCCACATTGGGAGGGCCCTAAGTTTATGAAAAAAGCTAGTTCAATCCATCGCTAGACCCAATTTCTGTCTCCAGCAGTCCCTGAACAGAAAAGGGTGTCATGCTATTAATTCTGAGTTGTGAAAACACTGGTGATTGTGGCAGGACTGAATCCCTCAGAGTACCTGACAACATTTCGCACCAGACACAACAGGGCTGGTTCAGAAGTGAGGAGGATTATTTGTGCGAAGTGCTCTCGCTGTTCTTTTTGTCTGTTCTTTTTTTAAAAAACTGCAAGAACGCTGGCAACTGTAACGTGATTATTGAGGAATATGATGTACTGGAAGAAAGGTGAGCGAGAAAGAAAAAGTGTGTGTGTGTGTGTGTGTGTGTGTGTGTGTGTGTGTACATGGGGTGCCACTTAAATCGCAAGCTGCTTTTGAGCCTGAACAATCCAAATGAAAAAATAATTGCACTTCCATTTTTTTTGTTCCTCCGGCTTTTCTTATCCATGACTTTATCACCCTTTTGGTTTTATTTTACACATTATTTAGACTTTACCGTAATCCCTGCTATTCTACCATTGACACCTCCTTAATACCTTGTCTAACGCCTCTGACACGTCTGGAGTACGCCTGTGCCCTTTTATAATAGAGAACAGCTCCGGCAAAGGTGGGCAACAGAGGTGGGGGGGGAAGGATCGGGGGGGAAGGATCGGGGTGGGCGGGGAGGGGGTGTAAATCACAATTTGCTGCTCAGGGTGCGCAAATAATAAAAATTGAGAAGAGAAGCGTGCCGGTGGTGAACTCTTCTCCGTTGAGGCAAACTTTGCCATCTTGTGGTGTCCGTCTGTCTTCAGCCGCCTCCTGCAGTTTGAAGTTTGGGAGGAAGCTGGAGAAAATGGATCATGCGTCGGAAACGGCCCCCTATATGGAGGCCCAGCTTTGTGAACCAAAGCGAATTAACCTGTCTTGCCTAGGTCAGCTGTGCACCATCGTCTTCCGCCCTAGTGATGGGGCTCACCATTTTCTTGGCCCATGCTTACCTTGGTAGTTTTTGATGCCAAGCATCCTCTTCCCTTGTGAATCACCCACTCCTATTTTGTACTGATTTTTCAGCTCCAGATTCTTCCCGGGACAGAACTACGTGTGTAGTGCCCTGAGTGTGTAGTGGGGTGCCCTGAGCGCTCTCATCCTTCTCTTCGGCCACACCATTAGTCAAAGTGGGGCGGTTGTCTCAGGCTGCAAACACTAGGTGGCAGTGGCAAGGTATTGGAGGAGAGAAATGTGTGCCACGTGGCCTTCCCCACGCCCCCTACGCTAGCCTGCTGCCTTCAGGTATGGTGTCCCATCACCGGTGCTGAACAAAGATGTTCGGTCTTGAAGAAAGGCCTCAGATCTCGCCCTGGACTTCCCCTTCTCCAGTGTCGCTCCCGTCCTTTCCTCTCTGTAGCACCAAGGGCTTTTCCTTGTACCAAACAGCGAACGCATGCATGGTAAGAACTGAGAAGCTGCATATCTGCGTGTGCCCTGCAGATTGTGCAGTGATCCATTGTAATAAGCCACAGAGCTGCAGTTTGGAGCATCTCCCAGTGCAGTGAAATCTTCTCAGGCTCTTGACTGGTCCCACCCTGCTCTGTTGGCCATGGGGGCCTCCTACAAGGAAGAGCTACACAGACTTCCTGTTTGGGCTGAGCCTTTGCCTGAGTGACAGCCGTCATCCTGGCTCCGGTTGCTCCAGTGCGCCTCTTGGTTTTGCTTCCTTGTTCCTAGTTCCTGGCTCACCTTGGACAGTTCTCTATGACTCAGCGTTGACTAGGGGTCAGAGAGGAATTTGGGAGTGTCCGCATTCGGGAGCGAATTCGCCTGATCCACATCAAGTCCCATCAAGTACAGCGTGCTGTTTTCCCACTGGTGTCAACCAGTTGGCTCTTGGGAAGCCCATAAGCAGAACGTGAATCAACAGCTTTCCCCCTGTTGATTGCCTCCAGCATCTAGTATTTGAAGGGTATACTGCCTCTGACAATGGAAGGTCCATCTAAGGTGGGACCTCACCCAGAAGGAGGAAAAAAAGATGCCCCCCCCAAACCTCCAGGTAGGTATATCTCTGAGCGCCTTATGTGTTGCCCTAGGCCAGCCTTCCCCAACCTGGGGCCCTCCAGGTGTGTTGGACTGCAACTCCCATCATTCCAAGCCATGGCTGGGGATGATGGGCAATGTAGTCCAACACATCTGGAGGGCAGCGGTTTGAGAAAGGCTGCCAACCAACGTCACATAGGAGACATTTTGAAGCAGTGGAAACGGTTGTTTTCGTTTGCAAAGCCGCACCCCTAGATCGAAAGATATCGGCCACGTCAGAGGCCCCCCCATGAAATGCCTCCCTCCCCATCGCCACCTTTGCTCGGCAGAGAATTTGTGCAAAGTTGGCAAAGTTCGGCCGCTGAAGCGATCAGACGTGTAACCCGGCGAGGTATTGCCCAGATGTGCTGCCTACAATATATACCTGGATCTATTTCCCCAATAAATAAACCACATCTCTAAAGTGGGGACTGTGGCAGCTTTATTGTAAGTTTATTACATGCTAATTCGAGCAAATAAATTTGTCCTGACTGTGGAGCAGAAGTGATTAATAAGCCAAGTGATATATTCAAGATAGTAGAATATATTTGGGGAAGGCGCCAACCCGAAACTAGATGAGTGTACTCTCCCACCCCACCCCACCCCACCCCACCTTTTTAAAAAGCTTTAATTATTAGTGACACTGTGCAAACGTCTTCATATGACTGGAATACGAACTACTTAACTCCCTGACCTGATTATTCAAATAAACACTTCTTATTATAGCAACGTGGCTTCTTCGTCAACATATGAAATCTGCTGTTGCAGCAGTGGGCTTGAATGCCCCCGCTGCGTCAGCAGAGAGCACACGGACTCCGTTAAGAATGGAATGGCTTCTTTAAAAGCACCCCTCCTTCCCCAAACTTTAATTTAAACGCCATTGTGTGTGGCTGAATGTACGGATTAATGTCTTTGGGTTCCTATCTAGGAGGGCAGTTTGGCAAAGGAAGCTTCCCACATTTGTGTGTGTGGCCGTTCAAATACCCCCAAACTGCTGGAATGATGCTTGAAATGGCAGAGGCCAGTGGAGGCTGGTGGCTCCAGGATCAGTGGTCAGTTGGAGAGTATACTCCAATACTCATACAATGGTATTGTCTCTGATGTATTTAGCTATGTATATTCATTAATGAAATAACAATACACATGTATATTTTCTGTTAACTATAGCCCCTGAAGAAGGATTTCTAATATCCGAAACGTTGGGCCATCTGAAATATTTTTTTTAAAAAAAACTTTTTAAATTATTATTATTATTATTATTATTATTATTATTTATTTATTTATTTATATAGCACCATCTATGTACATGGTGCTGTACAGCGTAAAACAGTAAATAGCAAGACCCTGCCGCACAAGATCAATAAATAATAAAAATCTTTCCACCGGCACCAGAGACAGTCTCTCCCTCCAGGGCCAGTGAATTCGGTTCAGGTTTCAGTCAAAACCGGTCAGAAATGTAAAGGAGCTATCCAAGTTGTGAAGCAAAGTTGAAACCTGGAGTGGATTCACTGACCCACTGAGAACGGAACCACCAGCCTCCATTGTATAGCGTCCAAATCGCATGAGGTACTGATTCCCTTGTATTAGGCACTGGTTAGGCCTCATCTTGAGTATTGTGTCCAGATCTGGGCACCACACTCCAAGAAGGATGCAGACAAGCTGCAGCATGCTCAGGGGAGGGCAACCAGGATGATCAGGAGTCTAGAAACAAAGCCCTATGAGGAGAGACTGAAAGGACTGGGCACATTTCGCCGGGAGAAGAGAAGACTGAGGGGAGACATGAGAGCACTCTTCAAATACTTGAAAGGTTGTCACACAGAGGAGGGCCAGGATCTCTTCTCGATCCTCCCAGAGTGCAGGACACGGAATGACGGGCTCAAGTTACAGGAAGCCAGATTCCAGCTGGACATCAGGAAAAACTTCCTGACTTAGAGCAGTATGACAATGGAACTGATGACTTAGGGAGCTTGTGGGCTCTCCCACACTAGAGGCCTTCAAGAGGCAGCTGGATGGCCATCTGTCAGTATGCTTTAAGGTGGATTCCTGCATAGAGCAAGAAGTTGGACTCGATGGCCTTATAGGCCCCTTCCAACTCTTCTATTCTATGATTGGCAGAGGCCCATGGGGACTTTCCTTCACAGAGCACACAGGGTTTGCTAACCACATGATTCCTCCTCCTTTTGGGGTGGCGGTAGGAGGTGTTGATGGCTTTTCATTGCCCAAGGCACTCCCAATTATGGCCTGCTCCTGCTGGTGGCTTCGTCCATAGTCCATGAAAAAAGCCCTAGTGATGTCTCCATGGTCTAACCCCGTCCATACATAATCCTCACCTTTCTAGCAAGCCTCTATGTTACGAGTTTGCTATTGCGTTCAGAATTGCTTGCAAGCTTCGGAACATCCATAGACTGCAACCGAATAATGCCAAATTGTGAATGCATTGAGTGGATTACTTAAACTTTGAATGATCCTGTGCGCCCTCTGCTTCCATTGTCTTTGCCGCCACCACCACAGCTCTGGCTCCCTGAGGAGAGCTCTGCAGGTTCATCTTCTCTCCTCCATATAGCGGTGATTGGCGAGTAAACATCGCATCGTGGAGGCAGGCCACATGAAAATGGCCAATTCTGAAGGTGGCACATCATATAGAAGTAAAAGAGAAACAACCATTTTTTAGCATGCTTTAGGGCCTGTTCAGACGTCACGCTAAGCCATGATAGTTAAGCGTTTCGAGCTAACTATGTTGGCTTAGCATGATGTGCGGAGGAAGGAAAATGTGACAATGATGGTTCCTAAACCACCCTGGCTAACTATCCCCCTGCAACCAGGTTAAGGGCCTGGGGTGGCTCACCGTTTACAGGCCCTGACTATAAAGGCAGTGGCCTAGAGTGTCCCACACTTCCGGCGATGCTCTAGCCACTGCTGACTCCTTCTATGGTTTCCGCAGCCATGCGCCGCATAAGGCGGACGCTGAGAGACTACCTCGCCTCTCTCCGTAGTTACCGTGTGCGAATAGAGGCATAGTTCGCTTTAAACCACAAAATACCGTGAGGATGAATGTTAAAAGCTCAGTTATCTTGCTTGTTACATTTGGAGTGCCGGCTTAGTCCATTGCAATTCTTTGGCTTAATCTCATAGTTACGTTACATTCACCGCTGATAATGTAATGACAGAGGAAGTTTCTAACACCCATGTAACCACCACATTGCTACTTTCAATTTTATGATTTTCTTACACAAAGCATTTAATGGATTTTGATTTGGCTTTTTAGCCTGTGGTGATGTTTGCCTTTTCAGACTTAGCCTGGTTACGCACCAGAGTGTCTTCAACCCAGTTGGCGCAGGTTCTGGGGTTAAAACAGAGCTGAATTAACAATGAAGCGTGATGTCATGCTGAATTACACGATTCCAAACTACAGCTCTCAAGATGCACTTTGATATTGCACGTGCACACGCAAAAACTGTACACAGGCAACGAAATTGCATATGAAAAGACAAGGATTGTGAGGATCTCCAAAGTGGACAGGGAAACATTTTTCTCCTTCTCCCAGAATACTAGAACCCAATGGGGTCATCCCATGAAGCTGATCGGTGGGAGATTCAGGACAAATAAAAGGAAGGACTTCTTCACACAGCGCAGAGTTAAACGATGGAACTCTCTACCACAAGGTGTGGTGATGGCCACCCATTTGGATGGCTTTAGAATGAGGGTTGGATAAATTCCTGGAAGAGAAGGCTGTCAATAGCTACTAGCCCTGATGACTATGTGCTACCTCCAGTATCCGAGGCAGTAAACCTGTGTGCACTAGCTGCTGGGGAACATGGGTGGGAGGTTGGTGTTGCACTGTGTCCTGCTTTGTTGGTCCCTGGTCAACTGCTGGTTGGCCACTGTGTGGACAGAGTGCTGGACTAGATGGACCCTTGGTCTGATCCATCAGGGCTCTTCTTATGTTCTTAGAGCTCTCGTCCAAGCTCACGTGGATGAATTGCTTTCTGAGGAAATAATGAATTTCCTTGGGGTACGTTCTCGCATCACTAGAACACACCAATAAAGAACATTTATTACTGTTCTTTACGTTACTGTTCATTATATATGTACTCCTGAGGTAAGATGAAGTTGCATTAACATAGTTACAAAGCCCCAAACAACTTGGGACCAGGATACCTGAGAGAGGGCCTTCTCCCTTACCAACCAGCCCGATCACTGAGGTCGTTGGAGCGCATGCGCCTGGTGGTTCCACGTGGACCTGTGGCCCGATTGGAATACACCAGGAACAGAGCCTTTAGTGTAGTGGCCCCTTCTGTGTGGCACTCCCTGCCAGGGAGGCTCCAACACTAGGCTTTAGGGTGGATTCCCGCATTGGACTGATCTCCAGTTCCTGATCTGTGGGGCAGCACCCCTTAGCTCTCCAGCCTTGGACCCTGAGTCTCAGGTTCTTAAAATCGGAAAACGTTTTCTTTTCTTTTTTAAGGTAGGGTCTCGGAAGCGATCAATTTTTAACTTGGGTCGTCATCAGAAATTTCCAGTCCTTTCCTGTCTCTAGCCTTCGATCCGAACAAAGGTGATTTCTGTTGTATCTCAGGTGTAACCTGCTTCTTTTCTCTCCCATTTTTTTTAAACAACAAAACCTTGCCCCCCCCACACAAAAAAAGAAAAGAAAAGAAAGAAAAGAAAAAAGAAAACCCAGTGTTAAATTCAGCCTCTGCT